>NC_091155.1:22284638-22307138 GCF_040958095.1 Procambarus clarkii
AGGCAAATTGGATGACTCTAGATTCAGGTAAAGACCTGGTGAATATTAGCGAACAGGGTGTTGATCGATGGAACACATTCCCGGTAAATACAGTGGACGTGGGATGCTGGATTGTTATAGGGAAGGTTAGACATATATACATAAATGAGTTTAAGCAAGCATGCACACACACACACACACACACACACACACACACACACACACACACACACACACACACATATATATATATATATATATATATATATATATATATATATATATATATTCGAACAGTTTCTCGGCTTCCTATCAGTGACACATGCTAGTGAACTTTTATTTACACTGATGAAAATTTTTTAATAATTAATGATAATATACGCTTGCCTTTGAATGAAAGTTTGAATGCTGGCCACAGGTCCCCAGAGCCACCTGGCTGGCCACAGGTCCCCAGAGCCACCTGGCTGGCCACCAGAGTCACCTGGCTGGCCACAGGTCCCCAGAGCCACCTGGCTGGCCACAGGCCACCAGAGCCACCTGGCTGGCCACAGGTCCCCAGAGCCACCTGGCTGGTCACAGGTCACCAGAGCCACCTGGCTGGCCACAGGTCCCCAGAGCCACCTGGCTGGCCACAGGCCACCAGAGCCACCTGGCTGGCCACAGGTCCCCAGAGCCACCTGGCTGGCCACAGGTCACCAGAGCCACCTGGCTGGCCACAGGTCCCCAGAGCCACCTGGCTGGCCACAGGCCACCAGAGCCACCTGGCTGGCCACAGGTCCCCAGAGCCACCTGGCTGGCCACAGGTCACCAGAGCAACCTGGCTGGCCACAGGTCCCCAGAGCCACCTGGCTGGCCACAGGCCACCAGAGCCACCTGGCTGGCCACAGGCCACCAGAGCCACCTGGCTGGCCACAGGCCACCAGAGCCACCTGGCTGGCCACAGGCCACCAGAGCCACCTCCTGGCAGGCCACCAGAGCCACCTGGCTGGCCACAGGCCACCAGAGCCACCTGGCTGGTCACAGGTCACCAGAGCCACCTGGCTGGCCACAGGTCACCAGAGCCACCTGGCTAGTCACAGGTCACCAGAGCCACCTGGCTGGCCACAGGCCACCAGAGCCACCTCCTGGCAGGCCACCAGAGCCACCTGGCTGGCCACAGGCCACCAGAGCCACCTCCTGGCAGGCCACCAGAGCCACCTGGCTGGCCACAGGCCACCAGAGCCACCTGGCTGGTCACAGGTCACCAGAGCCACCTGGCTGGCCACAGGCCACCAGAGCCACCTCCTGGCAGGCCACCAGAGCCACCTGGCTGGCCACAGGCCACCAGAGCCACCTGGCTGGTCACAGGTCACCAGAGCCACCTGGCTGGCCACAGGCCACCAGAGCCACCTCCTGGCAGGCCACCAGAGCCACCTGGCTGGTCACAGGTCACCAGAGCCACCTGGCTGGTCACAGGTCACCAGAGCCACCTGGCTGGTCACAGGTCACCAGAGCCACCTGGCTGGTCACAGGTCACCAGAGCCACCAGGCTGGCCACAGGCCACCAGAGGGGCCAGCACGGTTGACCTTTGAGAGTGGGCGGCGATGTATAGTGCAAATTCCAAAAGATTTATCGCCTCTCGCCACAAAAATCTTGCCATGGAGCGGCCTGCAGCCCAGGAGAGCGGGGCCTCATTGTAGGTGCCAGTACCTTTATATTATATTATATATATATATATATATATATATATATATATATATATATATATATATATATATATATATATATATATATATATATATATATTAGTCCTGGTTTGTAAAGCGATGCATTGAATTCATTTGCTATTATTACATTACTTTTATTCCTAGTATTCTGGAGACTCACAGCCTAGTCAAATGTTGGGGGGGGGAGGAATCATTGATGAGAGGTGACAGGGGCCTGGAGGCGACCCCAGCTGGTGCCGCCCACCTGGGTGGGGAGAGGTAGGGAATGTTCTTCCCTGGGAACGTAAGCTAACCCAACCTAACCTTCCACGCGACGCTCGGCTTCCTCACGTCTGGCCCAGCACCAATAAGCTTGAAAATAATAATCCAGATCACTGGTTTAAGAGGCTCAGTGTATCGCACACAAGGAGGGGGAGGAGACAGCTTAAAGTTCAACTAAGGCCAAGACAACAATCCAGTTTAGAAACTGAGCTGGAATAAAATCCTTATGAATAATTAGTGGGATATTTACAAGCCGCTGGCTACCTGTCCCTGTCAAGGCCTGAAAGGGTTAATCATAGCTACACAGGGCTTCAAATCAAACGTTTCAATCAATTATTGACGATTTGTTAACATTTATGCAGTTACAGCCCCGCTCCTGTGCCAGGTAAGGCCACTACGGGCTCACCACAGCCCGTGCTACTTGGAACTTTTGTTCCGAGTAGCTGAATCTAAAACAACAACAACAACATTTATGATTAAACTTAGAATTATTGTTCAATACACTGTTTACACCACCGTGATAAAGAAGGATGAAGATTCGCCAGAAAATTCGGTTTAATAATACACTTACACAAGTATTGGACCTCTTCTTCACCTTCATTCAAACACTTCGGTGTTGTAGTAACCTTTTGAATATTTAAATATAATAATAATAATAATAATACTAATAATACTACTAATAATAAAGTATTAAGTAAAATGTAATCATTTGATCTCATTATAAGCGATATCTCAGACTTGTGTTGTAAAACTGTGGCAATATGCTAACGCATTAGGCTAAGATATTGCAGCTAACCCGTGCACAAAACTGTCGCTTTGTTAAATGGCAGCGAATAAGAGCGGAGAACAAGCAACACAAGCTGGAGGGCGTCGGGCAACACCATGCCGCCCTGCAAGCAACGGTTGTGACACATTATAATTCACGACACTTGGAAAGATAACTGTTAATGTTATACAACACGCCAAAACGTAACACTCAAGAGAGAGAGAGAGAGAGAGAGAGAGAGAGAGAGAGAGAGAGAGAGAGAGAGAGAGAGAGAGAGAGAGAGAGAGAGAGAGCGAGAGAGAGAGAGAGAGAGAGAGAGAGAGAGAGAGAGAGAGAGAGAGAGAGAGAGAGAGAGAGAGAGAGAGAGAGAGAGAGAGAGAGAGAGAGAGAGACAGACACACACACACACACACATATAAGCAGAAGATGTGTGGGTGTGGGAGGTAGCATAAGCGGGAGGATGTGCCAGGCTGGTGACAGGTTTCCTCCCCCTCTCTTGAGAAACTCTTTGTCTGCCACAAGGGATTGCGCTGTCCTCTCCCAAGGAGGAGCAGCAGCAAGGAGGAGGAGGAGGAGGAAGAGGAGGAGGAGGAGGAGGAGGAGGAAGAGGCTCTTGCCTGAATATAATGCTGCCTGAATCAGAAGCTGGTGCAGTTATTCCTCACAGTTTTCTCCAGTCCCCTCGTATCATCTCGTATCAAAAGATGCTATTATTATTATTATTTAAATGCCATATATTTCACTTCCAAGAGGACACCCCCAGTAGCTGGTGTTAGCGACAGAGCTGCTCCACACTTACGACTTCGTGTGCCAGATACGCTTCTTGGGGTATAACATCCGGCCCACGCGTCTTTGTTGAAGACTGGCGTAACTGGTGAACACGCGGCTCTCCCCGTGTTCAACAGGTCCTGGCCTCTTGGACGAGCCGGATGTCCCGTGACACCATCCAGCGGCACCTGGGCCAGTCACTACGGCCTGGGTGGGCAGGAAATTCTCATAAAGTTTCAAAACGTTATGAAAAACGTTAATGGAAAGTTGCCTCTTCTAAGCTTGTCGAGTAAGCCGGACGACTCAAACAGAAAACGGAACAGTACGTCACTTTTGTGAGTCGATTTCATTTCAAATTACGTCCAAATTTGACCATAGCGCGCATACGGGCGAAAAGTGACGTTATTTTTAAGAGGACGGGTTGCTGTACCAGAGCATCTCCTGTCTTCAAGTAACTGAATTTTTGTATTTTTCCTTACACAACTGCATCTGTTGGCGACATTTTGGAATACAAATAACATGTGTAAATTATAATACTAAAGTATTGCATCATTCTTTTTCCTAAGACTATGCCAAGAGTCTCCTGGAATCCGCAACTTTCTCTCAGCGATTGTGTAGAGAGCTCCGGGAATTTCACTCCTTTCTCCCAAGAATGCTGCCTCTCCACCACTACCAAATTCTTGCCGAAAGACACCGCCTCTTACCGCCTGCGAGAGTGGTCGTTCCTAGGTAATACCCGCCAGTCTACTTATGCCTCTGCCCTCTCTTTGTAGGCGCCTCTGGAAAGCTTTTGATAGACCCTTTTCTTCCTTTCCTTCGGTTTTCTTGTTCTGCCTTTCTTTGCACCTTCCTTGTTCTCTTTACCTGTTTAATACATTGTCAGAATTCAGTCTATGATTTCTTCGGTATTTTTAGTTCTTTCTTCCCTTCTGTGTCTTTCTCAGTTTTTCCCAGGTGTTTCCTCTCTATCCTTCTGCTTTCTCAGCTTTCTCTTTTTCTTCCATCCTGTTACATTACCAGCTCTTTCCCATCTTCATTTTGCCTTTTCCATCTTCCTACAACATTTCCTCTCCTATTTCGATACATCTCTTCCATCCTTCCCCCTTTCCCACATATTCCTCCTACCCACCAATACTTCTTTGTCGCCCCATTTACCACAGCTACCATCATTACCATCCTATATTTGCATTGTTGCTTTCTCTCTCTCATTCCCTCTCCGCTTCCCTCGCCTGCCTCTCCCTCCTTTTGCCTTGTCTCAATCTCTCCCTCTTCCTCCTTGCCCCACTCTCGCCTGTCCTCATTTTCCAAATAAATTTTCTTGCAAGTCTTCGATACTGTCTTTCACAACTCTCTTTGTCACTGTTATCGAAGTCTGTATGCTCTCCCTCTCTCCCTCTCCCTCTCTCTCTCTCTCTCTCTCTCTCTCTCTCTCTCTCTCTCTCTCTTCCACATCCTCCTCTGTGTCTCAATAATGTATCAAGCCTTATCCAAAAATCAACAGAATTTTCCGTCCCTTGAAAGGATTTTGATTAAAACAATGAGCCTGGCCTCTAGGTGATATATATGGTAATGAGGCCGCCGCTGCCTGACCTTACCCGCTGGGTGTCGTGGCTTGGGCCTTCGTCTACCTGGGAGGGTCACAAGGTGAGGGAGGGAGAGTAGGTGGGAGAGGGAGAGTGGGTGGAGAGTCAGAGAATGGGGTAGTAGAGGTAGTGAGTTGGAGAGTCAGTAGGGAAGACAGCGTAGGGAGAGAGAGCTCCTTTTCCTCTGCTGACTCTCCCCGAGTCAGCAGAGGAAAAGGAGAGTAAAGAGGAGACAAAATAAAGAGAACGCAGGCGGGGGGAGATGGGAGATAAGTGCCCAATACCCTCAAAGACTATGCAGTAATGTTTAGAACGTCAGCATATTAAAGTTTAACAAAGTTGGAAACATACTCGGCTTGTTCACGGAGTATATTTGGGCGCATCACAGGCTACCTTTGCTCACTGGTAAGCTAAACTCTTGTGATCTGCAACATGCATGGCCTTGCGACAAGCACAAAAACGTCGTGGCTTTCACTGTCAACTTCCTGGCTGTGATAATTAGCACTTGCAGACAGAAGCATCTATATCAAGACAATTATACCAGAAATTAATGCTTGCTGGAAGACGCTAACAGTCAACACTCAGACTTGTAACTACGTCACATTCCTTAACTACCCAGTCAACAGCCACTTGTCAATATCTCCAGCACACTGCTTCATTCACCACTAATTACCATTTACACCCAACCTTTCCATGACATGTTATTAAACTTTTCATGATATGTTATTACACTTTGCATGACAAGTAATTAGCCTTTTCATTGCAAGTATTTAAGCTTTTCATTGCATGCAATTAACGTTTTCAAAACATATAGACAACCTTTACACTCATGGTTTTAAAAGCAGATATGACAGGGAAATAGGTCAGGATCAGTCATTGCATTAGACAACCGACGGCTACAAAGGCGGGGTCCAAGAGCTGATTCTCGATCCTGGTGCACACACCTGATTGAACCATTTATACTTTTAGTAATACAGGACTGCTTGAGGTGGCCAGATGAACGACGATGGCGTCGTCTCATGTGTGAGGAGAGAGAGGCTGCTCTTCAACCCAGCGTCACAGACAGACACCTGATTGTCATACATCTTAGTTCTGATTGGCCGAAGATGGGGAGAGGGAGAGAGAAAACGTCAATAACAGCTAAAAAAAAAGCTGGAGAGTCTTCTTCGACAAATATTAAGACCAAGAAGTATATATAGGCAAAAAATCCGATAATCAGTAACTTGCCAGATGTCTCAGTGGCCAGGTGTCTCAGTGGCCAGGTGTCTCAGTGGCCAGGTGTCTCAGTGGCCAGGTGTCTCAGTGGCCAGGTGCCTCAGTGGCCAGATGTCTCAGTGGCCAGGTGTCTCAGTGGTCAGGTGCTTCAGTGGCCAGGTGCCTCAGTGGCCAGGTGCTTCAGTGGCCAGGTGCTTCAGTGGCCAGGTGCTTCAGTGGCCAGGTGCTTCAGTGGCCAGGTGCTTCAGTGGCCAGGTGCTTCAGTGGCCAGGTGCTTCAGTGGCCAGGTGCTTCAGTGGTCAGGTGCTTCAGTGGCCAGGTGCTTCAGTGGCCAGGTGCCTCAATGGCCAGGTGCCTCAGTGGTTAGGTGCCTCAGTGGCCAGGTGCCTCAGTGGTTAGGTGCCTCAGTGGCCAGGTGCCTCAGTGGCCAGGTGCCTCAGTGGCCAGGTGCCTCAATGGCCAGGTGCCTCAGTGGTTAGGTGCCTCAGTGGCCAGGTGCCTCAGTGGCCAGGTGCCTCAGTGGCCAGGTGCCTCAGTGGCCAGGTGCCTCAGTGGCCAGGTGCCTCAGTGGTTAGGTGCCTCAGTGGCCAGGTGCCTCAGTGGCCAGGTGCCTCAGTGGCCAGGTGCCTCAGTGGCCAGGTGCCTCAGTGGTTAGGTGCCTCAGTGGCCAGGTGCCTCGGCAGTGTCACTGACGATGTGACAGTAGACATCAACAGCAGGAGGCGCACTACACATGCAGGAGGCGCACTACACCTGCAGTAGGCGCACTACACCTGCAGGAGGCGCACTACACCTGCAGGAGGCGCACCACACATGCAGGAAGCGCACCACACCTACAGGAAGCGCACCACACCTACAGGAAGCGCACCACACCTACAGGAAGCGCACCACACCTACAGGAAGCGCACCACACCTACAGGAAGCGCACTACATCTACTGGAAGCGCACCACACCTACAGGAAGCGCACCACACCTACAGGAAGCGCACCACACCTACAGGAAGCGCACCACACCTACAGGAAGCGCACTACACCTACAGGAAGCGCACTACACCTACAGGAAGCGCACCACACCTACAGGAAGCGCACCACACCAACAGGAAGCGCACCACACCTACAGGAAGCGCACCACACCTACAGGAAGGGCACTACACCTACAGGAAGCGCACTACACCTACAGGAAGCGCACTACACCTACAGGAAGCGCACTACACCTACAGGAAGCGCACCACACCTACAGGAAGCGCACCACACCTACAGGAAGCGCACCACACCTACAGGAAGCGCACCACACCTACAGGAAGCGCACCACACCTACAAGAAGCGCACCACACCTACAGGAAGCGCACCACACCTACAGGAAGCGCACCACACCTACAGGAAGCGCACCACACCTACAGGAAGCGCACCACACCTACAGGAAGCGCACCACACCTACAGAAAGCGCACCACACCTACAGGAAGCGCACCACACCTACAGAAAGCGCACCACACCTACAGGAAGCGCACCACACCTACAGGAAGCGCACCACACCTACAGGAAGCGCACCACACCTACAGGAAGCGCACCACACCTACAGGAAGCGCACCACACCTACAGAAAGCGCACCACACCTACAGGAAGCGCACCACACCTACAGGAAGCGCACCACACCTACAGGAAGCGCACCACACCTACAGAAAGCGCACCACACCTACAGGAAGCGCACCACACCTACAGGAAGCGCACCACACCTACAGGAAGCGCACCACACCTACAGGAAGCGCACCACACCTACAGGAAGCGCACCACACCTACAGGAAGCGCACCACACCTACAGGAAGCGCACCACACCTACAGGAAGCGCACCACACCTACAGAAAGCGCACCACACCTACAGGAAGCGCACCACACCTACAGGAAGCGCACCACACCTACAGGAAGCGCACCACACCTACAGAAAGCGCACCACACCTACAGGAAGCGCACCACACCTACAGGAAGCGCACCACACCTACAGGAAGCGCACCACACCTACAGGAAGCGCACCACACCTACAGGAAGCGCACCACACCTACAGGAAGCGCACCACACCTACAGGAAGCGCACCACACCTACAGGAAGCGCACCACACCTACAGAAAGCGCACCACACCTACAGGAAGCGCACCACACCTACAGGAAGCGCACCACACCTACAGGAAGCGCACCACACCTACAGAAAGCGCACCACACCTACAGGAAGCGCACCACACCTACAGGAAGCGCACCACACCTACAGGAAGCGCACCACACCTACAGGAAGCGCACCACACCTACAGGAAGCGCACCACACCTACAGGAAGCGCACCACACCTACAGGAAGCGCACCACACCTACATGAAGCGCACCACACCTACAGGAAGCGCACCACACCTACAGGAAGCGCACCACACCTACAGGAAGCGCACCACACCTACAGGAAGCGCACCACACCTACAGGAAGCGCACCACACCTACAGGAAGCGCATATAACAAAAAAATCCATATAAATTATAACCTACACTTCCGTGGAAATAAACATTCCATTCACCTGGGCTGTAGGAGACCCGAACCGCGGACCCCACGCGCGGGAGACCGCAGCTCTATGGCCAGGGCTATGAGTAGCCTTAGTAAGGTGCCTCAGTGCCACCTTCAAGACGAAGAGCCACCTTGCCCATCCCTGCAGGTGACTCCTGAAGCACCGACAACACCCGAGGCGTCAAGAGCCATTAAGTCTCACCAGGTGGAGACCGACGGCCCCCTGTCGGCTGGATGCCACAACACACCATGTTGATCTTGAGAGCAAAGTCAGTGGCGGACATTAATTACACATTTTTAAGTGTTGCTCGAGTAGGAGGAAAGCCAACTCTCATTACACGAGACGAGGAGGAGGGGGTGGGGGGGGGGGGGAAGAGGGGGGGGGGGGAGGAGGAGGTGGAGGAGGAAGAGCATACAGTGTAATGGTCCCAGAGCACACAAAACTGAAGTGTGACGTGCGACCTTTTTGTAACAAGTGTAAATAAAACCAATATATATATATATATATATATATATATATATATATATATATATATATATATATATATATATATATACATATATATATATATATATATATATATATATATATATATATATATATATATGTCGTACCTAGTAGCCAGAACGCACTTCTCAGCCTACTATGCAAGGCCCGATTTGCCTAATAAGCCAAGTTTTCATGAATTAATTATTTTTCGACTACCTAACCTACCTAACCTTACCTAACCTAACTTTTTCGGCTACCTAACCCAACCTAACCTATAGAGATAGGTTAGGTTAGGTTAGGTAGGGTTGGATAGGTTTGGTCATATATTTACGTTAATTTTAACTCCAATAAAATAAAACTGACCTCAAACATAACGAAATGGGTAGCTTTATCATTTCATAAGAAAAGAATTAGAGAAAATATATTAATTCATGAAAACTTGGCTTATTAGGCAAATCGGGCCTTGCATAGTAGGCTGAAAAGTGCGTTCTGGCTACTAGGTATGACATATATATATATATATATATATATATATATATATATATATATATATATATATATATATATATATATATATATATACACATATATATTTACTTTATTTGAACTTTGTTACAAAAAAGGAGTTACATATGGGTTACAAAGATGGTTGTCATAGGTTGTCGAGTTCCTCCAGCTACTTATATATATATATATATATATATATATATATATATATATATATATATATATATATATATATATATATAAAATGTGTGTGTGTGTGTAATTACCTAAGTGTAATTATTACCTAAGTGTAGTTACAGGATGAGAGCTACGCTCGTGGTGTCCCGTCTTCCCAGCACTCTTTGTCATATAACGCTTTGAAACTACTGACGGTCTTCACCTTCATTATTATTATGTGTGTTTGTGTGTGTACTCACCTAGTTGTACTCACCTAGTTGTGTTTGCGGGGGTTGAGCTCTGGCTCTTTGGTCCCGCCTCTCAACCGTCAATCAACAGGTGTACAGATTCCTGAGCCTATCGGGCTCTGTCATATCTACACTTGAAACTGTGTATGGAGTCAGCCTCCACCACATCACTTCCTAATGCATTCCATTTGTCAACCACTCTGACACTAAAAAAGTTCTTTCTAATATCTCTGTGGCTCATTTGGGCACTCAGTTTCCACCCGTGTCCCCTAGTACGTGTGCCCCTTGTGTTAAATAGACTGTCTTTATCTACCCTATCAATCCCCTTCAGAATCTTGAATGTGGTGATCATGTCCCCCCTAACTCTTCTGTCTTCCAGCGAAGTGAGGTTTAATTCCCGTAGTCTCTCCTCGTAGCTCATACCTCTCAGCTCGGGTACTAGTCTGGTGGCAAACCTTTGAACCTTTTCCAGTTTAGTCTTATCCTTGACTAGATATGGACTCCATGCTGGGGCTGCATACTCCAGGATTGGCCTGACATATGTGGTATACAAAGTTCTGAATGATTCTTTACACAAGTTTCTGAATGCCGTTCGTATGTTGGCCAGCCTGGCATATGCCGCTGATGTTATCCGCTTGATATGTGCTGCAGGAGACAGGTCTGGCGTGATATCAACCCCCAAGTCTTTTTCCTTCTCTGACTCCTGAAGAATTTCCTCTCCCAGATGATACCTTGTATCTGGCCTCCTGCTCCCTACACCTATCTTCATTACATTACATTTGGTTGGGTTAAACTCTAACAACCATTTGTTCGACCATTCCTTCAGCTTGTCTAGGTCTTCTTGAAGCCTCAAACAGTCCTCTTCTGTTTTAATCCTTCTCATAATTTTAGCATCGTCCGCAAACATTGAGAGAAATGAATCGATACCCTCCGGGAGATCATTTACATATATCAGAAACAAGATAGGACCGAGTACAGAGCCCTGTGGGACTCCACTGGTGACTTCACGCCAATCGGAGGTCTCACCCCTCACCGTAACTCTCTGCTTCCTATTGCTTAGATACTCCCTTATCCACTGGAGCACCTTACCAGCTACACCTGCCTGTCTCTCCAGCTTATGTACCAGCCTCTTATGCGGTACTGTGTCAAAGGCTTTCCGACAATCCAAGAAAATGCAGTCCGCCCAGCCCTCTCTTTCTTGCTTAATCTGTGTCACCTGATCGTAGAATTCTATCAAGCCTGTAAGGCAAGATTTACCCTCCCTGAATCCATGTTGGCGATTTGTCACGAAGTCCCTTCTCTCCAGATGTGTTACCAGGTTTTTTCTCACGATCTTCTCCATCACCTTGCATGGTATACAAGTCAAGGACACTGGCCTGTAGTTCAGTGCCTCTTGTCTGTCGCCCTTTTTGTATATTGGGACCACATTCGCCGTCTTCCATATTTCTGGTAGGTCTCCCGTCTCTAGTGACTTACTATACACTATGGAGAGTGGCAGGCAAAGTGCCTCTGCACACTCTTTCAGTACCCATGGTGAGATCCCATCTGGACCAACAGCCTTTCTAACATCCAGATCCAGCAGGTGTCTCATGACCTCCTCTCTCGTAATTTCGAACTCCTCCAAGGCCGCCTGGTTTACCTCCCTTTCTCCTAGCACAGTGACCTCACCCTGTTCTATTGTGAAGACCTCCTGGAACCTCTTGTTGAGTTCCTCACACACCTCTCTGTCATTCTCTGTATACCTGTCCTCGCCTGTTCTAAGTTTCAATACCTGTTCTTTCACTGTTGTTTTCCTTCTGATGTGACTGTGGAGTAGCTTTGGTTCGGTCTTGGCTTTGTTTGCTATATCATTTTCAAAATTTTTCTCTGCTTCTCTTCTCACCCTGACGTACTCATTCCTGGTTCTCTGGTATCTCTCTCTGCTTTCTGGTGTTCTGTTATTCCGGAAGTTCCTCCACGCCTTTTTGTTCAGTTTCTTCGCTTCCATACATGCCCTATTATACCATGGATTCTTCTGTTGCTTCTCGGATTTTTCCCTTTGGGCCGGGATGAACCTGTTTACTGCCTCCTGACACTTTTGGGTAACATAGTCCATCATACCCTGTACAGACTTGTCTCTGAGGTCTGTGTCCCAAGGTATTTCACTTAGGAAACTTCTCATCTGTTCATAATTCCCCTTTCGGTATGCCAGCCTTTTGATTCCTAGTTCTTTTTGGGGGGAGATAAGTCCTAGCTCTACCAGGTACTCAAAGTTCAATACACTGTGGTCACTCATTCCCAAGGGCGCTTCCATCTTAACTTCCCTTATATCCCATTCATTTAGGGTAAATATCAAATCAAGCATTGCTGGTTCATCTTCTCCTCTCATTCTTGTTGGTTCTTTGGTGTGCTGGCTTAGAAAGTTTCTTGTTGCCACGTCCAGCAGCTTAGCTCTCCATGTTTCTGGTCCTCCATGCGGGTCTCTGTTCTTCCAATCTATCTTCCCATGGTTGAAGTCTCCCATAATTAGTAGTCCAGATCCATTCCTGCTAGCAACAGAAGCTGCTCTTTCTATTATGTTAATGGTGGCCATGTTGTTTCTATCATATTCCTGTCTAGGTCTTCTGTCATTTGGTGGTGGATTATATATGACTGCGACTATAATTTTTTTCCCTCCATTTGTTACAGTACCTGCTATGTAGTCACTAAAACCTTCACAGCCCTGAATATCCATCTCCTCAAAATCCCAGCCTTGTCTTACCAGCAGAGCTACACCACCCCCACCTCTTCCTTCCCTCTCTTTCCTCATAACATAATAGTCCTGTGGGAACACTGCATTTGTTATCGTTTTCGTGATCTTTGTTTCTGTGAGGGCTATTATGTCTGGGTTTTCCTCTAGTACCAGTTCTCCAAGCTCATTTGTGTGTGTGTGTGTGTGTGTGTGTGTGTGTGTGTGTGTGTGTGTGTGTGTGTGTGTGTGTGTGTGTGTGTGTGTTTGTGTGTGTGTGTTTGTGTGTGTGTGTGTGCAACAGACGATCACACAACAGTGATCAGAGGTGTGCGTTCAATCCCCGACCGTCCAAATGGTTGGGCACCATTCCTCACCCCCCCCCCCCCCCGGTTTATCCCAAATCCTTATTCTGACCCCTTCCAAGCACTACATGGTCGTAATGGCTTGCTGCTTTCGCCTGATAGTTCCCTTCCCTTCCCTCCTCCTGCCTCCCCCCCCCCTTTCTCTCTCTCTATGTTCTAGTCCTATCTGTTAGGTGGTATCGTACACAATAACTCAAGTCACAAAATAGTTTTATACACAAAAATAGAACAGCCCCAATATCTAACTCTCAACGACAGTTTGTTTAACAAAAACTCATCACAACGATGAAGGGAAAGATGTGTAAATTTCAGCAAATAATGCGAGAGATGAATGTGTGTGTGGCGGCCCCGAGGCTGCCCGCCACATACATTTTCCCAGCGCTCAGCTCCCTGGAATGAATGTTGCACAAGTTTTCCGACGGGGAGCATCCTCTCCTGTAATTATGTTATGTTAAACTGGGAGAGGAGGGGGGGGTATCTGGGAGGGGCAGTGCCTGGGAGAGGATTTGTTAATGTGTGGGAGATACAGCTGGGTGAGGAGATAGTTCGGGGGTGGGTGAGGATGTATCGGGAGCCCAGGAGCTGAATCTCGGCAGAACACATGCGGTATGCACGGGGCTATAGCTTTCCCTGAGGTGGCTCTGAAGACAGCTGTCCCCACGGATACGGAGCCAGATTCACGTAGCTGTTACGCAAGCACTTACGAACCGGGCCATCTTTCCTCAATCTTTGGCGGCTTAGTTTACAAATATTAAGCAGTTAATGAGCTCCGAAGCACCAGGAGGCTGTTTATAACAATAACAACAATTTATTGGGAAGTTTTCATGCTTGAAACTGTTTTAATAAATGTAACCAAAGCCGTCAAAGATTGAGGAAAGATGTACACGCTCGTAAGTACTTGCGTAACCACTTCGCGAATCTGGCAGCAGGCTTCCTGCTTGGTATTCAGCTCAGACTGTTAGACACCTTGGCCTGCTTGCGGTCTATATTTAAGCAGAGTCATGTATGGTATAAAACTTACAAGCAGCAGCTACGTTAAAGTCACTCCCGTTTAAACTGCCAGTCGGGTCTCACAGTGAGACAAATCAAGTTAATGGAGCCAAGTCAAATGTCATTAACCTTAAGACACTTTCACTGCCTCTCTCTCTTCACACAACTTGATAAGCGTCCAAGATGGACTCATTTTGTCTGTGGGTTGAGTGTCTAATCTTCTTTTGTCACGTCATTCTGGCTTAGTGTCTGGCTTTACCCTTTCGTCTTAATTAGTAAATGACACGGTATCTGCTGGTGCGCACACGGTACCTGTAGGTGTACACACACGCGGTATCTATTGGTGTACACACACACACGGTATCTATTGGTGTACACACATACGGTATCTATTGTTGTACACACACACGGTATCTATTGGTGTACACACACACGGTATCTATTGGTGTACACACACGGAACCTGCTGGTGTACACACACACGGTATCTATTGGTGTACACACACACGGTATCTTTTGGTGTACACACACACGGTATCTATTGGTGTACACACACACGGTATCTATTGGTGTACAAACATACGGTATCTATTGGTGTATACACACACGGTATCTATTGGTGTACACACACACGGTATCTATTGGTGTACACACACACGGTATCTATTGGTGTACACACATACGGTATCTATTGGTGTACACACACACGGTATCTATTGGTGTACACACACACGGTATCTATTGGTGTACACACACACGGTATCTATTGGTGTACACACATACAGTATCTATTGGTGTACACAGGCGTCATTAACCATTGCACACGTTACATTAATTCAACACATTAAACTTAATGCAACACAAATGTTATTTTAAACTATTAGTGCTTTATCTTGCATGATGAGGTTTGTGGCAATACAAATTTCCTGCTGAAACATTACACAACACACCTGAAACATTACACAACACACACCTGAAACATTACACAATACACACCTGAAACATTACACAACACTCACCTGAAACATTACACAACACACGCCTGGAACATTACACAACACACACCTGAAACATTACACAACAGACCTGAAACATTACATAACACACACCTGAAACACTACATAACTAAGTTCTAGGTACTTAGGTACGGTGAAAATGCTAAACTTAAACAGAATATTGGGTACCAGACACAGACCTACCCACAAAAGGAAATCAACATGTACAAGATTTGGGAATTATGATATCTGACGACTTAACATTTAGTGAATATAACGAAGCAAACATGCTTCGTCAGCCAGGAAAATGATAGGATGGATTATGAGAACGTATAAAAGCTCTCTAAATCTATTCTCTGAGAAAGAGACGATCGAGAGAGGTATCAAATAATATATATATACATGGAAGATACTGGAGGGCCACGTCCCAAATTTGTACCGTGGAATACCAACATACTGGAGCGAAAGATACGGAAGGAAAATTGCAGAATAGAACCAGTGAGGAGTAGAGGTGCCATAGGCACAATCGGAGAGCACTGGCTGAACATGAGAAGTCTACAGCTGCTCAGTACGCTCGCAGCAAGCATAACAAATATTACTTGTACAAAGGTGGATGTGTTCCAGAAGATATTAGGTAAGTTCTTGCAAGAAGTACCTGATCAACCAGGTTGTAGTGGCTATGTGGGCCTGCGGGCCGCTCCAAGCAACAGCCTGTTGGACCAAGTTATCACTGGCCTCAGGCCGGGCTCGGGGAGTAGAACAACTCTCGGAACCCTCTCCAGGTAAACTCCAGGTAATGGTACAGCAGTCACTATATGAAGCAACTGTCAGCTGATAAAATGGAGCTCAGGAGATAGAGTTTCATCATCCCAAGTCAAACGAGTCCATTTAGGTAAGAACTCACACAACATACTGAGGAAATTGGGCCTCAACACACCGAAGCTGAAAATCATTATGGGTGACATGATAACGACATATAAGATGGAAACATATAAGAGGAATTAGTAAAGCAGACAAAAGGCCGCTATTCAATGCTACAAACCGCAAAACGAGGGGACAGATGGAAACGTAGAATTAGGTGTCAACTTACATTTGTAAGTAAATGAAATGGGACAATTGTCTGCTGGGGGTAGCAGACCAGCCTGGCTGTAATGGCTGTGTGGGCATTCGGACTGCCAACACAAACAGCCTGACAGATCTGCCAGTCATCAGCAAACGATGACCACAGGTCAGGAGGTGGAAGTAGGAGAACTCTCGAAATCATCAACAGGTATGAAGTGCTTGAAGTTAGCACAATACATAATTTACCTGTAGAAAATTACATGAAAACAAGAGAATCGAGTCAGTTAATCATACCACAAATATTATTCGAAAGTCGAGGCTGGGAGCTGACGCTCAACCCTGCAAGCCCGTCTAGGGTAGTACACACACACACACACACACACACACACACACACACACACACACACACATACACACACACACACACACACACACACACACATACACACACACACACACACACACACACACACACACACATACACACACACACACACACACACACACACACACACACACACACACACACACACACACACACATACACACACACACACACACACACACACACACACACACACATACACACACACACACACACACACACACACACACACACACACATACACACACACACACACACACACACACACACACACACACACATACACACACACACACACACACACACACACACACACACACACACACACACACACACACGAGGCCTTGGTCTAGCCGGGCCACAAGACACAAGGGAACAATATATAAAAGTTTTGGTCGTTGGATAAGCGCTGGAAGGCAACGCTTAACGCCCTGGTGGGTGGTGGTTGTGGGGGGGGGGGGGTTAGTGGTGGTGATGGTGGTGGTGGTGGTGGTGGTGATGGTGGTGGTGGTGGTGATGGTGGTGGTGGTGGTGATGATGCTTGTGGTGGTGATAATGGTGGTAGTTTTTTTGTGATATTGGTGATGGTGCTAGTTGAGCTTATCTGGGTAGTGGTGGTAATGGGTGTGTGGTGGAGATAATGGTCGTGTGGTGGAATTGGTGGTGGTTGTGATAGTAATGGTGGTGGTGGTACGTGTGCGTTCGGAGGGGGGGGGGGGGGGGAGGGTTCACCCCCCCCCCCCCCTTCCCGTCTAAACAACAAACAACAGGTGAGAGTAACTGTTCATTAGACACCATAACGGCCCGTTACGGCGCTCCTCTCTTCTGTCTCCCATGTTAAGTGAACCTTAGCGCTTGTAAAAACATTACCTGTTTACACTGTGCTTGATAATACACAGGACGGAAGCTCTCAAATTAACGATGAGTTGTGTATTTTAACACGATACACATTATATAAGCCACAGGTGTGTCTTTGTTCATGTTCCTACACTGTGTTCATCATAAAAACACCCCAAACGTGTCTTTGTTCATGTAAGCACATTGTGTTCATCTTAAGAACACCCCAAGTGTGTCTTTGTTCATGTAAGAACACTCCAATTGTGTCAGTGTTCCTTAAAGAACACAGTTTTCCATATAACTAAGCGATCTCAATAAGGACACGAAAGTTAAAAACTTATATAAGCATTCAAATTAAAAATAAAATGTCGACCGGTGAAACAAGAGAAAACGCGAATCGTGAAAAAATGAGGAAATGAGAGATGTATGAAGAGGAAGAACAAAAGAAATAAAAAACAACGACGGGAGAGCGAGTGAGTGTTGCTGGGGTGTTGAAACATTTAAGAATCAACACTGAGGAGACGACCTTGGGGATAAGAGCCTTCATCTCTCCATGAGAGACGTCCTCCCTGAGAAGGCATACCTTCTCCTTGATGTGTTTCTTCACTTCAAGGTCTTGGGAACTTGAGGCGCGGAGACAAGAAGGGTGGAAGGTCACATTATCGAACGAGATTTCAGGCACTGACACAGAAAACAGACGGGCGGGTGGGCGGGCAGGCAGGCAGGCGGGCAGGCAGGCAGGCAGGCGGGCAGGCGGGCAGACGGGCAGGCGGGCAGACGGGCAGGCGGGCAGGCGGGCAGGCGGGCAGGCGGGCAGGCAGGCAGGCAGGCAGGCTGGCAGGCCGGCAGGCAGGCAGGCTGGCAGGCTGGTTGGCTGGCTGGCTGGCAGGCAGGCAGGCAGGCAGGCAGGCAGGCAGGCAGGCAGGCAGGCCGGCAGGCAGGCAGGCAGGCAGGCATGCAGGCAGGCAGGCTGGCTGGCTGGCTGGCTGGCTGGCTGGCTGGCTGGCTGGCTACCTGGCTGGCTGGCTGGCTGGCAGGCAAAAGACACATGAGTCTCTGTGACTCATTTGCGTTTCCAGTTTCCATTTATGAATCCTCGTTCTGCTGTTCCTAGCTTTGAACAACGCTGCTTTGTCAATTTCCCTTACAATCTTACATGTTGTTATCATGTCACCCATATATCACCTTTCCTCCTGTGTGTGGTAAGGTCCAGTTCTCTCAGTCTTTCCTCATAATGCTTTCAGCTGAGGAAAGGGCGCCATGCTGGTGATGCATATTCAAGAGTGAGTCTCACCTTCGTTGTATATAGGTCCCAGAAAGCCATTTTGTCCAAGTTTCTGAAGGATACACGGATGTTGACAAGTATTCCATATGACACTGTTTTTATTTTGATAATGTGGGCATCAGAATTGTGGTTATGTTCACTCCCAGGTCTTTCTCCTTTTCTGACTGAAGAATCTGTCTTCCCTTTATCGTATACTGCTGTACAGGTCTTCGCAAACCTCTTCCAATTCTACAAACTTTGTATTTGTCTGGGTTACACTCCAGCAGCCCTCTTTCAGACCATTTCTGGAGCATATCTATATCCGTTTGCCGTGCATCACAATCTATCTCTGTCCTGACTCTTCTCGTTAGTTTTGCATCATCTGTAAACATTGATATGAAGGAGCCAGTTTCCTGTCGGGTCATTGGCATATATTAGAAACAGTATGGGCCTTAGTACCGACCCTTGTGGTACTCCACTTGTAGCCTCTCTCTACTCTGATGCGCTCACTATAACCCTTTGTTTCCTTCTTGAGAGATATTCTCCTGCCCACTTAGTACTCTTCCCGCTACTCCAGCCTGCTTCTCTAACTTGAGTAGAGAGTCTTTCGTGTAAGACCGTATCCAATGCTCTCTGGCAGTCGAGGAATATGCAGTCTGCCCATCGTTTTATCTTGTCTGATTTCTATCATCTTATTGTAGAATTTCAGCAAGTTAATCAACCAGGATTTCCTTTACTAAATCCATGCTGGTGCCTTGAGACAAAAAATTATATATTCCAAATATTCTACTAGCCTGCTTCGGATCAGTCTCTAACAATACTTGTTAGTGACAAGGGTATGTAGTTTAACAGTTTCTATCTTTCCCCCCTTTCTTGTAGTGGCAGCACAACAGCCATTTTCTAACACTCAGGATGTTCACTCGTTTTAGAGAGAAATTAAATAGTATACCATGGAAGAGGAATTAAATATTATACAAATATATAGTAAATATGATAACTTACATGTTCTTACTGAACAGATGTAAGAAGCTTAAGCGAGCAAGCCATTGTCAAATATCATTTAATCAACGCTGGATCAAGGCCATCAACGCTGACTCATTGACAGATCAACGTGTTGGTGTGACCAGTGTTGCTGTGATGGTGATGAGGGGCCGGCAAGGTGGTCTGCTCCTTCACTTTATGGTTATGGTGGTTGGCTTGTTAACACCCTTCGTTACTGCCTAACAACCCACACAGTGGGGGGCCCAGTGGGGGGCTCAGTAGGGTTCAGTGGGGGGCACTAGGGGTGGGGTAGAGGGGGGAGATGAATGGAGAAGAGAATGGGGAGAGTGAAAAATAAAGATAAATAGTGATAAGGCTGTAAGACTGGGAGGTTTAAGAGAAATTGTCTGGGTCGAGGGAGCCAGGAAAGCTGAGTTGGATGAGAAGGGACAGAGAACGAGAGAGAGAGAGAGAGAGAGAGAGAGAGAGAGAGAGAGAGAGAGAGAGAGAGAGAGAGAGAGAGAGAGAGAGAGAGAGAGAGAGAGAGAGAGAGAGAGAGACAGAGAGAGAGAGAGAGAGAGAGAGAGAGAGAGAGAGAGAGAGAGAGAGAGAGAGAGAGAGAGAGAGAGAGAGAGAGAGAGATGGGAGGGGAGATGCACAACCCTCTTGAGGATAACGGTGGCCAAGCAGCATTTTACGCCCACTTTCTGTGCAACTTCCCCCTCCCCTAAACAAAGAGCCTAAACCCATTCCATGCGGCAGCCATCCCTTCCCATCCCCCACCCCCTCTCCTTTCCTCCCTTCCCTAGTACATCTCTAAAAATAGTACACACACACACACACACACATGTACGATAACGCAGCTAGTTCCCTTAGAAACCCAGAGACCTAGATCAAATTAATCACGCAACTCTAATGCTAATGTTAATTTTGAGATTTCTTTTTGAGTGCTTAATTATGTTGCACCAGTTGAAGAAATGTAACGCATACACCTTTGGAGACGACTACTGGATAAGCACCTGGTCTGAGGATGGGCTGGAATAGGTGCAGGTGCAGGTGTGTGTGTGTGTGTGTGTGTGTGTGTGTGTGTGTGTGTGTGTGTGTGTGTGTGTGTGTGTGTGTGTGTGTGTGTGTGCGTGCGTGTGTGTGTGTGGAGCCAGCCTCATCCCTCACACTATTCCCATCTATACAAGCCTCGTCTCCAAAAGAGCATGTAAATATTTCGCATACATTGAAATAAATGTTTTGATTACCTCTCATCTGAGTTCTTATTATATACTGTGATGTGGTACATGGTTATGCCTAAGTTAGGTTCGGCGTTTTTGTTCAGTTAGTAGTTATTTGTGCACAAAGTACGTGGTGAATCATTTTGACAAGTGCGCTTCGAATATGTGGAGTGTTTCAAGAAAAAGAAAAATATTATCAGTCGTGAATCGTATGTAATAATACAGCCAATACCTCTCAAATGAAAGTACTTATGGTACCTATTTGGTGGAAAGTACCAATATATAGTGATGGACCACCAGGGAGTTGATTTTTGTATTATTGAATTTGGAAAAACTGGAAACTTTTTTAACTGCAACATAAATATAAGACCTAACCTAACTTCAGCTAGCCATCCTAGGCATAATAAAAGCAGTCTTAGACTTAATATAGTACATATATGTACTATCCAAGGCCTAAGAATATTCAAGTTAGGGTTTTAGCTATATTTTTCCAGATTATACAAAATTATTATAGGCAAAAAAGTGGTATATTTGTGATCCATCACTACTTACCGATACTTTCGACCAAACTGTTACTACAACTACTACCATTTTAGGAGGATATATGGGTTGTAATAATTGCCTAATTGCTCGTTAACATAAGACGCGACTCCCGTTGTTAAATAATGAAAACCCCTCCACACGAGTCTCCCAACTCCTTCTCCACCTATATACTTCCAATATTGACTTACGTAGTACAGTAAGTGCAGTATTTGACTTATATCTCGCATCTAATCGTGTAATTTGTCCCTGCTGACCGCACTACAGCGTCCTCTCTGACGGTGTAGACACTGGACCTTGAGTGAGACTCGCTTCCAGTAACTTGCATCACTGAAGTCATCTCTTGTTTCACCTTCGCTAACTCCTATCCTTCCTTTTAATGTAAACTAAGATGGTTCACTACGGTCCAATTGAAGCATTACGCACCAACAAGGAAAAATACCCAGCTGGTTATTTGCAATATTTGTCGGTCTAATACAGTTTAGCGTTGGTTGAACATTTCAGTCTCACTGACATGTGAATTCCTGCTTGTAATTGCTGCTTGGGTAACAGCTTCTCCCCCGTATCAACCTACCCAGGCTTTGCGCCCTGGTGAGGCCACTCCAGACCGACAACCAGAGCGCAACTCCATAGTCTACTGAGACTGATGGATGCCTACTACTAATGATTTATAATATATACAAACAATATTTCAATATTTGCATCGGGGAATATCAAGACTACACAACAAGGCAAGATAGTGCTGCAATTCCGGGTTATATATCAGGTGGTAAGCAAATGCGCTTGAAGCATAAGTCGTTGAAGCCTCCATAATTTACATCATCAAAGGCAAGTATGCAAAAAAAAGAGAGAAGAAACAGGGTAGACATGATCACCACATACTAATTACTCAGGGAAATTGATAAGGCAAACAAGTGATGGATTATAAGCTT
>NC_091155.1:22312138-22317138 GCF_040958095.1 Procambarus clarkii
ATTATTGAGTGAGTTTTACGACTGTATGTGTAATCTGAATACATTTTCCATCCTCTGTAGTTAGTTGATCAACGTGTGACTATTGCAGTAGTCCATGAGCCTGAGACTGGAATATAGTAGCAGTGTTCAGTGAATTACCGCGTCAACAATCTTACGCCATTGATTATTTTGTATCTCCTATTGGCAAGATAACAGTCTCATTGACAAATTTGATGTATTAACCTTTAATGGTGTGTTTAACCAGGAATCAGCCTAGTATGTTGTGATTAATATTGTATATACTAATCTAACAAATTCTTGAGTATTTTATATACTACCGGGATATTTTATTGGGAATGCGAAGAGGTCAAGCCAAAACAGTTCCTCTTGTGAAGAACTAATCATTAGATTAATTCTGCCTAAATACATCATTAACAACTTTTTTACCACCTGACACAACACTTTCTCTCACTATAAACATTCAACACTCCCTGCTTTTGTTGTTCTTCATTAACTTCACTCCAAACTGTTGTGTGTGTCTGTCATGTGATCAATAAGCGACCAGTTCCAGTACGAGGACCAAGGCTGCTATAAGCCCACCAACGAGTCACCTGCCTTTGCTTTCTGGGACCCAGGCAGGCGCGGGCCTCAAAATCCAAGCGCGGATTAACATTTACTGTGCTTGAACTCATCACCGCGGCAGGGCTTTGTCAGCAGGAGGGGCTCAGGGACGGGCTGTATACATGGAGAGCGGTGAGTTAGCAGCCCGCTCTGCCTTAGGAGGTGAGCAGAGCGCAGCGGAGTGCGCAAAACCAACGAATGCTGAGAGGTGACAAGCAGCAATCTACATAAACCTGAGCTGTATGAGACATGGTCTGCAGATTGGGGAGGGGCGCGTGCATTGGGCCTCCCTGCTGGTGAAGGCAACACACTGAGAACACACACTGGTGAGACACACTGAGAACACACACTGATGTGACACACTGAGAACACACACTGGTGTGACACACTGAGAACACACACTGGTGTGACACACTGAGAACACACACTGGTGTGACACACTGAGAACACACACTGGTGTGACACACTGAGAACACACACTGGTGTGACACACTGAGAACACACACTGGTGTGACACACTGAGAACACACACTGGGGAGACACACTGAGAACACACACTGGTGAGACACACTGAGAACACACACTGATGAGACACACTGAGAACACACACTGGTGTGACACACTGAGAACACACACTGGTGAGACACACTGGGAACACACACTGGTGAGACACACTGAGAACACACACTGGTGAGACACACTGAGAACACACACTGGTGAGACACACTGAGAACACACACTGATGTGAGACACACTGAGAACACACACTGGTGAGACACACTGAGAACACACACTGATGTGAGACACACTGAGAACACACACTGGTGAGACACACTGAGAACACACACTGGTGAGACACACTGAGAACACACACTGGTGAGACACACTGAGAACACACACTGGTGTGACACACTGAGAACACACACGGGTGTGACACACTTAGAACACACACGGGTGTGAGACACACTGAGAACACACACTGGTGTGACACACTGAGAACACACACTGGTGTGACACACTGAGAACACACACTGGTGTGACACACTTAGAACACACACGGGTGTGAGACACACTGAGAACACACACTGAGAACACACACTGGTGTGACACACTGAGAACACACACTGGTGTGACACACTGAGAACACACACTGGTGAGACACTCCAGCTGATGAACAAGACAGGGGCCTCTACCTACAGCTAGTGGCATTGTCACACACACTATGCAGTCTCGACGCACTCGTCAACCTGCCACTTAGGTTATTGGACATCTGTGGCGGGCGTGGAGCCGGAGCCGCCGTGCGCTCTCTCAACCTGGAGAGCAATTTTTTGAAGTCTGGCGTGACATCATGGCGTGTTTAATCCTGTAGTGACTGTCAACAGCCTACAGCTCTTGGACACTTACGGCAATGATGCGACGTAAGTGAATGCCAGGGGACTCCACAACAGTTGATCTCTGAGGATGACTGTGCTGTGTTGCAAGAGTGACACGAGAACTGTGTGATCTCCATCTTCCCACCACCAGTCACTTCTCCTGCACCTACAGGTAGTCTGTCTGGCACTCCTCACCTTCTTCCCTACACCCCCCCCCCATCAGTATGATACAGATGATGTAATTGATCTGGAACTAGGTAACATAATAGCCGTGGGAATCGCTGGAGTGCTTCAAGCGTAGGTTATACGTACACACACACACACACACACACACACATATATATATATATATAAATATATATATATATAAATATATATATATATATATATATATATAATATATATATATATATATATATATATATATATATATATATATATATATATATATATATATATATGAATGAGTTGGTGTGGTCCCATAGGTGCGGGACCGGGACGTCCACCTCCTGGGGCTCGTGCGGCCCCCCAGGCTCCCCTTCAGGAGGCTGGGGTCGTTCATACCCTTGATGGGGTGGTTCTTCCCCGGCCCCGACCACGGCGGTCTCCGGGTTTGGAGTCCCTGTGACTTCTTTCACCAACTTCGTGGTCAACCCTGGAACTCTCAGTTCCTGCGACGGTGCTGGAACCAATCGTATTGGCGTTTGCCTTTCCATTGGAAACTTTCGGCGAAGTGGAGAGGGGGGACCTGCTGCCTGGGTAACAGCTTCTCCTCCGTATCAACCTACCCAGGCGTTGCGCCCTGGTGAGGCCACTCCAGACCAACAACCAGAGCGTAACACCATAGTCTCCTGAGACTGATGGATGCCTACTGGTGTGGATATAAATAGGAGCTGCCTCATGGACCAATGGACCTTCAGCAATTATAATTATTCCTATTTTCATGGTATTATAAGCAAGCGTCTCTAACTCACCTTCCCTCCCTGGCTCCCTAACCTTTACTTTCTCCCTCACTTCCCCTCTCTCTCTCTCTCTTTCCCTATCTCTCCCTCTCTCTCTCTCTTCCTCCCTCCCTCCCTCCCTCACACAGAGGTAAACACCGTAGTTGTGACGTCCTATGAGGAGCTGGCATGGAGCGTGACAGGCATATATATCAAGAAGAGCAGGTGCGATGAGGGAAATTTACGGTCCTGTCCTCAGCAAGGTCAGCAGGGAGGGAAGCAGGGGTGGGATGGAAGGAAGGAGGGAGGGAGGGAGGGAGGGAGGGAGGCAGGGAAGGAGGCAGGGAAGGAGGGAGGGAGAAGAGATAGATTCATAAGCAACCTTCCATTTGAATATTATTTTCTTTATATTCTTCCATCTTCTTTCGCATCTATTCTTGTTATTGTGATTAAAAATTTAGTTTTCTTTCCTGACTGAGGCCTCAACACGTGTACAGTCCGAGGTCCTTGTGGCTCCGAGCCCAGCTTACTCCACCGTGAGCCAGAATGTTCTCTCCTCAGAATGTTCTCTCCTCTCACTCTTCCCTGTATCATACTACTTCTTCCACTCTTCTTCCTCCTTCTCCACCTCTTCCTTCTCCTCACACTCTTCTTCCTCATCTTTATTCATCCTCCTCATCGAGGCATAATGATCATGTAGTGAACGCCAAAATAACTGTCATGGTCATGGCTTTCTTGCAGGTCAGAGGAAAGTGTTCTGTCCTTACCAGGCATGCCGTTCATCTTCCGACTCTCTGGGATCGCCGTTAGGTTGGATAGAACGTTCAGTGCTCATCTGTCCGAATGTCAGTCCGTGTGTCCATCAGAAGAGGTATTCAGGATCTGCTCTGCCGTGCAATCGCACTGTCGGTGTCAATTTGTCTGTCGCACGGGAGGGTCGGATCCCAGGATGAAGTCACTGTGTGTGTGTGTGTGTGTGTGTGTGTGAGTGTGAGTGTGAGTGTGTGTGTGTGTGTGTGTGTGTGTGTGTGTGTGTGTGTGTGTGTGTCTTGTTCGTTGTTTACCTGCATTCCTTTTGTTTACTGCCTACCTGCCTATTTTCCTACCTGACTGACTGATTGACTGACTGCCTACCTCCCATCGTCTGCCTACCTACCCGCCAGCCTGCCTACCTACCCGCCAGCCTGCCTACCTACCCGCCAGCCTGCCTACCTTAGGACGTTATATCTATATTCCTGCCTACATTAGGGCGCCTAGTGGCTGAGTGGACAGCGCTCTGGATGCGTAGATCTAGGGACCGATCCCGGGCCATGGCGAAAACAAATGGGCAAAAGTTTCTTTCACCCCTGATGCCCCTGTTACCAAGCAGTAAATAGGTACCTGGGATTTAGACAGCAGCTACGGGCTGCTTCCTGGGGAATGTGTATGTACGTGGGGAGTAAAAAATAGTAGTAACAGTTGATTGACAGTTGAGAGGCGGGCCGAAAGAGCAGAGCTCAACCCCCGCAAACACAACTAGGTGAATACAACTAGGTGAATACCTACCCGCCAGCCTGCCAGCCTGCCTGCCTGCCAGCCTGCCAGGTCGACGTCACATGACTCACGGTGAAGGTCGTGTTGGGAACTCATTAATACCAAATACTTTTATTGGAGGGCAGCCTAAGTATGAAGTGTATATATACAGAGGGCGCCGGGGGCCGCACGCTCTGGTGCTAACTGCTCGCTGTTTTATGGGGCCACAGTTCCCACTCAGGTTTTAACGTGTGTGTACTGGTTTCCATTTTTTACATTTAATAGGCTTTACCCCCTATATTATATTTAATTATATATATATGTATATATCACGATCAGGGCATTTAGAGTTCTTAGTGATCTATGGCTTGTGTATTCCTGCAGCCTTTGTCATATATATATATATATATATATATATATATATATATATATATATATATAAACAGTTTTTGAGACAATGGAGCATTAGAATGACTCGAACTTGCGTTCTTGTGAATACCAGACACAAGAGTTGTGGAAAAATGGAATGAATAAAGGCGCAGGTTGTAGAAGTAAAGTTCCTTCGCAATTTTAA
>NC_091155.1:22322138-22325401 GCF_040958095.1 Procambarus clarkii
TTGGTCTCTTTTTGCCAGGTTTCTCATAGCTAAAAGTGCCAGTAGGGTATTATTTAGGCACCTCAGGCCCATGAGTGCCACCACTGTGTCCTGGAGGCACCTTTTGACCATGAGTGCCAGAGGTGTTTTCGTCAAGTGAGGCTCCCCCCCCCCCCCCCGGCCAGGACAAACACAGGCGCCTCACTTCATTAAGGAAACAAGAAGTTGACTTGATTAACTTGTCTTCAGGCTAACATATTAACACTTTCCGTCACTTGAACACAAACAAAAACCTCTTTCACATAATCCTAATAATGTTCTAGCGAACAGGCACAATTTGTTTATAGTAAATAGGTACTATAGCAGTAAATAGGTACATGGGAGTTAGTCAGCTGTCACGGGCTGCTTCCTGGGGGTGGAGGCCTGGTCGAGGACCGGGCCGCGGGAACACTAAGCCACGAAATCATCTCAAGATAGCCTCAAGAAGATCCTCTTACACATATCTCCACTAAGACGTGTTTCCACCTTGCAAGAATAATCACAAACATGTATGATTCAGTTATGCGTAAGTGTCCATCTGGGTGAAATAACACGAATATATTCTGAGCTCTTTCGTGAGTTAACACATTGTGATGAGTTCAGTCTACTGTAGTTTTTGGATATGGTTTAAATTACGAAAGTTAGGACTAATTCCATTTTATTTCTCCTATGTGAATACTTATGCATATCTTCATCTATTCATATCGCCATCTTGGCGTATGTTAAACAAATACACCTCTCCAAGTATGAATTCAAGTAAAATATACAATATTTATCTTATTTTCAACATTTACGTATTATTATTATTATTATTATTATTATTATTATTATTATTATTATTATTATTATTATTCGCAAATCCTTAATAATCATACTTTCCGATTCTTTTCAAATTATTTTTTATCGTCAAAGAATATATAATAAGGGAAAAGGTTTTACGGGCTCACTTTAGCCCGTGCTACATGGACATTTTGTTCAGAGTAGCTGAATCTAAAACAACAACAACAACAACAACAGGGAAAATGTTGCAGTTGGGAAAAACAGAAAATAGGAATCAGTATGAACTATGATTTACTGCTTGCCTCTTGATTTTCCTGGAACGGATTATATTCGATTGAGACGGGTGGAAGCGAGGCGAATGAGGTAGGTTCGGTCGGCTACCAGAGTGCACAACTTAGAGCAGCTGTCCAACTCAATCTTCAAGAATTCATGTATCCTTCCACGGCAGATCATGGAAGGTGATTGGCGGTAGATAAGTGCCAAGTCCTTATTGGCCCTAGAGAGCCAGACCTCAGGCATAGTGTTAAATGGTTGGCCATTGCCAAGTGGCCGAAGGGGGGAGGGGAAGCAGAGAAGAGGAGCTATAAATACTGAGAAGCAAGAGACATGAGACTTACATGAGCAAGAGACTTACTGCTAGGAAGAGCAGTCATCAACACCACCAGCGAACACTGTATGACAAGACGCTGTCAACATGCCAATCTCCTCCGGCAAATATAAGACATATTGCCGAAGGAACAGACTCACGCTTCCAAGAGGCAATTAGACAGGCTCTAATTTTTCCACTAAAAAAAAGTGGTATTAAGGAGTAGAAACTCGCCACAGGTAAAACACAGGACTGAGGGGCCATCGCCCCCTCATATATTTTTGCACGTGACCTGAATGAAGAGCGAGTAAGGGTGATTTTTTAGGGAGGAACCGAGTTTTCGAAGCACCATTCTCCGTCATAATATAAACGCTTTAGCAGCACTGAAGCATGTGGATCTACACCATCCCACCTAAGAACTCACATTCTCATGTACCCACAAAGCGTACATGACCCACGCTTCTGTGTTCTATAAAGCGTTCAGTATTTTCGCGTTTATCAATTGCGTACCAATGCAATGCATCCTAATTATCATAAAGCAAATGCTAAGAGACACGATTCAAACTGAAATTAGTGGGGGAAACAGTGGTTGTCTCCTGAACTGTACCTTATTTATATATATATATATATATATATATATATATATATATATATATATTCGTAATAGTTAAAAAAAAGAAATAGAGAGGAAAACGAGTGATAAGGAAGAGGAGTGGTGAGGAGAGAGGGGATGAGAAAGTAAGAAAGAGAGAAAGGGGAATGAGAAAGAGAAAGCTCCTGTTAAACAAAGGGAAATGTAATGGAGGAAAAATTATTTGAGCAAAAAAAATTAAATAGCAAGAGAAAGTTTCCTGGAATTATTATTTGGGTAAGACTCGGCTACGGCCAGGTTAACGAGGCTATGATAACGAGGCTGTGATAACGAGGCTGTGATAACGAGGCTGTGATAACGAGGCTGTGATAACGAGGCTATGATAACGAGGCTATGATAACGAGGCTATGATAACGATTCTATGATAACGAGGCTATGTTAATGAAGCTATATTAACGAGGCTATGATAACGAGGCTATGTTAACGAGGCTATGATAACGAGGCTATGTTAACGAGGCTATGATAATGAGGCTATGATAACGAGGCTATGTTAATGAAGCTATATTAACGAGGCTATATTAACGAGGCTATAATAACGAGGCTATGATAACGAGGCTATGTTAACGAGGCTATGATACCGAGGCTATGATAACGAAGCTATTTTAACGACGCTAGGTTAATGAGGCCTTCGTAGTATCTAAGTCTCAGAAGACCAAATCTATCATACAGGAAGGGAATCAGACAATCGTACAGGGACGAGGCCCAGTCTATTATATAATTTGGAGACCAAGTCTGTCATACAGTAGACCCAGTCTATTATATAAAAGAAGAATCAGTCTATTATACAGACGAAGAATCAGTCTATTGGGAGGAGACCCAGTCTATCGAACAGGAGACAAAGTCTATCATATATGAGGAGACCAGCCTATCATATAGGAGGAGACAGACTATTATATAGGTGCCCCAAATCCATCACACACACATATACCTGGTATCTGCTCTTCACCATTCTCTTGTCACTGTTCATCAGCATCTCAGTTCTTCTCATCTACTCATATAAATGATCTCTTCCCTGCCACCTCAGCTCTCATCTTTATCAGTCTCCTTACCTCTCACCTTCAACATTCCATCGTCCTGTCATATTCGTTATTATCCATCCCTTTAGAGTCTAGACTGTCATCTTCAGCATTACCCTTGTCTCGTCTCTCACCTTCAAGATTCTCTCTCTCTCTCTCTCTCTCTCTCTCTCTCTCTCTCTCTCTCTCTCTCTCTCTCTCTCTCTCTCTC
>NC_091155.1:22325901-22405901 GCF_040958095.1 Procambarus clarkii
TGTTACGGATTCATACCCACTCACCTGCTCAACCCCTTCACCATGACATAAGTAAGTTAATACTGTCTTATTTCAGTCTATTTCCTAAACATATTAATTCCCACTAGTCTGTTCCCTAACCTCATAATATATATATATATATATATATATATATATATATATATATATATTATATATATATATATATATATATATATAATATATATATATATATATATATATATATATATATATATATATATATATATTTTGGTAGCAGTCTTTCCTGTAGACATATATTATTAAATATGACCGAAAAAGTAAGATTAATAATTCTAACACGAATTTTCTCAATCTTTCGTTCATTACGCTTCACTGTTGGAGGTAAATCAAAAATCACTTCTCCAAAATTCATTTTTATTTCTAGTCTGACGCGACACGGGCGCGTTTCGTAAAACTTATTACATTTTCAAAGACTTCACAAATACACAACTGATTAGAACGTATCTCTGATTTTATATCTACATTTGAGTGAGGTGGGAAGGGTGATGTGGCATTAACACAAGACAGAACAGGAGGGGATATTAATAGGGTATTAATTTCATCAACACAAGACAGAACAAGAGGTGGCATTAATAGGGTATTAATTTCATCAACACAAGACAGAACACGAAACAATGGGTATTGAATAGAAGTGTTTGTAGAAAGCCTATTGGTCCATATTTCTTGATGCTTCTATATTGGAGCGGAGTCTTGAGGTGGGTAGAATATAGTTGTGCAATAATTGGCTGTTGATTGCTGGTGTTGACTTCTTGATGTGTAGTGCCTCGCAAACGTCAAGCCGCCTGCTATCGCTGTATCTATCGATGATTTCTGTGTTGTTTACTAGGATTTCTCTGGCGATGGTTTGGTTATGGGAAGAGATTATATGTTCCTTAATGGAGCCCTGTTGCTTATGCATCGTTAAACGCCTAGAAAGAGATGTTGTTGTCTTGCCTATATACTGGTTTTTTTTTGGAGCTTACAGTCCCCAAGTGGGCATTTGAAGGCATAGACGACATTAGTCTCTTTTAAAGCGTTCTGTTTTGTGTCTGGAGAGTTTCTCATGAGTAGGCTGGCCGTTTTTCTGGTTTTATAGTAAATCGTCAGTTGTATCCTCTGATTTTTGTCTGTAGGGATAACGTTTCTATTAACAATATCTTTCAGGACCCTTTCCTCCGTTTTATGAGCTGTGGAAAAGAAGTTCCTGTAAAATAGTCTAATAGGGGGTATAGGTGTTGTGTTAGTTGTCTCTTCAGAGGTTGCATGGCTTTTCACTTTCCTTCTTATGATGTCTTCGATGAAACCATTGGAGAAGCCGTTATTGACTAGGACCTGCCTTACCCTACAGAGTTCTTCGTCGACTTGCTTCCATTCTGAGCTGTGGCTGAGAGCACGGTCGACGTATGCGTTAACAACACTCCTCTTGTACCTGTCGGGGCAGTCGCTGTTGGCATTTAGGCACATTCCTATGTTTGTTTCCTTAGTGTAGACTGCAGTGTGGAAACCTCCGCCCTTTTCCATGACTGTTACATCTAGAAAAGGCAGCTTCCCATCCTTTTCCGTCTCGTAAGTGAAACGCAGCACGGAACTCTGCTCAAATGCCTCCTTCAGCTTCTGCAGATGTCTGACATCAGGTACCTGTGTAAAAATGTCGTCAACATACCTGCAGTATATGGCCGGTTTCAAGTTCATGTCGACTAAGACTTTTTGCTCGATGGTACCCATGTAGAAGTTTGCAAACAGGACACCTAGGGGAGAACCCATGGCGACCCCATCTACTTGCTTATACATGTGCCCATCCGGGCTCAAGAAGGGTGCCTCTTTAGTACAAGCTTGGAGTAGTTTCCTCAGAATACTTTCTGGCATGTCAAGAGGAGTACAGGCTGGATCACGTTACACTCTGTCGGCTATCATTCCGATTGTCTCGTCCACAGGTACGTTGGTAAACAGCGATTCTACGTCCAACGAGGCTCTTATCCCTGTGGCCCGTGTGCCCCGCAGTAAGTCCACAAATTCCTTTGGAGACTTCAGGCTGAAGGCGCAAGGAACATAAGGAGTCAGCAGGCCGTTGAGTCGCTTTGCCAGTCTGTACGTGGGTGTGGGTATCTGGCTAATGATTGGCCGAAGTGGGTTTCCAGGCTTGTGCGTCTTGACATTTCCATACGCATATCCAGGTTTATATTCCCCAATGATCTTTGGCAGGTGGAGTCCGGATTTCTTGGCGTTTACAGTTTCGATCAGTTTGTTGACCTTTGCTTTTAATTCGGCTGTAGTGTCCTTCGTTACCCTTTGGAACTTAGTTTGGTCAGAGAGTATGATGTTCATTTTCGCCAGATATTCGTCTTTTTTAAGAATGACATATATTGGCGACTTGTCACCTCTCCTGACAACTATCTCCTTGTTCTCACGAAGGCTTTTAGCTGCCGCTTTAAGCTCGGGGGACAGTATGGTGCTTCTGTAGTTGCCTCGATTCTTTCCTCCTTCTGCAATAAGTTCTGCTTGTAAGGTATCTTTGGTAGTGACCTTCTTTTGTGTCTCGAGGTCGAATATGTCGTCCAACAGAATTTCCAACTCTACTTTCCGGGCCATTTCACTCGGTCTGGACATAACATGACAGTTTATGCCCAGATTTAGGAGAGTGACTTGGTCCTCAGTGAGGTTAATTCCTGCAAGGTTCAGGAAGCCATCTCTTGGTCGTGGAATTGCCATAGGTCCTCCATATAATGTTGTTAGTTTCTTGATAATCCTTGTTTCAGTGCTGAGGTGATGTTGGTCTGTGAGGATGTCGAGGTGTTGTTCAATGCGGGTACGGATACTATGGTCGATGTTGCTATTTCTCCACTCGTTTGTAGCATGAAGTAGTTGCGTTTTGTTGTCTTTGATTTCATTCTCTGCCTTGTATATCTGATCACGAATCAGATCCTGGCGATATTTTATCGTGAAGGCTTGATTCCTTCCTGCTGGGTCGTGCACTTTAATATTAGTATATTTTGGTAGCAGTCTTTCCTGTAGACATATATTATTAAATATGACCGAAAAAGTACACTAAAAAATTCGGTGTAAAAAAATTCGGTGTAAAAATTTCGGTGTAAAAAGTACACCGAAAAAATACACGAGGCACTACACTGATGTGTAGTGACTCGTTTGCGAGGCACTACACATCAAGAAGTCAACACCAGCAATCAACAGCCAATTATTGCACAACTATATTCTACCCACCTCAAGACTCCGCTCCAATATAGAAGCATCAAGAAATATGGACCAATAGGCTTTCTACAAACACTTCTATTCAATACCCATTGTTTCTGTTCTGTCTTGTGTTGATACTTTTAATACCCTATTAATATCCCCTCCTGTTCTGTCTTGTGTTAATGCCACATCACCCTTCCCACCTCACTCAAATGTAGATATAAAATCAGAGATACGTTCTAATCAGTTGTGTATTTGTGAAGTCTTTGAAAATGTAATAAGTTTTACGAAACGCGCCCGTGTCGCGTCAGACTAGAAATAAAAATGAATTTTGGTGAAGTGATTTTTGATTTACCTCCAACAGTGAAGCGTAATGTACGAAAGATTGAGAAAATTCGTGTTAGAATTATTAATCTGACTTTTTCGGTCATATTTAATAATATATATATATTAGTTGATTTTATACCCGCATTAGGTCAGGTGATAATACAATGAAGCTGAAAACATGGGGGGATACATAAGGGATAAACATAGGGGCTGCAGAAGGCTTATTGGCCCATACGAGGCATCTCCTATCTAAACACAAAGATTAATCCAGTGTAATTGGCCTGTTATGTTGGACATTGTCTTCTGTGTTGGCATCGATATGTTCTTGTCTTCTCCTTACTCTCATGGTGGGTAGAGTAAATAGTTCCGTGATTTGGGTGTTCATGGTAGGTCGCTCTATTCTTATGTGAATTGCCTCAAGAATTTGTAATCTTCTTGAATCTTGGGTTTTGTCTATTATGCAGGTATTCTTGTTCAACATTTCTCTTGTTAGAGTAATGTCATGGGCTTGTCTCATGTGATTCCTAGGGGCACCAGATTGAAGATGGCATGTCAAACGCCTCGTCAGCTTGGTCGACGTCATACCTATGTACTTACATTGAAGGTTACATCCTTCGTGGGGGCAAGTGTACATGTATACAACGCTTGACTGCTGTAGAGGGTTCTCCGTCGGCTTCGGGCTGTTTTTGATAAGGAGTTCAGAAGTCTTCTTGGTTTTGTAGAATATTATCAGGTTTATGTTTTGGTTAGGAGTAGTGCTTTTTACTCCTTTACGGATTATTTCTTTCATTATTCTTTCCTCTTTTATATGTTCCCTGTGCATGGTTGATTTGTAATATAATTTTATTGGGGGTGTTGTGGTTTCTGTTCTAGGTTCTGAATTATACCAACGGTCCAAGTGTCTTCTTATAGCAGCGTTTATTTCCGCGTTGCTATATCCGTTGTTCACCAATACCTGAGTTACTCTTTCAAACTCTCTACTCACGTTGCTCCATGCAGAGCAGTGGGTAAGCGCTCGACGAATATAAGCATTGAGAACACTGGCTTTGTATCTTTGGGGGCACTCACTTCTACCGTTCAGGCATAATCCTATGTTGGTGGGCTTGGTATATACGTTGGTGCTTAAAGAGGTTCCTGTTTTTGTTATTAGTACATCCAAGAATGGCAGACTGTTATTTTCACTATTTTCATGTGTAAATCGGAGTACTGACTCTCTCTCTAGGTGTCTTTTTAGGTCAATTAGTTCATCTGAGTCTTTTACTATTACGAATATGTCATCTACATAACGGCAGTATACAGTTGGTTTTTGTCTGCTACTGAAGACCCTATCTTCGATGGTTCCCATATAAAAATTAAACTCCTAAGGGGGAGCCCATTGCTACTCCGTCTATTTGTAAATACATGTCTCCTTGTGGACTGATGAAAGGGGCTTCCTTTGTACATGCTTCGAGAAGACTTTTCAAGTGTGGCTCAGGTATGTCTAGCAAACCATCAACAGTGAACTATTTAACCTGAAACAACAACATAAAACTCTTGTAGAAACAAAGACACTCCGTAAGTTAACATCCCTAAACGGTGGACAGCTAAAAATCCCTCGTCCTAAAGATGGCTACTTTAACCTGACTTCTTATGATCTTACCCAGGACCAACGAGACCTCTTAAATCTTGGTCTAAATTGTCAATTCTTATCTAAACCAAAGATGCATCAAAAACGCCTGGAAATCGAAATGCTTCTGGACGATATCGATAAGCTAGAAGACAATAAAAAAGTCATCACCACTGACACACTTCAAGCTGAACTACTTGCAGAAGCAGGGAAAAAACGAGGAACATATTCATCTACAATCTTAACCCCACGACTCAAAGAAGCAGCGAAACAACTAAAAAATCTGAAAGACGTAACAATAAGAAAAGCCGACAAAACAGCAGCATATGTATTGATTCCTACCCATGAATACATGAACAAAATTAGCGACATCCTAAGTGACGACTCCAAATTTCAACGAATCACGAGGAACCCCGTAGAAGACCTTAAGCGGAAAGTAAACAAAACAATTACAGCAATCAATGCAAAGAAAGGTAGTGTGCATTTCAATAAACTTCAAGGCGACTATGGCTTAGGATATGCCTACAGCAATGTTAAGACGCATAAACCAGGTAACCCACTACGCCCTATAATCAGCCAAATACCAAACCCAACTTATCACCTGACAAAGAAACTCAATGAACTCCTAACTCCATACACTCCAAGCAAGTTTAGTCTACAATCATCAGCAGATTTCCTAGAATTGATCAAATCTACCCAGCCCGATGGAATCATCGCTTCCCTGGACGTTGAATCCCTTTTTACCAACGTCCCAGTCGACACAACCATAGGAATGATACTGGACAGAGTATACAGAGACGAGAGCACCCCCAAATTAGACATACCTGAGCCACACTTGAAAAGTCTTCTCGAAGCATGTACAAAGGAAGCCCCTTTCATCAGTCCACAAGGAGACATGTATTTACAAATAGACGGAGTAGCTTTGTATCTTTGGGGGCACTCACTTCTACCGTTCAGGCATAATCCTATGTTGGTGGGCTTGGTATATACGTTGGTGCTTAAAGAGGTTCCTGTGTTTGTTATTAGTACATCCAAGAATGGCAGACTGTTATTTTCACTATTTTCATGTGTAAATCGGAGTACTGACTCTCTCTCTAGGTGTCTTTTTAGGTCAATTAGTTCATCTGAGTCTTTTACTATTACGAATATGTCATCTACATAACGGCAGTATACAGTTGGTTTTTGTCTGCTACTGAAGACCCTATCTTCGATGGTTCCCATATAAAAATTAGCAAATAAAACTCCTAAGGGGGAGCCCATTGCTACTCCGTCTATTTGTAAATACATGTCTCCTTGTGGACTGATGAAAGGGGCTTCCTTTGTACATGCTTCGAGAAGACTTTTCAAGTGTGGCTCAGGTATGTCTAATTTGGGGGTGCTCTCGTCTCTGTATACTCTGTCCAGTATCATTCCTATGGTTGTGTCGACTAATCTTTGTGTTTAGATAGGAGATGCGTCGTATGGGCCAAAAAGCCTTCTGCAGCCCCTATGTTTATCCCTTATGTATCCCCCCGTGTTTTCACCTTCATTGTATTATCACCTGACCTAATGTGGGTATAAAATCAACTAGTATTGTAAGATCTGTTCACTTGAGAATGAACCATGGAGGTTCGAAACGTCGTGCAAATTATACAAATAAGTGTAATACACTCTATAGTAAATCACTTCTTTTCTTCACCTTAAAAGTACGAAAATGAGTTTTGGAGAACTCCTATTTCAATTAAGCCCTGATGCTAAGAAAATAGTTAGAGGGATAGAAGCCCTAAACCAGAAAATAATAAATACAGAATATGCGGTCATATTCAATGAAACATGTTTGAAAGAAAACCTGCTGCCAGTATACACCAATATATATATATATTATATATATTATATATATATATATATATATATATATATATATATATATATATATATATATATATATATATATATGTCGTACCTAGTAGCCAGAACTCACTTCTCAGCCTACTATGCAAGGCCCGATTTGCCTAATAAGCCAAGTTTTCATGAATTAATTGTTTTTCGACAACCTAACCTAACTAACCTAACCTAACCTAACTTTTTCTGCTACCTAACCTAGCCTAACCTATAAAGATAGGTTACGTTAGGTTAGGTAGGGTTGGTTAGGTCCGGTCATATATATACGTTAATTTTAACTCCAATAAAAAAAAATTGACCTCATACATAATGAAATCGGTAGCTTTATCATTTCATAAGAAAAAAATTAGAGAAAATATACTAATTCAGGAAAACTTGGCTTATTAGGCAAATCGGGCCTTGCATAGTAGGCTGAGAAGTGCGTTCTGGCTACTAGGTACGACATATATATATATATATATGCTTTCATTCTTTCTAGAGATATATATGCGTTCATTCTTTCTAGAGATATATATGCTTTCATTCTTTCTAGAGATAATATGTTTTTCTTTTTTTTTCAGACGACACACCGCTGTGCATAGATTTGGCATCCAGCAGCAGCAGCAGCGGAAGTGAGAGTGACACAGCAGGGCAGACATTACCCACATCCGCCTCTCACAGGGAGGGGAGGGCTCGTTCACGCGCTCACTCAACCTCCCGTTCCTCCCCCAGCCCCATACCCCAATCAATCAGCGACAGCAGCATCAGCAGCAACAGCAGCAGCATCAGCAGCAGCAGCAGCATCAGCAGCAGCAGTGGTGAGAACAGTACCATTAACATCACAGACAGTGACTCAGACGACCTTGACGCGTCAGCGTCCGTCAATTCTGACTGCTTAGCACCGTCTGGCGTAATAGCTGACCCTGCGGTCTCACCCATTCATGTCGGAGGGGGGCTATCACCACCCCCCACCCCTCCCAGCCCTCTCCCATCACCCCCTCCACCTCTCCTCCATCTCCCCCACCTGCCCTAGAAATTCAACCTCAGCTGCTGGATCGAATTGATAACCTTAACGGCGTTATGTTCGGCTTTCATTCTCCATACCAGAACCTGTTAACACCTCCCCAGGACTCTATCTGAGAACATACAGGGATTTTTTCATTAATGAGGTTCGATCCCTTTTCTCTCCACAACACCCATCCTCTAATTTACCCAGACATCACTCTAATTGTGCGGAATTTAAATGTACAACAAGACGGGAGAGGATATTGGATCCTATAAATAACGATGGCTTTCCCATACGAGGTGAGGGGCGAACGATACTCTAGAGGAAGTAGAAACTCTTATTGATTTTTGGGCTGACGAATTGACAGGAAAATATCCCAGTACCTGGAAGAGAGGGGGGTCCAATGTCTTGGTTGAGCGGCTCACCGGGTTTTACATTAACTGTGGTCAGATTGAACATCCGATAAGATTAGGCTCGCATGTAGACTACCTGAAGGCTTGCGTGGAAAAAATTGGTTTTCAATCCAGAGGGAGAGGCTGATATTTGCCTTATGCAGTGTGTTGCAGCTTATAAATATTTAGCTAAGGGGATGCACCTAGATAATATTCGCGCTAGATCTGTGAATGCTAGTTGGTGTCTCAGACACATGAATTGGCCAGCAGATGTCAATTCTGCAGTGACGTTTGAGGATATTCACAAGGTAGAGAAAATGAATAAAGTCAGTATATTCATATTCACTAGAAAGAGATGAAAATGCTAGACGACGACAACGACACTACATTACACTAGCTAGGAAGGGAAGAGGGGATATACAGATGTCATACCATTGCTGATGTTGGAATCAACACTTAGTATTAATTAAGGATTTTAACCAATATGTACGTAATATGCGAGGTCATGGAGATCTAATCCCAAGTCATCACAGCTTCTGTCATTGTTGTTTTTGATATCACTCCCAGCAGATAGCATGCAGAGTCATGAAAGTACATGCAAAGTACATCAGACTCTCAAATTCTACCCACCAGAGAGGAAGATTACTTTCCGTAACTATGGACGGGGATATGGTCCTAGTCACACGTGCTTTTATGACTTTGAGTGCATGTTAGACGCTCGAACCCTAAGGGAATGATAGAATCACGTCACAACGCAGTGGCGTATGCGTACATCATCATTGACAGACAGATAATATTGTTGAGAAAGATACTTATTTGGGTAAAGATGCGGTCAATCACTTTGTAACCACGCTAGAAGCGTCATGGGCTAGAATCAAGAAGGGGTTAGTATCCTATGAACTTCACATGTCCCAGCAACAGCAGGCGATATTTGAGACAAAAACAGCCTGTGAACTCTGTGATGAACCTTTTAACGGAGAAGATGTAATCAAAGTCCGTCATCACGACCACACAGTAAGATTCCACAATTATCAAGCAGCTTACTGTGATAGATGTAATTTGCAATGTATAAATTCATACAAGTTCCTATACACTTTTTCCACAACGCTTCCTATGATTTAGGAGTAATCCTAAACGAGATGAGAGATCGACAGGGAGTGAAATAGATATATTAGCTAAGGATGGATTTAAATTTATGAAAGTTGATGTGAACAACTTAAGATTTTTGGATAGTTTAGCCTTCTCAACGGCTCGCTAGGAAGAATAGCCAAGGATCATATTGATAGTGGGAAACCTACCACATTCACTTTGGCTATGTTAAAAGGGGTAAATAAAGCGCCATCCCAAAACTGCTCACGGGTAAACAATCATTCTGCTATGATTATTTATCCTCTATGTCTGTGTTGATGAACCACACCTTCCTTCTCGCGATAAGTTTTACAATACACTAAAAGACGAAGAGTTGTCAGAAACAGATTATAAACAAGCCTTAGAAATTTTTGATTTGGCTAAATGTCGTAACATAGGGGAGTATCTGCTCCTTTACCTCAAAGTGGACACAGGTTGCTAGCTGATGTGTTCACAGTCTGGCGAGACACCATGCTTGCTCTCTACAAATTAGACATTTCACATACATTTCTTTACCCTCATTTGCTTGGGATGCGTTCTTGCTTAAATCGAAAGTTCAACTTGATGTTGTGTCAGACCCATTGTTATATGATTTACTTCGTCGGAATCTCCGAGGTGGGTTCACCAGTGTGACGAGACAGTACACGAATGTGGAGAACAGGCACACAGGCTTAGATCTAGGGGAAGATAGTAGCTACATCATTTACTTAGATTTTAATAGTCTTTACGGGGCGTGTATGACTGAACTGCTCCCTCGGGGGGGATCCGGAAACTGACACACGATGAGCGTGACGTGCTGCTAGAGCAAGGCTTGGAGAATATCCCATGTGATGGGTCCAAGGGATATTGGGTGTTGTGTGATACACTGCAGGTCCGACCGGAGGTAGCTAGGTATACAGATGAACTGCCCCTTGTTCTTTCCATACTTGCATTACCGAGGAACACATTTCACCCTACAGTAAGAATATTCTTACAGAAGAAAGTCGTGGGCTGCCTAAAAACAACACTAAATTAATTGCTTCTCATCTTCCTCAGAAAGACTACCCGTTAGTCTGGACTTGTTACAGTTGCTCATGCGCATTGGATTAGAAGTAGCTAAAGTTCACGACATCTACGAATTCGAGCAGGAGAGTACCTTAAAGACTTCATTGAAACCAATGTTCGTGAACGTGCCAGTACCAAATGCGCGATAAAAAAAAGGCTTTCAAACTCGTATCAAACTCTATATATGGAAAGAGTCTCACAGATGTATCTAAATATGGGAACAAACACTATTTGGTCACAGATCGTAGTCATTTCCTGAAACATGCTCGAAACCCATTCTTCAAGCGGAGTCTTTTGTTAAGTAAGGATCGTGTGATATGTACTATCAAGCAGAAGTCTCTCCTAGTCAACACTCCTACGTATCTGGGCTATCATATACTTCAAATTGCTAAGAGGCGACTCTATGAGTTCTGGTATGATGTTGTCAAACCCGCGTATGGGGATAAAGCGAGTCTGTTATATACAGACACAGACTCTTTCATCATTAAACTGGACTGTCAGGATGTGTTTGAAGAGTTGAATAAGTCTCCTCTCTTCGACTGTATGGATTTTAGTAATTTTAATGACACAGCGCGAGAAGGTGAACTAGGATTGCTCAAGTCTGAAATAGGCTCTAAGATTATTAACCAGTTAATTGCTCTCAGACCTAAAACATATTCGTTCACCACTCATGATGGGGAGCACACTTGCAAGTGTAAGGGCGTACCATTCCATCTACAAGAGAAACTCTCACATGACTCATTTCAACACACTCTTGAAACAAACACTTCAATCAGGTATGTGTCGAGATCTATACGCAACGTGCAAGGAAAGATTTGTACATGTCGCAGTACCTGCAGAGGATTGTCAGCATTTGACGATAAACGCTACATTTTAAGCCCCACACAGTCCCTAGCGTATGGTCATCCTGATATTCCCAATAACAATGATGATGATGATGGATGTAGAAGTGAGAGAGGAGGAGGAGATGGAAGAAGAAGTGTTTATGGAGGAGGAGGAAGTAGAGCAAGCACAGAGACTCTACCCAATATTCCGCCCTGGAGCAAACGCGATGCTACAGCTCAGAAACTATTCAACCCTCGCTAGATTTTATGTTGTACAATTGTTAGGTAGTATTAAGATGGGTGCCCCATATGACTAGAACTTTTATACTAAATGAATAGGATGTTTAATATTATTGTTTGTGAACTGTAAGAACTATGATTAGTTTTAAAAAATATGATGTTTAATATTATTGTTTGTGAACTGTAAGAACTATGTTTAGTTTTAAAAAATGATGTTGCTGTACATAAAATATGTGAATAAACACCTGTAAATGACTATGTTTGTATAAATACCACCTCAGTTCCTTAGTTTTTAGCAGTCTTAACGAAGCATTAATCATGGACAGTTCCTATGATATAATCCATGCGGAACATCTAGATATTTTCAGAGAACCATCTCGTGTTATTATTGCTGGTTATTCAAACAGCGGAAAATCCTACTTGGCAGTAAACTTGTAAGGAAGTATCAACACAAGTTCTCCTCAATAATCATATGCGGAGGAGGTTACTCTGAATTACGATCAGATCCACAAATTAAAGGGAAGCTGATCGAGCATTCAACCATTATTGATCCTGTGGAAGAGCGAGTAGATAATGACTCGCATATCTTAGTAATCTATGATGACCTTTTTACAGAGTCTGCGAATTCAAAAATCGTATCAGACATGTTTACTAGGGCAGACATTTCACGGTTTCCGTCATATTGATTACTCAAAATATATTTTTTCCTGGTAAATATTCTAGGATATTAGTTTAAATGCTTCTCATTTCATATTGGTTAAATCACGAGACCTGTCACAAATTGAAACACTCGGACGACAAATATTTGGGAAAGTGGATTCAAAGAAATTTGTAGAGTTATATAAGCAAGTTATTAGCCAGCCTACGGCTATTTGCTAGTAGATCTGGGCTCGAACACTCCATCTACGATAACATTACGCGGTAATATTGTTCACGAACCGCCCTATGAGATAGTTTACCAATGGTGAGCAAGAAAGATGTACTGGAACGAGTATATAACGACCCCTCATCTAGCGGGGGCTTGGAGGGGTACAGAGATTGTATAAGGCCGCCAAATTAATTAACTCTAGTATAACTCTAGCCGATGTAAAGGACTATCTGAAAAGCTCTGACTCCTATACGTTGCATTATTTACAACCACATAAATTCCCTCGGCGTCGTGTGTTAAGCCCTAAACCGCGACTATTTCAAGCTATAGACTTGGCCGAGATGAGTTTATTGGACAAACATAATGATGGAGTGAAATATTTACTCGTATGTGTAGATATTTTCTCCAGGTACGCCCAAGTAGTACCCTACGCGCCAAGGATGGGAAAAGCACCAGTAATGCTCTAGCTTTAATTCTAGATTCACCTCATTCTCAGGGAGTGCGCAAAATTAATTCTGATCGAGGTGGAGAATTTTATAACGCCACTATGAAAAAAATGCTGGCAGCAAGGAAAGTACGTTATATAGCGTATTTTCTCAGGAGACTAAAGCTTCAATCGCTGAGCGGTTCATACGTACTTTAAAAGGTAAACTTTACAAGTTTATGACGGCGCACAACACTTTAAAATACACACAGGCTCTACCAGATATTGTGAAAACATATAATTTAACCCCACACAGAGGATTGAAGGGGAAGACACCTGCGGAGGTGCACGCTCTATCCTCGCCCAGCGAACACGCCAAACAATTTGATTTAATGTATAAAAGCCCGAGCAAATCAAAGAGAACTGTCATTCCTCGATTGAGTGTTGGTGATACAGTACGCATCACTCTATCTGATCGCATTTCCAAGTTTAAGAAAGGGTTTAAGCAGCAGAACACCCGAGAGATCTTTACAGTTACACGTATTGATCGGAGACAACACATCCCTTTATACTTTCTAAAAGATCTGAATGGGGAAGAAATTGATGGTGGCTTCTATAAACAAGAATTAACACCAACACATTTGCCTCAAACCTTTAATATTGAGAAGGTATTGGGACAACGCAGAGTCTCTGGCAAACTCCAGTATAAAGTTAGGTACGCAGGTTATGATCGATCATTCGATCAATGGATTGATGCTGCTGAGATATTACATTTATAATGAAGAAGCCCTTAGTTTATAAATACAAGGAATTGATCCAACTATTATCAAAACTTCAGTATTCCTCGAGAAAGCAGTTGATTGAAAAATTGAAGAAACCACATATAAATTGTTTATCAGAAATTTTTAATAACTTTTAAAAAAAAAATTGCCCGTGCCTGACAAGGTCGTTAAAAAGTTGAAAAAATATAAATTGCTTATTCGGTCACTAGCCTGTAAGAAACCTTCTGTGACAACTAAGAAACGGATATTAACCAGCAAACGAGGAGGCAGTATTTTATCCATTATTTTACCAATGCGGCTAGTTTAATTACACGGTTGTTCAGTAAGTAAGTAAAATGAAAGCCTTTTATCTCGTACCGCGTAAAATATGGACAACCGGAAAGCTGCACACAGCCCTGCTTACCCCACTGTGAAAGCTGTTGCTCGTCATCTTACTGTCAAACCACCACCTCCTCCTCAGTTGCATACCAACCCTTCCATAAAACATTTAATAGATTTGAAGTTGAAAGTGCGAGATCATGAATATGCAAGATCCTTGCTAAACCATTATGATGCTACTGGATCGTTCGTTGGGATCTGAATGGAAATGTATTGGCTCCAGTATCTGGCATACATATAATTAATGACATTATACATAAAATGACTGTGCTTAAATCTGTTTTTTTACCGGATAAACTCCCCATTGCTCAACTGTTTTTCACACTAACATCTACATCACGAGATTTATTCCGTAATACTACGGCAAGCAGTCAAGTGTATGAGCCTCCATCTGTTAAGAGAAAGGCAACTGTCAAGATTGATCCTCACAGTAAAAGGAATGCTTCCTGGATCGTATATTAACAGGTGAGTGTATATAAATGAGCGTGTAATGTGTAGATGGCTTTACTAGACAAAAAGCAGTCTAAGGAGATAGAGCGATGGACACTCACGTGATATACGCCACCAGCGTATCAGATACGCATTTATTCCCCAATAACATCCCCGCATCTTTCCAAAATCGATTGTTTAACCAGCTAGAATTAGATCCCAGGAGGAGTTATGAAATGTGTCTACAAAAATTACTCCTCCCCACTTCCATTACGTTATTAAGCGTGATAATCCTGAGGCATATATACGTGTAGGCGTTACGTATGAGAAAGTGAGCGAGGGGAAATACATGCATTCAAAGCATTTATTATCATCTGATGTTTTAGCCGGAACTATAAAAGAAATTAATACCACGATTAATACAGAAATAGAGGCCATATTTTCAAGTAATGCTAAACTGAGTTTTTTAGGAAAGTCATTAAAACAATTTTCAGCTAAATATGGAACGCATTTTATTAAATATGATTCTTCCTCCAATCGAAACAAGTTCACTACTGTGATTAGTGATGAGAATATTAGCTCTGCAACGGGGCATAAAAACATCAGTAGAGTTACATTATCATTTGGAACCGCTTTTGGGAAAGTGTTGGGCGTAGTTCCAGAAATAGAATATGACATATTCGCAAAACGTCAGTATGCCTCGAGTGTAGTTAACACATGTCTATTCCCGCCAATGCCTAGAGGAGGAGTTGATATTCTGTGTGTTTATTGCGATAGAATCTCTTCTACTAGATATGGAAACCAGTCTGTAAATATTTTGGATGTAATCTCCCTAAATGGAAGTGATAACAGCAACAATAAAAAACTATATGTGCGTCTTAACACTAACATGATAGACAGCGTCAGCATCACTATTAGGGATCAAGATGGTAACCCAATACATTTCGATGAACGTGGGTGCACCATAGCAGTCTTGCATGTACGCCCCGTTGCAGGAGGTATATAACACCAACGCTTTCCCGCCACTCCTCATTCGTCTGAAACAAGCGGAGAAATGCGTGTCCACTTTATTCCCCCCTCTGTTGAGGAATTATACATTCTGTTAACCCCTCCTAGAGGTGGTGGGACTGATGATATACGGATTTTCAACAGCAGTAGACGTTATACGCGAGGAGGAGGAATATTTTCCTTTTTAAGCGGATAGCGCGTCGAGCAGCGCCCTTTATCATGAGGACTCTGGCCCGGCTGCGCTTAGCTTGGGGCAGAACGTACTAGACGATATTAATAATGACAAACAAACTTTCAAACAATCTCTTAAGAAACGCGGAATTGAAACATTGAAAGGAGTGGGGAAGCAAATGATAGGCGGAAGAGTGCAGAAAAAGAATAAACAAACAAAAAAATTAGTAAACATCAAACGTTTTACTAAAGCGAAATATAATGATGTGTTGTCATAACTTCTTCTCACTCGGTTGGTGTTGTCTAAAGCGCGAACATGGCCGGATATAACGCTCTGGGCCTCCAGGTGCCATTAGAACACATACAGCTGCTGTTAGTGAAGCCTTTCCTAAAGTATTTTCCCCTCGATTGGTAGAATCAACAATTGCCAGCAGACAAACGGTGGATGTATTACCTGTGAATTCTGGGGTCAATAATAAGTTTACAGACACTATCTGGAATTCATCATCAAGGGAGTGAATGGCCAACTGGTGGATTTATCATCTATAGCTTTGGAGTTGTCTATTGATCTAACCGAAGAAGATGGAATAACGCCTTTAGGAGACGCTAAAAACGTTTCGTTGGTGAATGGATTATCGCAAACTCTATTCAAATCCGCTATTGTGTATTTAAACGAAACAGTAGTTGAAACCAGCTCATTATTCTCATTCTGGTCATACGTAAAGTTATTATCTACGATTTCTGGGTGTAAGGCTAACCGCTATGATAAACTGTCACAGTTTTTTAACCGAGTCGATCCTGGTAAAATTGAAGCTGGTTATTTCACTAATGCCTCGGCTAGTGAGAAGCAAGGATGACTGATATGAAAACGAGTGGTGTGAATACTTGTTTTAAACTAATGCTGGATGTCACATCCGTTAGTGAATACGTTTTGGATAATGTGGACATCAGGGTGCGGCTCGAACTTCAACCTGATAAGTGGCTTATACTCAGCGATAATGAACACGCTAATTTTAAATACAATATCAAGTCTACACGTCTATGGGTGGATCGGGTATTGCCATACCCTGAAGGATTAGTAGCCATTAATAAAGCCATGGTGCAGAACAACTCTCCTATTACGTATACTTTTAATAAAACTTTATACAAAACGTATATATTGGGCACAGGTCAGCGCTCGATAACAATGGACCAGCCGTGGGGGACTGTTATACCAGAACATTTATATATGATCATCCTTGATATGGAGGCTGTGTCTGGTGCATATAATCGCAACCCGCTTTATTTGGAAAACTGCGAGCTTAGTAAAGTATTAATATCGCAGAATAGCACTAATATTGTCAATATTGGGTGCGACTTCCCTCATAACTGCGCCAAGTTGTATTACACCGCATTACAAGCCTTAGGCTTCGATAAAGACAATATATTATCTTATGACACATATGTGAATGGTGGAACCATACTGGCCTTTAATTTACAACCCGAGGATATAGATGACACCATCCTGATTGAAAAAAGTGGTAATCTGCGGATCGCTTTGGAATTTAAACGCGGTGTGGCTAGAAATAAAGTCATTCTAGTTTATGGGTCTACAACAGGTGTGATCAGCATTAACGCGGATCGTCGCGTTATTTGCGATACGCGAGGATAAAATACTAATATGAATTGTTTGGAAATAAATGAGGCTATCAGAAGTAATTTAGGTGATAAGGTAGCTATCTAGGATGTTTCCTAGCTGATGACGTACGGAAAATATGGATAAAAATACATAAAAAAAGACCTGTGGTGTTCATAATCAACACTCTGGAGTCTGGTTCTCGTAATAAAATGGGTCATTGGATAACATTCTATGTAAATAAGGATGAAGGTAGAAGCGAGATAGTTATACTAGACAGCTATGCCAATCCTGCAATAGGATCTTATTCAAGATATTTCGAAGAGTTTATGTCTTACTTCCAAGACTATACCCTATATATTATGAAGAAAAGGATTCAATCCTTGAATAGTTACTTCTGTGGGAATTACGCCGTTTATTTTGCATATCATTTTTGCAGACTAGGCTTAGAGGCCGCCCTGCTTCACTTTGATGAAGCATTTAAATATGGACAATTTCGCAAGAATGATGAAAAAGTGTTGAAATTCAATTACGCTCAGATGAAAATGCCTGTGTAAGCAAACATTCTGCTTAAACGGTAGTGATGCTGAGTGTGAAACGCTGTGTGACGAAGTTGGCTAGGATGATAGTGCGGTGAGTAATACTTTATGTTAGGATTGAATGATGAACATAATAATGACTGTATTTATGTTTACAACATTGACAACAACAAAACTTATAACCTTTTCCCCTTTCTACAGATTGACTGATTGACTAGCGTGACGGAAAGGTTCGTTGGAGTGGATGAATGACTCCCAATCGGTCTGTCTACTACCTAAACCCTTTCTACAGATTGACTGGTTGACTAGCGTGGTGGGAAGGTTCGATGGAGTGAAAGAAAGCCTTTCTCCATCTGTCTGCTAGCTAAACCACCAAGAAGAAGTCTTATTATTATTATTATTATTATTATTATCGTTGTAAATTGCTTAAGTGTTTAATAAAGAAATAAATTTATATATAATGTGTTTACTTTTCCCTCGTTTATTGCTCTCACCATGTTGATCACGTTACGATATAGCTTACACATATGTGTGTGAGGGGAGGGAAACGACCCGGGTCAAATGAGAAGTGATTGATGGCTGACAGGTGTGGGTCTGTCGTATGTACCTCGCTCCCCTCCTTACCGGAATCGCAGTGTATGGGGAACCGTTGCGGGATGAACAGCTCCAAGTCTGGTCTTAAGACAACGAAAACCCTTTAAGGGACTGGCCCACTTCCGCAGGAGGGTGCTCTCTCGCTCTCTTACCCTCCTCTCCCACTTACGACTTCCTGTAGGGGGAAGCTAATGGACGTCCAGGCTTTCCTCTCAGGTATGGGGGTTCTCCTCTCCCTCCCCCCTTCCCCTCCCCAAACAACATATACACTATGTTGGATCCCCTCAACCTCTACTTACTAACGATCATCAAAACTATTATCTTCACACAGGATTAAGTCTATGCCAAACACACATACATATCTAACTACTCTTTCCTCTTATTCCACTCTTTTCCATGTATTTCTTACTCTACCACATAGCCCACATACTCTCCTACACCCCAACAACATGAACTCCAATCTTTCCTGACCACATACCCTATCCCTCGAGGACTAGAACCGCGCGCGCTCCAATTACATCCGACACGCGCCAAATTTCCGGGAAATTCCCCAAAAACCCTTTGTGACTAGACACCCGCGCGCCACCTGTCAGGTGCCACTCACGTGAGTGCCACCTGGCAGGTGGCGCGCGCGGGTCTAGTCACATATTTCCCTACTATCCATAACCAGGCTGATACACTAATGCGTCAGTGATTAATGGCCCAGGCTGATAAAATAAAGCTCCAGTGATCCATAGCCAGGCAGATAAACTTATGCTCCAGTGATCCATAACCAGGCTGAGACACTAATGCTTCAGTGATCCATGGCCAGGCTGATACACTAATGCTCAAGTGATCCATAGCAAGGCTGATTCACTAATGCTCCAGTGATCCATAACTAGGCTAATACACTAATGTTCCAGTGATTCATGTCCAGTCCGATACACTAATGCTTCAGTGATCCATATTCAGGCTGATACACTAATGTTCCTGTGACCTATAACCAGATTGATACATATATGATACAGTTAACCACAACCAGACTGATACTCTAATGATCCAGTGATCCATAACCAGACTGATATACTAATGCTCCGGTGATCCATAGCTAGGCTGATGCACTAATTCCCAAGTGATGAATAACCAGATTGATTCAATAATATTCCAGTGATTCATGGCCAAGCTGATGCACTAATGCTCCAGAGATCTACAACCAGGCCGATACACTAATGATCCAGTGATCTATAACTAGACTGATAAACTTATGATCCAGCGATCCATAATCAGACTGATACACTATTGGTCCACTGATCCAAAACAAGACTAATACACTGTTGATCTACTGATCCATAACAAGACTGATACACTGAAGTTCCAATGAGCCATAACGAGACTGTTACACTAATGATCCAGTTATCCATAACCAGACTGATACCCTAATGATCCAGTGATCCTCAACTAGACTGATACACTAATGATCCAGAAATCCAAAACCCGACTGATACACTAATGATCCAGTGATCCACAACCAGACTTATTCACTAATGATCTAGTGACTAATAATCAGACTAATACACTAATGATAGAGTGATCTATACCCAAACTGATACATTATTTTTCAATGATACATAACCAGGCTGATACACTAATGCTCCAGTAATCAATAACCAGGCTGATACACTGATGCTCCAGCGATCTATATGCGGGCTTATACACTAATGATCCATTGATCTATGCCCAGACTGATACATTATTATTCAATGATACATAACGAGACTGATACACTAATGCTCCCGTGATCCATGACCAGGCTGATATTCTAATGCTCCAGTGATCCATAACCAGAATAATGCACTAATGATCCAGTGATTCATAACCAGACTGGTACTCTAATGTTCCAGTGATCCATAACCAGACTGATATACTAATGTTCCAGTAATTCCTAATCAGCCTGATACACTAAAGCTCCAGTGATCCATGGCAAGGCTGAACCACTAATGATCAAGTGATCTATACCCAGACTGATACATTATTATTCAATGATATATAACCAGGGAGACACAATAATGTTCTAGTGATCCATAACCAAGCTCATACACTAATGCTTCAGCGATCTATAACAAGACTGATACACTAATGGTCCAGTGATCCATAACTAGACTGATACAGTAATGATCTAGTGATCCAAAACCAGACTGATACACTAATGATAGAGTGATCTATAAGCAGACTGATACACTAATGATAGAGTGATCTATAAGCAGACTGATACACTAATGCCCCAGTGATCCATAACAAGACTGATACACTAATGATCCAGTGATCCATAACTAGACTGATACACTAATGAGCTAGTGATCCAAAACCAGACTGATACACTAATGATAGAGTGATTCATAGCCCGACTGATACGCTAATGCTCCAGTGATCCGTGGCCAGGGTGATGCACTAATGCTCTAGTGATCCACAATCAGACTAATACACTAATGCTCCAGTAATCCATAGCCAGGCTGATACCCTAATGCTCCAGCGATCTGTAACTAGGTTGATACACTAATGATCCAGTGATCTATAAGCAGATTGATACAATAATGCCCCAGTGATCCACAACAAGACTGATGTACTAATGCTCCAGTAATCCATAGCCAGGCTGATGCACTAATGCTCCATTGATCTATTACCAGACTGATACACTAATGGCCCAGTGATCCATGGCCAGGCTTCTACACTAATGATCCACTGATCAATAACCAGACTGATACACTAATGCTCCAGTGATCCCTAGCCAGGCTGATACGCTAATGCTCCATTGATCTATTATCAGATTGATATACATATGATCCAGTAGTTCATAACAAGAATGATACACAAATGATCCAGTGATCCATAACCATACTGATACACTAATTCTCCAGTAATCCATAGCCAGGCTGATGCGCTAATGCTCCCTTGATCTATTACCAGACTTAAACACTAATGATCCAGTGATCTATAACTAGGCTGATACACTAATGATCCAGTGATCTATAAGCAGACTGATACACTAATACCCCAGTGATTCAAAGCTAGGCTGATACGCTAATGCTTCAGTGATCCTTAACAAGACTGCTACACTCATGATCCAGTAATCATAGCCAGGCAGATGCACTAATGCTCCATTGATCTATTATCAAACTGATATACGTATGATCCAGTAGTCCAATGCAAGAATGATACACAAATGATCCAGTGATATATAACCAGACTGATACACTAATGATCCAGTGATCCATAGCCAGACAGATACATTAATGATCCACTGATCTAAAACCTGACTGATACACTAATACTCCAGTGATCCATAACCAGACTAATGCACCAAGGCTTCAAGGATCCGTAACCAGACTGATACACTAATGATCCAGTGATCCAAACCTAGACTAATACACTAATAATCTAGTGATCCATAACCAGACTGAAACACTAATGCTAGAGTGATTCATAGCCTGACTGAAACACTAATGCTCCAGTGATCCGTGGTCAGGGTGATGCACTAATGCTCTAGTTATCCACAATCAGACTAATACACTAATGCTCCAGTGATCCGTGGCAAGGCTGATACACTAATGGTACAGAGCTCCATAATCAGGCTAAAGCACTTATGATCCAGTGATGCATAACCAGAATGATACACTAATGATCCAGTGATGCATAACCAGAATGATACACTAATGATCCAGATATCCACAACCAGACTGATACACAAAAGATCCAGTGATCAATAACCAGACCGATACACTAATGATCCAGTGATTCATAAGCTGATTTATACCCTAATGATAAAGTGTTCCATAATCAAACTGTTACACTAATGCTCATGTGATCCATTGTCAGGCTCATATATTAATGCTACAGTGATCCATAACCAGACTTATACACTAATTATCCAGTGCTCTATAATCAGAGTTATACACTAATACCCCATTGATCCATATCCAGGCTGATACACTAATGCTTTAATGATCCATAACCAGACTGATACACTAATGATCCAGTTATCCATAACAAGACTGAAACACTAATAATATAGTGATTCATATCCAGACTGATACATTAATGCTCAAGTGAGCCATGGCCGGACTGATACACTAATGCTCCAGTGATCCATAGCAAGGCTGATGCACTAATGCTCCAATGTTCCACAACCTGACTGATACACTAATGATCCAGTGATCCATATAACCAGGCTGATACACTAATGCTCCAGTGATCTATAAACAGACTGATACGCTGATGCCCCAGTGATCCATGACCAGGCAGAAACACTAATGATCCAGTGATACATAAGTAGACTGATACACTAATGCTCCAGTGAACCATTTCCAGACTGAAAAACTAATTCTTCAGTGATTAAAGTCCAGGCTGATGCGCTAATTCTCCATTGATCTATTATCAGACTGATATACATATGATCCAGAGGTCCATAACCATACTGACACACTAATGATCCAGTGATCCATAACCAGACTGATACACTAATGATCCAGTGATCCATAACCAAACTGATACACTAATGATTCAGTGATCCATGGTCAGGCTGATACACTAATGATTGAGTGATTCATAACCATACTGATACTCTAATGCTCCAGTGATCCATGGCCTGGCTGATGCACTAATGCTCCAGCGATCCACAACCAGACTGTTACACAAATGATCCAGTAAACCATAACCAGACTGATACACTAATGCTCCAGTGATCCATGGATAGGCTGATGCACTAATGCTCCTGTGATCCATAAAAAGACTTATACACTAATGCTCCAGTGATCCATTGCAAGGCTGATCCACCAATGCTCCAGTGGTCTATAACCAGACTGATACACTAATGATCCAGTGATCGATAATGTTACGGCCCTATTGGGTCGGAACCGGGTTCTTCTCTGATGTTATTAGAGTTTGGGTATCCGGCCCCAAGTTAGTAGTGGCTTTCAAGGGGTGTGTTCCGTAACGCATTTTAAATTAAAGGGGAAGGGATACTAATGCACTGCTTTATATATATATATTTCTACCACCACCACAAATAAATATCTCACAGTCACACGGGGTTGCTATAACTACACTTATGTACAATAACTTGTCTCCCTCTGAAGACACTGGATGCTCCACGGTGCTCACGATGAGTAGCCCTGGTTCTCTTCTTTGTGGCCCACGATGAATCCTCTGATTCTCTCGGCGAATCTACCCTGGCCACAGGCCAGCCAAATCACAGTCCCACTGGGTGCACCGTCTTGGAGGCCTTCCACCACAAATCCAGCCTGCAGCTGGCAGGTTCCGATCAGCTCCGCTGTGTAGGCCACTCCACGACCGATACTAGGGTTGCGAGCCCTAGGCAGGAGCCTCGTGCGATTCCTCAGATCACTCTCCTCTCTCCGCACCACAGTGGCTAGTCTCTTCCACCAGCCAGCCCCCAGATAAGACGATTCCTGGTACTGCCACGTCACAGGCAGGCTAACACACTCAACAGTGTTCGTCCGGGGGTGACTCACCGCTTCTGCAGCAAACACGTGGAGACTTTGGCTACCTTGGGTAGACTGCCCCATCGTCTGATATATAGTAGTCCCAGGTCGACTCTGTAATCAGATACGTCATTAGTACTAGGGACACTCTAGGGCACCTCACTTACAGGCTTAGACACAAACGTCTACCTATCCACTCCATAAATGGCATTGTTGTCTAAGCGCCACCTCACCAGAGGTCAGCAGCGGCTACATTACTAGCTGATTAAGACAGGAATCCAGCCCCTGTGGCCGGTATATACCGTCCTCACTAGATGGCGTCGTCCATTTGGAGGGGGTTTCGGGAGCTGACTCACAGATGGCGTTGTCGTCACTGCTCCGCGCTCAGACGCTGGACTCGGGTCCGTAACACCTCCCCACCAAAAAGAATTTGGTTTCGGTTTCTATAAAAGAAAAAACAAACCAAATTAGTACGTGGGTACAACTCCAAACGAACTCACGTACACTATGAACTGGATTGGCGAGGATGTCTTGTCCACAGAACTGTCCTGATGGTAAACTCTGGCACAAAAGAAACTTGAAGATGTAAGGCAATGACCTGCCTGATGTGCCTTCATACAACCTCACTGAGATGTTAATCAGGAGCATAATCATCTTACGTGTCTCAAGTAAGGATAGGTATAGACGCGATCTGGGGTGAATCGACACTTCCCTGTGTCGTGGCACCGTTGATGGCTGGTCACAGACGGCATTTCTGGTACCGGTCCGGTAGTCCTTCAGGGAGACGGGAACCTGGAATACAGGGGTTTGATTATCTAGAGTGACAACGATAGTTAAATCAGTACTCACAGCATACACCTCTACTAGGCCCACAACTAGTCCCAACAGGGCTGTTCGTACATCGAAGATGGTGTCCGCTCTACCACCGTCAGGTCGACCAACGTTCCGCATAACGCTGAATCTCGGCTCAGCAATCACATGGGGGTGTCAACCTGTCAGAAACAGTCACTCATAATACCACTTCTCCCACTCCCTGTATCCTTTATTACCTTCCAGGTCCCTTCTTCGACTGCAACCCTCACAGTGCACGTCTCTAATCCCTGGGATCTCTTCGCTATGTTCATGGGAGCCATCATCTGTCGGGTCGCCCACTGGTCCTTACTGAGAACACACACGAGAACAAAAAATACCGCTAAGAAACATTTGGCTAACTTAGGGATAAGTTTCCTGAGCTTGTAATGTCCATAGCTGGCTATATCCATTAGCCTGGTTTGGACCGAAGAGGGCTCTAGAACCTTCGTACATACCTCACATACTTCCGACGTCTGGGGAATCTCTGGCCGGTTCAATGAACGCTGTACCTTGCCATACCGCAAGTACTCAGGTGCCTTCACTCCAGACTCTGGGGTATCCGTGGGTGTTTGTACACGAGGCCTCTCTTCTCGCTCAGTCGCTTCTGCCACTATAACCTCATGCTTCTTGTCGGGAGAAGAATCAGGAGACTCTGCTAGAATACTGTCAACCTGTTGGTGAGAGGAAGGATTAAACATGTCATCTAATTCCGGGTATGTCTGTACCTGGATATTACCACTGTCTCCTGTTACCTCGGACCTTGCTGTTCCGGCTGACTCGTCCACAATTTTGGGATGATTGTTGCTCCAATCTGTCACCAAGTCGTTGGCTAGTATCACTTCAATCCCAGCTATAGGGAGGGTATCAACTACTGCCAACGCACATGTGCCGCTCAAGTAAGGCGAGTCTAGATGTACCGGCACTAAGGGGGCAACATACCGCGTCCTAGGAAACCCGACCAGGACAACCTTTTGTCTCCCGTCCACACTCACTCCCTCGGGTAACGAGTTTCTCACGATCAGGGACTGGGCTGCTCCACTATCTCTGAGCACTACAACTGATCTACCAGTATGATCAATCGATACATACCCGCTTGAAGTGTGAGGGGCAAACAATCATGGTTCTTCCTGACTAGTCATAGACTGGCTCCCTACTGGTGGTGTTACACAGCTCATCAACATCACCTCCCTACGTGGGACGCTACCTCTTCTGCCTCGGCACATAGCAGCTACATGCCCTTTCTGCCCACAAGTCCAACACACCATATTCCTCCTCAGACTACGATGTTTCGGACTGCTAGGACTGGTCCTTCGAGGGCTACTTGGGGGCGTCTTCACAGTGTTTTGTGGGACAGGTCTCTCCTCTTCCTGACGAGGCTTACCAAACAGACGGGGGTAATTCTTCGGGACATACCTAGTTGAAGACCTATGCGTCAGGATGTATTCCTCGGCCATCGTGGCTGCTGCACTTAAGGTCTCCACCTGCTGCTCTTCTAGGTACGTCTTCTGATCTCCAGACAAACAGTCTTTGAAGTCCTCTAACAGTATGAGCTGCTCGAGGTCTTCTTTGGTCTCCACCTTCCGAGAGGCACACCACTCTTGGAAAAGCCGTTCCTTGATTGTTGCGAATTCGCTGAACGTGTGCTCCGAGGTCTTTTTCAGGTTTCTAAACTTTTGCCTTTAAGCCTCAGGTACCAATTGGGAAGCCATGAGCACTACCTTCTTCACCTTGTCGTAATCGCCGGAGTCATCAAGGGACAACGTGGAGTAGGCGATTTGGGCCTTCCCAGTCAAGACGGACTGTATCATGATGGCCCAATTCTCCTTTGGCCACTCCAAAGAGGCTGCGACTTTCTCGAAGGCCGTAAAGAACTTCGAAACTTCCTTCTCGTTGAACTTCGGGACCATTTTGATGTTCCTTACCGGATCGAAAATACTTGTGTCCGTTGTTTGTCTCCGACCACCCAATCGCAATACTTCTAGCTCATGTTGTCTCTCTTTTTCCTCTCTGTCTCGTCGTTCTTGCCTGTCTCGCTCTTCTCTCGTTTCTCTTCTCTTTCTCGCTCTTCTCTTTCTCGTTCTTTTTCTCGCTCTTCTCTTTCTCTTTCTCGTTCTTCTCTTTCTCGTTCTAATTCTAAACGCCTCATCTCTAATTCTTTTTCTTGTCTCTCTCTTTCCATTTCTAATTTCTTCCATTCTATCTCGCGATTTATTTCCAAGGCACGCATTTTGACAGTTAGAAAGCTAATATTCAGCTCACCTGCATCGCTGTCAATGTCACTGCCCTTATCTTCCTTTTCAGCGGAAGCTACTTCCTCACTTTCTTTCATATTTTGTGCCTCGCTTTCCTCTTTCTCCTCGGCCTTCAAATCCCGGTGAACCTTGGACAAGATCTCCACACGGGAATCACTGGCACGTATCTTGATCTCCAGGTAGGCACTCACTAGTACAAGTTCCTGTTTTCCCAGATATTTTAATCTGGCAAGACAGTCCTCCCTGTTCAGAAAGGCCTGAACATCGTCCAGATCGTCGATGGTCGCTTTTTCCGCCATTGTCGCTGAGATGGAGCACTAGCACTAAACACACCGCTTCACTTTAGCACTTAATGCACCGAGCACTTTACTACGTCAATATTGCACTTTATCGCACCTAACACCGCACTTGCCAATATTGCACGTAATTACACCGGGCACCGCACTATGCAATATTGCACTTAATCACAGCGAGCACCGCATAGGACGTATAACGTCCTAATAGTCACAAACAGGGAAAATTATTTACAAGGGATTGCGCTACATCACCACCCCTGTCAAACATACTTGACAAGGGGTCGGATCCCGCTGGGGATGCCAATTATGTTACGGCCCTATTGGGTCGCAACCGGGTTCTTCTCTGATGTTATTAGAGTTTGGGTATCCGGCCCCAAGTTAGTAGTGGCTTTCAAGGGGTGTGTTCCGTAACGCAAGTTAAATTAAAGGGGAAGGGATACTAATGCACTGCTTTATATATATATTTCTACCACCACCATAAATAAATATTTCACAGTCACACGGGGTTGCTATAACTACACTTATGTACAATAACTTGTCTCCCTCCAAAGACACGGGATTCTCCACGGTGCTCACGATGAGTAGCCCTGGTTGTCTTCTTTGTGGCCCACAATGAATCCTCTGATTCTCTCGGCGAATCTACCCCGGCCACAGGCCAGACAAATCACAGTCCCACTGGGTGCACCGTCGTGGAGGCCTTCAACCATAAATCCAGCCTGTAGCTGGCAGGTTCTGATCAGCTCCGCTGTGTAGGCCACTCCACGACCGATACTAGGGTTGCGAGCCCTAGGCAGGAGCCTGGTACTGCCACGTCACAGATTCCTGGTACTGCCACGTCACAGGCAGGCTAACACACTCAACAGTGTTCGTCCGGGGGTGACTCACAGCTTCTGCAGCAAACATGTGGAGAGACTTTGGCTGCCTTGGGTAGACTGCCCCATCGTCCAATACAGCAGTCCCAGGTCGACTCTGCAATCAGACACTTCATTAATAATGGGACTAGGGAACCTCACTAACAGGCTTAGACACAAACGTCCACCTATCCACTCCCTAGATGGCGTTGCTGTCTATGCGCCACCTCACCAGAGGTCAACAGCGGCTATGTTACGAGCTGATTAAGACGGGAAACCAGCCCCTGTGGCCGGTATATCCCATCCTCACTAGATGGCGTCTCCATTTGGAGGGGGTTTCGGGAGCTGGCTCGCAGATGGCGTTGTCGTCACTGCTCCGTGCTACGATGCTGGACTCGGGTCTGTAACAGATAACTAGACTGATACACTAATGATCCAGTGATCCATAACCAGGCTGATACACTAATGCTCCTGTGATCCATAACCAGCCTGATACACTAATGCTCCAGTGATCCTTGGTCAGGCTGATACACTAATGCTACAGTGATCCATAACCAGGGTGATACACTATTGATCCATACCCAGACTTATACACTTATGCCCCAGTGATCCATGGCCAGGCTGATACACTAATGATCCAGTGATCCATACCCAGACTGATACACTAATACTCCAGTGATCCATGAACATGCTGATATACTAATGCTCCAGTGATCCATATCCAGACTGATACACTAATACTCCAGTGATCCATAATAGACTGATTCACTAATGATCCACTGATCCATAACCTGACTTATACTCAAATGAACCAGTGATCCACAACCAGACATATTCACTAATGATCCAGTGATCCATAATCAGACTGATACACTAATGATCCAGTGACCTTTAATCACACCGATTCATTAATGCTTCAGTTGTCCATGGCCAGGCTAATGCAGGAATGCTCCAGTGATTCATTGCCAGATTGATACGCTAATGATCCAGTGATTCATGACCAGGCTGATGCACTAATGCTCCAGTGATCCTTAACCAGACTGTTGCACTAATGATCTTGTGGTTCATAACCAGATTGATACACTAATGCTCCAGTGATCCTTAAACAGACTGATGCAATAATGCTTAAGTGATCTATAACCAGATTCATACACTTATGTTCCAGTGATCCATAACGAGATTGTTACCTCATGATAAAGTGATTCATAACTAGACTGACACTTTTATGATACAGTTATCCATGCCCAGACTGATTCACTAATGCTCCAGCTATTCTTGGCCAGGTTGATACACTAATGATCCAGTGATCCATAACCAGACTGATACACTAATTCTCTAGTTAACCCTAACCAGACTGATACACTAATACTTCAGTGATCCATGGCCAGGCTGATGCACTAATGCTCCAGTGGTCTATTAGCAGACTGATACACATATGATCTGTGGTCCATAACAAAACTGATACACTATTGACCCAGTAATCCATAACTCGACTGATACACTAATGCTCCAATGATCCATGACCAGGCTGATATATTAATGCTCCAGTGACCCATAAATAGATTGATACACTAATACTCCAGTGATCCTTAGCTAGACTGATTCACTAATGATCCAGTGATCCATACCCCACTGATACACAAATGAACCAGTGATCCACAACCAGACATATACACTAATGATCCCGTGATCCATAATCAGACTGATAGACTAATGATCCAGTAATCTATAACCATACTGATTCATTTATGCTCCAGTGATCCATTGCAAGGCTGATGCACTAATGCTTCAGTGATCCACAACCAGACTGATACACAAATGATCCAGTGATCCATGACCAGCTAATACAATAATGTTCCAGTGATCTATAACCAGGCTGATTCACAAATGATCCAGGGATCTATAACCAGACTGACACGCTAAAACCCCAATGATCCAATGCAAGGCTGATACATTAATGATCCAGTGATAATTAACGAGACTGATAAACTAATGCTCCTGTGATCCATTGCCAGGCTGAAACACAAGTGCTCCAGTGGTCCATAAGCAGACTGATGCACTAATTCTTCAGTGATTCAAGCCCAGGCTGATGCACTAATGTTTCAGTGATTCATACCCAGACTGATACAATAATGCTCCAGTGGTCAATAGCCAGGCTGGTATACTAGTGTTCCATACCCAGATTGATACACCAATACTCCAGTGATCCATAACCAGACTGATAAACTAATGATCCAGTGATCCATACCTAGACTGATACATTAATACTCCAGTGATCCATGACCATGCTGATATACTAATGCTCCAGTGTCCAAACCCAGACTGATACACTAATACTCCAGTGTTCCATAATAGACTGATTCACTAATGATCCACTGAGCCATAACCTGACTTATACTCAAATGAACCAGTGATCCACAACCAGACATATTCACTAATGATCCAGTGATCCATAATCAGACTGATACGCCAGATTGATACTCTAATGATCCAGTGATCCATGGCCAGGCTGATGCACTAATGCTCCAGTGATCCTTAACCAGACTGTTGCACTAATGATCTTGTAGTTCATAACCAGACTGATACACTAATCCTCCAGTGATCCTTAAACAGACTGATGCAATAATGCTTAAGTGATCTATAACCAGGTTCATACACTTATGATCCAGTGATCCATAACGAGATTGTTACCTCATGATAAAGTGATCCATAACTAGACTGACACTTTTATGATACCGTTATCCATACCCAGACTGATTCACTAATGCTCCAGCTATTCTTGGCCAGGTTGATACACTAATTATCCATTGATCTATAATCAGACTGATACACTAATGCTCCAGTAATCAATGGCAAGGCTGATGCACTAATGCTCCATTTGATCTATTACCAGACTGATATACATATGATCCAGTAGTCCATAACATGAATGATAAACAAAGGATCCAGTGATCCATAACCAGACTTAAACACTAATGATCCAGAGATCCAAAGCTAGACTGATACACTAATTGTACACTGATCTATAACCAGACTGATACACTAATTGTACACTGATCTATAACCAGACTGATACACTAATGGCCCAGTGATACATGGCCAGGCTTATACACTAATGATCCACTGATCTATAACCAGACTGATACAAAAAAGCTCCAGTGATCCATAACCAGACTGATACAATAATGATCCAGTGACCCATATCTAGACTGATACATTAATGATCCAGTGATCCATAACCAGACTGATACACTAATGCTCCAGTGATCCGTGGCCAGGATGATGCCAGAATACAGAAATGATCCAGTGATCTAAGGCCAAATTGATACACTAATGCTCCAGTGCTCCATAATCAGGCTAAAGACCTTATGATAAAGTGATGGCATAACCAGACTGATACACTAATGATCCAGTTATCCACAACCAGATTGATTCACTAATGATCCAGTGATCCATAACCAGACCGATACACTAATGATCCAGTGATTAATAAGCAGATTGATACCTAATGCTACAGTGATCCATAACCAGGCTGATACACTAATGCTCCAGTGATACATGGCCAGGCTGATACACTAATACTCCAGTGATCCATAGCAAGGCTGATACACTAATGCTCCAGTGATCCATAACTAGGCTAATACACTAATGTTCCAGTGATTCATGTCCAGTCCGATACACTAATGCTTCAGTGATCCATATTCAGGCCGATACACTAATGATCCAGTGGTCTATAACTAGACTGATAAACTTATGATCCAGCGATCCATAATCAGACTGATACACTATTGGTCCACTGATCCAAAACAAGACTAATACACTGTTGATCCACTGATCCATAACAAAACTGATACACTAATCATCCAATGAGCCATAACGAGATTGTTACACTAATAATCCAGTTATCCATAACCAGACTGATACACTAATGATCCAGTGATCCTCAACTAGACTGATACACTAATGATAAAGAAATCCAAAACCCGACTGATACACTAATGATCCAGTGATCCACTTCCAGACTAATTCACTAATGATATTGTGACTAATAATCAGACAAATACACTAATGATAGAGTGATCTATACCCAAACTGATACATTATTTTTCAATGATACATCACCAGGCTGATACACTAATGCTCCAGTGATCCATAGCCAGGCTGACACACTAATGCTCCAGTAATCAATAACCAGGCTGATAAACTGATGCTTCAGCGATCTATATGCGGGCTTATACACTAATGATCCAGTCATCTATGCCCAGACTGATACATTATTATTCAATGATAAATAACGAGACTGATACACTAATGCTCTCGTGATCCATGACCAGGCTGATATTCTAATGCTCTAGTGATCCATAACCAGAATAGTGCTCTAATGATCCAGTGATTCATAACCAGACTGGTACACTAATGTTCCAGTGATCCATGGCAAGGCTGATACACTAATGATCAAGTGATCTATACCCAGACTGATACATTATTATTCAATGATATATAACCAGGGAGACACAATAATGTTCTAGTGATCCATAACCAAGCTGATACACTAATGCTTCAGCGATCTATAACTAGGTTGATACACTAATGATCCAGTGATCTATAAGCAGACTGATACACTAATGCCCCAGTGATCCATAACAAGACTGATACACTAATGACCCAGTGATCCATAACTAGACTTATACACTAATGATCTAGTGATCCATAACCAGACTGATACACTAATGATAGAGTGATTCATAGCCCGACTGATACGCTAATGCTCCAGTGATCCGTGGCCAGGGTGATGCACTAATGCTCTAGTGATCCACAATCAGACTAATACACTAATGCTCCAGTAATCCATAGCCTGGCTGATACCCTAATGCTCCAGCGATCTATAACTAGGCTGATACACTAATAATCCAGGGATCTATAAGCAGATTGAGACACTAATGTCCCAGTGATCCATAACAAGACTGATACACTAATGCTCCAGTAATCCATAGCCAGGCTGATGCACTAATGCTCCATTGATCTATTACCAGACTGATACACTAATGGCCCAGTGATCCATGGCCAGGCTTCTACACTAATGATCCACGGATTTATAACCAGACTGATACACTAATGCTCCAGTGATCCCTAGCCAGGCTGATACGCTAATGCTCCATTGATCTATTATCAGATTGATATACATATGATCCAGTAGTTCATAACAAGAATGATACACAAATGATCCAGTGATCCATAACCATACTGATACACAAATTCTCCAGTAATCCATAGCCAAGCTGATGCGCTAAGGGCTCCATTGATCTATTTCCAGACTTAAACACTAATGATCCAGTGATCTATAAATAGGCTGATATACTAATGATCCAGTGATCTATAACTATGCTGAAACACTAATGATCCAGTGATGTATAAGCAGACTGATACACTAATGCCCCAATGATTCATAGCTAGGCTGATACGCTAATGCTTCAGTGATCCTTAACAAGACTGCTACACTCATGATCCAGTAATCATAGCCAGGCAGATGCACTAATGCTCCATTGATCTATTATCAGACTGATATACGTATGATCCAGTAGTCCAATGCAAGAATGATACACAAATGATCCAGTGATCCATAACCAGACTGATACATTAATGATCCACTGATCTAAAACCTGACTGATACACTAATGCTTCAGTGATCCATAACCAGACTAATACACCAAGGCTTCAAGGATCCATAACCAGACTGATACACTAATGATCCAGTGATCCAAACCTAGACTAATACACTAATGATCTAGTGATCCATAACCAGACTGATACACTAATGCTAGAGTGATTCATAGCCCGACTGAAACACTAATGCTCCAGTGATCCGTGGTCAGGGTGATGCACTAATGCTCTAGTTATCCACAATTAGACTAATACACTAGTGCTCCAGTGATCCATGGCCAGGCTGATACACTAATTGTACAGAGCTCCATAATCAGGCTAAAGCACTTATGATCCAGTGATGCATAACCAGAATAATACACTAATGATCCAGTTATCCACAACCACACTGATACACTAATGATCCAGTGATTCATAAGCTGATTGATACCCTAATAATCCAGTGATCCATAACCAAACTGTTACACAAATGCTCATGTGATCCATTGTGTGGCTCATATATTTATGCCCCAGTGATCCATAACCAGACTTATACACTAATGGTCCAGTGATCCATAACTTGACTGATACACAAATGATCCATTGATCCCTAACCCGACTGATACACAAATGATCCAGTGATCCATAAAAGACTGATACACTAATGACCCAGTGATCGATAACAAGACTGATGCACTAATGGTCCAATGTTGAATAACCATACTGATACACTAATGCTCCAGTGATTCATTGCCTGGTTGATACACTAATGATCCAGTGATCCATCTCCAAGCTGATGCACTAATGCTCCAGTTATCCATAACAAGACTGATACACTAATTATCTAGTTAGCCATATCCAGACTGAAACACTTATGCTCCAGTAATCCATAAGCAGACTGATAAACTAATGCTCCTGTGATGCACAACCAGGCAGACACAATAATGCTTCAGTGATCCATGGCCAGGCAGATACACTAATGCTCCAGTGGTCCATAGCCAGGCTGACACATTAATCCTCCAGTAGTCTATAACCAGAGTTATTCACTAATATCCAGTAATCCATATCCAGGCTGATACACTAATGCTTTAATGATCCATAACCAGACTGATACACTAATGACCCAGTAATCCATAACCAGACTGATACACTAATGATCCAGTGATCCATAACCAGACTGATACACTAATAATATAGTGATTCATATCCAGACTGATACATTAATGCTCAAGTGAGCCATGGCCGGACTGATACACTAATGCTCCAGTGATCCATAGCAAGGCTGATGCACTAATGCTCCAATGTTCCACAACCTGACTGATACACTAATGATCCAGTGATCCATAACTAGGCTGATACTCTAATGCTCCAGTGATCTATAAACAGACTGATACGCTAATGCCCCAGTGATCCATGACCAGGCAGAAACACTAATGATTCAGTGATACATAAGTAGACTGATATACTAATGCTCCAGTGAACCATTTCCAGGCTGAAAAACTAATTCTTCAGTGATTCAAGGCCAGGCTGATGCGCTAATTCTCCATTGATCTATTATCATACTGATATACATATGATCCAGAGGTCCATAACCAGACTGACACACTAATGATCCAGTGATCCATAACCAGACTGACACACTAATGATCCAGTGATCCATAACCAAACTGATACACTAATGATCCAGTGATCCATGGCCAGGCTGATACACTAATGCTCCGATGATCTATTACCAGACTTATATACTTATGATTCAGAGGTCAATAACCAGACTGACACACTAAAGATCCAGTGATCGATAACCAGACTGATACACTAATGATCCAGTGATCCATAACCAGACTGATACACTAATGATCCAGTGATCCATAACCAGATTGATATGTTAATGATAGAGTGATTTATAACCAGATTGATACACTAATGCTCAAAAGATCCCTGGACGGGATGATACACTAATGCTCCAGTGATCCATGGCCAGGCTGATGCACTAATGCTCCAGCGATCCACAACCAGACTGGTACACTAATGATCCCGTGATCCATAACCAGGCTGATACACTTATTCTCCAGTGATCTATAACCAGACAGATACGCTAATATCCCAGTTATCCAATGCAAGGCTGATACATTAATGATCCAGTGATACATAATTAGACTGATACAATAATGCTCCTGTGATCCATTGCTAGGCTAAAACACTAATGCTCCAGTAATCCATAACCAGACTGACGCACTAATTCTTCAGTGATTCAAGGCCAGACTGATTCACTAATGATCCATAACCAGCCTGATACACTAATAATCCAGTGATCACTAACCAGACTGATATTCTAGTGATCCAGTGATCCATAACCAGACTGATACACTAATGATCCAATGATCCATAACCAGACTGATACACTAATGATTGAATGATTCATTACCATACTGATACGCTAATGCTCCAGTGATTCATGACCTGGATGATGCACTAATGCTCCAGTGATCCACAACCAGACTGATACACAAATGATCCAGTAAACGATAACCAGACTGATACACTAATGCTCCTGTGATCCATAAAAAGACTTATACACTAATGTTCCAGTGATCCATTGCAAGGCTGATCCACTAATGCTCCAGTGGTCTATAACCAGACTGATACACTTATGATGTGCGGTCCATAACTACTCTGATACACTAATGATCCAGTGATCGATAACTAGACTGATACACTAATGATTCAGTGATCGATAACTAGACTGATACACTAATGATCCAGTGATTCATACCCAGACTGATACAATAATGCTCCAGTGGTCAATGGCCAGGCTGATATACTAGTGCTCCATTGATCCATACCCAGATTGATACACCAATACTCCAATGATCCATAACCAGACTGATAAACAAATGTTCCAATGATCCATAACCAAACTGATACACTAAGGCTCCAGTGATCCATGGCCAAGCTGATACACAAATTCTCCAAAGAACCATAACCAGACTGATACAATAATGCTCCAGTGATCCATGGCCAATCAGATACACTAATGCCTCTGTGAACCATAAAAAGACTTATACTCTAATGTTCCAGTGATCCATTGTAAGGCTGATGCACTAATCCTCCAGTGGTCTATAACCAGTCTGATACACTTATAATCTGTGGTCCATAACTAGACTGACAAACTAATGATCCAGTGATCCATAACCAGACTGATACACTAATGATCCAGTGATCCATACCCAGACTGATACACTAATACTCCAGTGATCCATGACCATGCTGATATACTAATGCTCCAGTGATCCATACCCAGACTGATACACTTATACTCCAGTGATCCATAATAGACTGATTCACTAATGATCCACTGATCCATAATCTGACTTATGCTCAAATGAACCAGTGATCCACAACCAGACATATTCACTAATGATCCAGTGATCCATAATCAGACTGATACACTAATTATCCAGTGATCTTTAATCACACCGATTCATTAATGCTTCAGTTGTCCATGGCCAGGCTAATGCAGGAATGCTCCAGTGATTCATTGCCAGATTGATACGCTAATGATCCAGTGATTCATGACCAGGCTGATGCACTAATGCTCCAGTGATCCTTAACCAGACTGTTGCACTAATGATCTTGTGGTTCATAACCAGACTGATACACTAATGCTCCAGTGATCCTTAAACAGTCTGATGCAATAATGCTTAAGTGATCTATATCCAGATTCATACACTTATGATCCAGTGATCCATAACGAGATTGTTACCTCATGATAAAGTGATCCACAACTAGACTGACACTTTTATGATACAGTTATCCATACCCAGACTGATTCACTAATGCTCCAGCTATTCTTGGCGAGATTGATACACTAATTATCCAGTGATCCATAATCAGACTGATACACTAATGTTCCAGTGACCCATAACAGTACTGATACACTAATGCTCAAGTGATCAATGCCAAGGCTGATACACTAATGTTCCAGTGATCATAGCCAAGGCTGATACACTAATGCTCCAGTGATTCTTAGCTAGCCTGATACACTAATGCTCCAGTGATCTATTGTTACGAATCAAAATTCATCACCAGAGCACGGAGCAGTGAAGTCAACGCCATCTGTGAGTCCGCTCCCGAAACCCCCACATGGACAACGCCATCTAGAGATAACGGGATATGCCGGCAATAGGTGCTGGATTCCTGTCCTAGTCGGCTCATGAAGTAGCCGTGGCTGACATCTGGTGAAGTGGCGTTTAGACAGTGAACGCCATGTATGGAGCGAAAAGGTGGATGTTTGTGTATAAGCCAGTAAGTGATGTTTCCTAGTGGTTCCCATGTAGTGTCCCAGTACTGATGATGTGTCTGATTTCACAAAGTCAACCTAGGACGGCTGTGATGAACGATGAATCAGTCTACCAAAGGCAGCCAAGGTCTCTTCACCAATCTGCTTTGTAGAAGCTGTGAGCCGCCACCGGATGAGCACTGCTGAGTGTTCAATTGTCTGCCTGAGGAGTGGCAGTGACGAGATTCGCCGTACCCGGGGCTGGCTGGTGGAAGAGACAATCCAGTGTGGTGCCGACCGAGGAGAGTAACCAGCGAGTTACACGAGGCTCCTGCCTAGGACTCGCAACCCTAGTATTCGTCGTGAAGTGGCCTAACAACAAGGCTGATTGGTACCTGGCAGCTACAAGCTGGACTGTGATTGTGAACCTTCACGACGGGGCACCCAGTGGGATTGTGATTTGGCTGGCCTGTGGCCAGGGTAGATTCATCATGGGTTCTGGGCCACGGAATAGGAAACAAGGCAAGACTACACAGAGTGAGCGTCGCCAAGTGTTCAGTGTCTTCAGAGGGAGACGAACAGATATATTGTGTAGTAATAGTTCCCGTTTGTGACTTTTAATTTATATATGGAGGTGGTAAAAGGATTGTATATATATATAGAAAGTGATATACCTGTGTATTTAATGTACCTTGCCTGTTTATTTTACTTGCATTACGGAGTTCACCCCTTGAAAGCCTTTACTAACTTGGGGCCAGGTACCCAAAAACTAATGCCATCAGAAAAGAACCCGGTTGCGTCCTATTAGGGCCGTAACATCCATAACCAGAGTGATAAACTAATGCTCCTGTGATCTATAACTAGGCTGATATACTAAGGATCCAGTGATCCATAACCAGACAGATACACTAATGCTCTAGTGATTCATGGCCAGGCTGATGCACTAATGCTCCTGTGATCCATAACAAGACTTATACACTAATGTTCCAGTGATCCATTGCAAGGATGATGCACTAATGCTCCAGTGATCTATAACCAGACTGATACACTTATGAGGTGCGGTCCATAACTAGACTGATAAACTAATGATCCAGGGATCGATAACTAGACTGATACACTAATGATTCAGTGATCCATAATAAGACTGGTACACTAATGTCCCAGTGATCCATAGCTAGGCTGATACACTAATGCACCAGTGATCCATAACCAGGGTGATACACTTATGATCCATACCCAGACTGATACACTTATGCCCTAGTGATCCATGGCTAGGCTGATACACTAATTCTCCAGTTAACCATAACCAGACTGATACACTAATGATCCAGTAATCCATATCAAGATTGATACACTAATGCTCTAGTGATTCATGGCCAGTCTGATGCACTATTGCTTCTCTGATCCATAAGCAGACTTATGCACTCATGTTCCAGTGATCCATGGTCAGGCTGATGTATTAATGCTCCAGTGGGCTATAACCAGACTGATACACTTATGATCTGTGGTCCATAACTAGACTGATACACTAATGATCCAGTAATCCATAACTAGACTGATACACTAATGATCCAGAGATCCATAACCAGACTGATACACTAATGATCCAGTAATCCATATCAAGACTGATACACTAATGCTCCAGTGATCCATGACCAGGGTGATATACTAATGCTCCAGTGACCCATAATCAGACTGATACACTAATACTCCAGTGATACATAGCCAGACTGATTCACTAATGATCCATTGATCCATAACCCGACTGATACACAAATGAACCAGTGATCCACAACCAGACATATACACTAATGATCCAGTCATCCATAATCAGACTGATAGACGAATGATCCAGTGATTTATAACTACACTGATTCATTAATGCTCTAACGATCCACGGCCAGGCTGATACATTAATGCTCAAGTGGCCCATATCCGGACTGATGGACTAATGATCCAGTGATCCATAACCAGACTGATACACTAATGCTCCATTGATCCATTTCCAGGCTGATGAACTAATGCTCCAGTGGTCCATAATTTGATTGATACACTAATGGTGCAGTGATTCATAAGGAGACTGTTAACCTTATGATCCAGTGATCCATAACCAGACTGGTACACTAATGATCCAGTGACCCATAACTAGGCTTGTAAACTAATGCTCCAGTGATCCATGGCACGGCTGATACACTAACGCTCCACTGATCCATGGCTTGGTTGATACACTACTGCTCTAGTGATCCTTAACCAGGGTGATACAATAATGCTCCAGTGATCTATACCCAGCCTGATACACTAATGGTCCAGTGATCCATATTCAGCCTGATTCACTAATACGCCAGTGATCCATGGGCAGGCTGATACACTAATGCTCCAGTGATCCATGGCCAGGCTGATGCACAAAGGATCCAGATGTCTATAACCCGACTGATACACTTATGATCAAGTGGTCCATAATTAGACTGATACGCTAATGATCCAATGATCCATAATCAGCCTGATACACTAATAATACAGTGATCAATAACCAGACTGATACACTAATGTTCCAGTGATCCATAACCAGACTGATAAACTAATGATCCAGTGATCCATAACGAGACTAATATACTAATGCTCCAGTGATCCATGACCAGGCTGATGCACTAATGCTCCAATGATCCATAACCAGACTGGTGCACTAATTCTCCAGATACGTTTATGATACGTTAATGATCCAGTGATCCATAACCAAACTGATACACTAATGATCCAGTGATCCATAACCTGACTGATACATTAATGATCCAGTGATCCATAACCAGACTGATAGACTAATACTCCTGTGATCTATAACCAGACTGATTCACTGATGATCCACTGATCCACAACCCACCAGATAAACAAATTCACCATTGATCCACACCCAGACTTATACACTAATGATCCTGTGATTCATAACCAGACTGATACACTTGTGATCCAGTAATCTATAACGAGACTGATTTACTAGTGCTCCAGTGATTCATGGCTAGGTTGATAAACTAATGATCCAGTGATCCAAGGCCAGGCTGATGTACTAATGCTCCAGTGATCCTTAACCAGACTGATACACTAATGATCTATTGATCCATAACCGGACTGATACACTAATGATCCAGTGATCAATAACCAGACTGATACACTAATACTCCAGTGATCCATTGCCAGGCTGATGCACTAATGCTCCAGTGATCCATAAACAGACTGATATTCTAATGATCCATTGATCCATGGCGAGACTGATACACTAATTCTCTAGTGATCCATGACCAGGCTGATACACTAATGCTCCAGTGATTCCAGGTCAGACGGATACATTACAGCTCCAGTGATCCATAACCAGGCTGATACACTAATGCTCTAGTGATCCATGTCCAGGCTTATTCACTAATGCTCCTATGATCCATAACCAGGCTGATACACTAATCCTTCAGTGATCTATAACCAGGCTGATACACTAATGTTCCAGTGATCCATGGCCAGCCTCATTCACTAATGCTCCAGTGATCCATATCCAGGCTAATACACTAATGCTCCAGTGATCCATAACCTGACTGATACACTAATGATCCAGTGATCCATAACCAGACTGATACACTATGGCTCCAGTGATCCATAACCAGTGTCATACATTAATGCTCCAGTGATCCATAACCAGACTGATTCCGTAATGCTCCTGTGATTCATTGCCAGGTTGATACACTAATGATCTAGTGATCCATGGCCAGGCTGGTGCCCTAATGTTCCAGTGATTCAGGGCCAGGTTGATACAATAATGATCCAGTGATCCATAACCAGACTGATACACTAATGATCCAGTGATCGTTAGCTATACTGATACACTAATCCTCCAGTGATCCATGGCCTGGCAGATATACTACTGCTCCTGTGGTCCATAACCAGACTGATACACTAATACTCGAGAGATCCATAACAACACTAATTCACTAATTCTTCAGTGATCCATGGCCAGGCTGATACACTAATGCTCCAGTGATCCATGGCCAGGCTGATACACTAATGCTCCAGTGATCCATGACCAGGCTGATGCACTAATGATCCAGTGATTCATAACCAAACTGATACACTAATGCTCCAGTGATCCTTAACCAGACTGATGCAATAATGCTCCAGTGGTTTATAACCAGGCTCATACACTTATAATCCAGTGATCCATAACGAGACTGATACCCTAATGATCCAGTTATCCATAACCACACTGATACACTTATGATACAGTGATCCATAACCAGACTGATTTACTAATGCTCCAGTAATTCATGTTCAGTTTGATAACCTAATGATCCAGTGATCCATGGTCAGGCTGATGCACTAATTCTCCAGTGATCCTAAACCAGATACACTAATGATCCAGTTGCCCATAACCAGACTGATACACTAATGCCCAAGTGATCTATGGCCAGGCTGATACACTAATGCTCCAGATATCCCTACCAAGACTCATACACTAATGCTCCAATGATCCATGGTCAGACGGATACATTACTGCTCTAGTAATCCATAACCAGGCTGATACACTAATGCTCGAGTGATCCTTAACTAGGGTGATACACTAATGCTCCAGTGATCTATAACTAGGCTGATACACTAATGATCCAGTGATCCATAACCAGACTGTTTCACTAATGATCTTTAGTGATCAATAACCAGACTGATACACTAATACCCCAGTGATCCATGGCCAGGCTGATGCACTAATGCTCCAGTGATCCACACCCAGACTGATACTCTAATGATCCAGTGATCCATAATCAGACTGATAAACTAATTCTCCAGTGATCTATGACCAGGCTGATACACTAAAGCTACAGTGATCCATAACCAGTGTTATACATTAATGCTCCAGTGATCCATAAAAAGGCTGATACACTAATGCTCCAGCGATCCATAAACAGACTGATACAAAAATGCTCTAGTGCTCTATAACCAGACTCATACTCTTATGATCCAGTGATCCATAGCCAGACTGATACACTTATGATACAGTGATCCATAACCAGACTGAATCCCTAATTCTCCAGTGATTCATTGCCAGGTTGATACACTAATGATCCAGTGATCCATGGCCAGGGTGGTTCCCTAATGATAAGGTGATTCATGGCCAGGTTGATACACCAATCATCCAGTGATCCAAGGCCAGTCGGGTTCACTAATACTCCAGTGATCCATAACCAGACTGATACACTAATGTTCCAGTGATCCATGGAAATGCTGATGCACTAATGCTCAAGTGGTCCATAACCAGACTGATATACTAATACTCCAGTGATCCATAACCAGACTGATACACTAATGTTCCAGTGATCCATGGAAACTCTGATGCACTAATGCTCAAGAGGTCTATAATCAGACTGATATACTAATACTTCAGTGATCCATAACCAGACTGATACATTAATGTTCCAGTGATCCATGGCCAGGCTGATACACTAATGCTTCAGTGATCCCTAACCAGACTCATACACTAATGCTACAATGATCCATGGTCAGACGGATACATTACTGCTCCAGTAATCCACAACCAGGCTGATACACTAATGCTCCAGTGATTCATAGATAGGCTGATACAGTAATGCTCTAGTGATCCATAACCAGGCTTATACACTAATGCTCCAGTGATCTATAACCAGGCTGATACACTAATGATCCAGTTATTCATAATCAGATTGATTCCCTAATGCCCGAGTGGTCCATAACCAGACTGATACACTAATGATCTATAACCAGATTGATACACTAATCATCTAGTGATCCATAACCAGACTGATACACTAATGCTCCAGTGATCCTCGGCCTGGCTTATGCACTAGTACTCCAGTGATCCATTACCAGGCTGATACACTAATGATTTAGCAGTCCATTTCCATGCTCATACACTAATGCTCCACTGATCCATAACCAGACGGATACACTAATGATCCATAACCAGAATGATACACTAAGGCTCCACTGATCCATTACCAGTGTCATACACTTATGCTCCAGTGATCTATAACCAGGCTGATACACTAATGCTCTAGTGATCCATGGCCAAGCTGATACACTAATGCTCCAGTGAACCATAACCAGGCTGATCCAGGAAACAGTTTTAAGTTTCCACAACGTTCCTGGAAAGTGTTATTAAGTAGTGGAAACGTTTGTTTTCACGCATTAGATACGGTTTTTGTGTCATATTAAATAGGTTTTCAAAAACTTATAACCAAAGCCTAAGTATCTAACCACTAATTTGAAAGTTTTTGACACCTTTAAAACACTAATATGAAACTTTCTGACAAGTCCCCAAGAGGGCATTTGAAGGCATAGACGACGTGCCCTCTTAGGGACTGTAAGCTCCAAAAAACCCAGTATATAGGCAAGACAACAACATCTCTTTCTAGGCGTTTAACGATTGCATAAGCAACAGGGCTCCATTAAGGAACATATAATCTCTTCCCACAACCAAACCATCGCCAGAGAAATCCTAGTAAACAACACAGAAATCATCGATAGATACAGCGATAGCAGGCGGCTTGACGTTTGCGAGGCACTACACATCAAGAAGTCAACACCAGCAATCAACAGCCAATTATTGCACAACTATATTCTACCCACCTCAAGACTCCGCTCCAATATAGAAGCATCAAGAAATATGGACCAATAGGCTTTCTACAAACACTTCTATTCAATACCCATTGTTTCGTGTTCTGTCTTGTGTTGATGAAATTAATACCCTATTAATGCCACCTCTTGTTCTGTCTTGTGTTGATTAATGCCACATCACCCCTTCCACCTCACTCAAATGTAGATATAAAATCGGAGATTTTCGTAAGTTCTATTCAGTTGTGTATTTGTAAACTAAAGTCTTTGAAATGTAATAAGTTTTACGAAACGCGCTCGTGTCGCGTCAGACTAGAAATAAAAATGAATTTTGGAGAATTGATTTTTGATTTACCTCCAACAGTGAAAAGAAATGTACGAAAGATTGAGAAAATTCGTGTTAGAATTATTAATCTTACTTTTTCGGTCATATTTAATTATATATATATATATATATATATATATATATATATATATATATATATATATATATATATATATATATATATATATATATATATACATATATATATATATATATATATATATATATATATATATATATATATATATATATATATATATATGTATATATATATGTATATATATATATATATATATATATATATATATATATATATATATATATATATATATATATATATATATATATATATATATACATATGGTTATGGAACATTAGTGTATCAGTCTGGTTTTGGATCACTGGATCATTAGTGTATCAGTCTGGTTTTGGATCACTGGATCATTAGTGTATCAGTCTGGTTTTGGATCACTGGATCATTAGTGTATCAGTCTTGTTATGGGACCACTCGGGCATTAGTGGATCAGTCTGATTATGGATCACTGGATCATTAGTGTATCAGCCTGGTTATAGATCACTGGAGCATTAGTGTATCAGCCTGGTTATGGATCACTGGATCATTACTGTATCAGCCTAGCTATGAATCACTGGAGCATTAGTGTATCAGCCTGCATATGGATTACTGGAGCAGTAATGTATCCGTCTGACCATGGATCATTGGAGCATTAGTGTATGAGTCTGGTTAGGAATCACTGGATCATTAGTGTATCAGCCTGGTTTTGGATCACTGGATCATTAGTGTATCAGTCTGGTTTTGGATCACTGGATCATTAGTGTATCAGTCTTGTTATGGACCACTCGGGCATTAGTGAATCAGTCTGGCTATGGATCACTGGATCATAAGTGTTTAAGTCTGGTTATAGATCACTAGAGCATTTTTGTATCAGTCTGTTTATGGATCGCTGGAGCATTAGTGTATCAGCCTTTTTATGGATCACTGGATCATTAGTGTATCATTCTGGTTGGGGATCACTGGAGCATTAGTGTATCAGCCTGGCCATAGATCACTGGAGAATTAATGTATCAGTCTGATTATGGATCACTGGATCATTAGAGTATCAGTCTGGGTATGGATCACTGGAGCATTAGTGAATTAGGCTGGCCATGGATCACTGGAACATAAGTGTATCAGCCTGGTTATAGACCAAAGGAGCATTAGTAAATAAGCCTGGACTTGGATCACTAGAGCATTAGTCTATCAGCCTGGTAATGGGTCACTGGAGCAGTAATATATCCGTCTGACGTAGGATCACTTGAGCATTAGTGTATCATTCTGGTTATTGATCACTGGATCAATAGTGTATAAGTCTGGTTATGGATCACGGGATCATTAGTGTATTAGTCTGGTTATAGACCACTGGAGAATTAGTGCATCAGCCTGGCCATGGATCACTGGATCATTAGTGTATCAGCCTAGTTATAGATCACTGGAGCATTAGTGTATCACCCTAGTTAAGAATCATTGGAGTATTAGTGTATCAGCCTAGCTATGGATCACTGGAGCATTACTGTATCAGCTTGGTTATGGATTACTGGAGCAGTAATGAATCCGTGTGACCATGGATCATTGGAGCATTAGTGTATGAGTCTGGTTAGGGATATCTGAAGCTTTAGTGTATCAGCCTGGCCATGTATCACTGGAGCATTAGTGTATCATTCTGGTTATGGATCACTGGATCATTAGTGTATCAGTCTGGTTATGGATCATTGGATCATTATTGTATCAGTCTGGTTAGGTTAGGTTAGATCATTAGTGTATCACTCTGGTTAAGGATCACTGGAGAATTAGTGCATCAGCCTGGCCATGGATCACTGGATCATTAGGTTATCAAACTAGCCATGAATCACTGGAGCATTAGTGAATCAGTCTGGTTATGGATCACTGTATCATAAGTGTACCAGTGTGGTTATGGATCACTGGATCATTAGGGTATCAGTCTCGTTATAGATCACTGGATCATAAGTGTATGAGCCTGGTAATAGACCACAGGAGCATTATTGCATCAGTCTGGTTAAGGATCACTGGAGCATTAGTGTATCAGTCTGGTTATGAATCACTGGACCATTAGTGTATCAGTCTGGTTATGGATCACTGGAGCATTAGTGCATCAGCCTGGCCATGGATCACTGGAGCATTAGTGTATCAGCCTGGCCATGGATCACTGAAGCATTAGTGAATTAGTGTGGTTGTAGATCACTGGATCAATAGTCTATCAGTCTGATTATGGATCACTAGGTCATTAGTGTATAAGTCTGGTTGTTGATAACTGGTTCATTTGTTTATCACGCGGGTTATGGATCAATGGATCATTAGTGAATCAGTCTGGTTATGAATCACTGGAGCCATAGTGATCATTGATCACTATGGATCCATGGATCATGGATCATTGAACCATGGTGATCCAGAACCATGGATCATTGGAGCATTAGTGTATGAGTCTGATTAGGGATCACTGGAGCATTAATGCATCAGCCTGGCCATGGATCACTGGAGCATTAGTGTATCAGTCTGGTTATGGATCATTGGATCATTATTGTATCAGTCTGGTTAGGTTAGGTTAGATTATTAGTGTATCACTCTGGTTAAGGATCACTGGAAGATTAGTGCATCAAACTGGCCCTGAATCACTGAAGCATTAGTGAATCATTCTGGTTATGGATCATTATCATAACTGTATCAGTCTGGTTATGGATCACTGGAGCAATAATGTATGACACTGGTTATGGATCACTAGAGCCATAGTGTATCAGTCTGGTTATGGATCACTGGATCATTAGTGTATCAGTCAGGTTATGGATCACTGGAGCATTAGTGTATTAGCCTGGTTATGGATCACTGGAACATTAGTGTATCAGCCTGGATATGGATCACTGGAGCATTAGTGAATCAAGCTGGCCATGGATCACAGAAACATTATTGTATCAGCCTGGTTATAGATCACTGAAGCATTAGTGTATCAGCCTAGTTATGGATCACAGGAGCATTAGTGAATAAGCCTGGACATGGATCACTAGAGCATTAGTGTATCAGCCTGGTTATGGATCACTGGAGAGGTAATGTATCCGTCTGACCTAAGATCACTGGAGCATTAGTGTATAATTCTGGTTATGGATCAATAGATCATTAGTGTATCAGTCTGGTTAAGGATCACTGGAGCATTAGTACATCATCCTGGCCTTGGATCACTGGATCATTACTTTATCAACCTGGCCTTGAATCACTGGAGCCATGGTGAATCGGTCTCGTTATAGATCACTGGATCATAAGTGTATGAGTCTTGTTATAAATCACTGGATCATTAGTGTATAAGTCTGGGTGTGGATCGCTGGATCATTAGTGTATCAGTCTGATTATGGATCGCTGGATCATAAGCGTATCAGACAGTTATAGATCACTGTAGCATTAGTGCATCAGCCTGGCCATTAATTACTGGAGCATTATTGTATCAGTCTGGTTATGAATCACTGGAGCATTAGTGTATAAGTCTGGGCGTGGATCACTGGTTAATTTGTTTATCTGGCGGGTTGTGGATCAGTGGATCATTAGTGAATCAGTCTGGTTATAGATCACTGGAGTATTAGTCTATCAGTCTGGTTATGGATCATTGGATCATTAATGTATCAGTGAGGTTATGGATCACTGGATCATTAGTGTATCAGTCTGATTATGGATCGCTGGATCATAAGCGTATCAGACAGGTTATAGATCACTGTAGCATTAGTGCATCAGCCTGGCCATTAATTACTGGAGCATTATTGTATCAGTCTGGTTATGAATCACTGGAGCATTAGTGCATCAGCCTGGCCTTGAATCACTGGAGAATTAGTGCATCAGTCTGGTTATATATCACTGAAGCATTAGTGTTTTTGTCGGAAAATCGGACACCATTTATTAATATTACATGCAACATGCAGATAATATGGCTGCTGTTATGTACACAAGTTAACCCATAGAAACTGTAGCTTGTAGTGGAACTTTCCGCCAATACAAATCGGAGTATCATTGCCACATAGTACTACAAAATTTACCAGCTATTCTGTTGGGAATTATTCTTAAATACTGTAGTCTTTGGACTTATCACATCATTGAAACATCTCATTTGAATTAACTTAATTATCAGTATCAAAATTGAGTAAATCACTTACTGACATCTGGACAAAATGAGCCAGCAGTGTCACAGTGGTGAAGGTCAGCCATTGTTAAGACCAGATTCGTTGGAAAAAAACACAGCTCCTATAATTCTCTTGGACGAAGTGTTATGGAGATCTTTTTAGTGTTCTGCCATCATCAACACGCTGTCAACAACCACAGGAGAAGCGTCTTTCCGAAATCTTATCTAAGTCATTATTGGCCAGTAATGTTATGTTAGATACGATTATTTCCGGTTAGAACACGAACAATTGACTCTGGTTATGGATCACTGGAGCATTAGTGTATCAGCCTGGCAATGGATCACTGGGGCATTAGCATATCAGTCTGGTTATAGATTACTGGATCATTAGTGTATCAGCCTGCTTATAGATCACAGGAGCATTAGTGTATCAGCCTGGTTATGGATCACTGGATCACTAGTGCATCAGCCTGGTTGTGGATCACTGGAGAATTAGTGCATCAACCTGGCCATGGATCACTGGAACATTAGTGTACTTGCCTGGTTATAGATCATTGAAGCATTAGTGTACCAGCCTGCTACCAGGCTGTGATCTGGTACCAGTACCAGATCACAGGAGCATTAGTGAATAAGCCTGGCCTTTGATCATTGGAGCATTAGTGTATCAGCTAGGCCATGAATCACTGGAACATTAGTGTATCAGCGCCTGGTTATAAATCACTGAAGCATTAGTGTATCAGCCTGGTTATGGATCACAATAGCATTAGTGAATAAGCCTGGCCATTGATCATTGGAGAATTACTGAATCAGCCTGGCTATGGATCACTGGAGCATTAGTGTATCAGCCTCGTTATGGATCACTAGAGCAGTAATGTATCCGTCTGACCATGGATCACTGGAAAATTAGTGAATTAGTCTGGTTAAGGATCACTGGAGCATTAGTGCATCAGCCTGGCCATGGATCACTGGAGCATTAGTGTATCAGTTTGCTTATGGAACACTGGAGCATTAATGTATCAGCCTGGCCATAGATCACTGGAGAATTAGTGTAGGGGTCTGGTTATGGAACACTGGAGCATTAGTGTATCAGCCTGGTCATGCATCACTGGGGCATTAGTGTATCAGGCTGGATATGGATCACTGGATCATTAGTGTATCAGCCTGGTTATAGATCACTGGAGAATTAGTGTATCACCCTAGTTATGGATCACTGGAAAATCAGTGTATCAGACTGGTTAGGGATCATTGGAGCATTAGTGTATCAGCGTGGTCATGGATCACTGGAGCGTTAGTGTATCAGTCTAGTTATGGGTCACTGGATCATTAGTGTATCAGTCTGGTTATGGGTCACTGGAGCATTAGTGTACCAGTCTGGTTATGTATCACTGCACCATAAAAGTATCAGTCTGGTTAAGGGTCACTGGATCATTAGGTTATCAGTCTCGTTATGAATCACTTGATCATTAGTGTATCAGTCAAATTATGGACCACTGGAGCATTAGTGCATCAGCCTGGCCATGGATCACTGCAGCATTAGTGAACCAGTCTGGTTATGGATCACTGGATCATTAATGCATCAGTCTGGTTAAGGGTCACTGGATCATTAGTCCATCAATCTGGTTATGGACCACTTGAGCATTAGTGTATCAGTCAAATTATGGACCACTGGAGCATTAGTGCATCAGCCTGGCCATGGATCACTGGAACATGAATGTATAAGTCTGCTTATGGATCAGAGGAGCGTTAGTGCATCAGCCTGGCCATGGATCACTGGAGTATTAGTGTATCAGTCTGGTTATGGTTAACGGAAGAATTAGTGTATCAGCCTAGCCATGAATCACTAGGGCATAAGTGTATCAGTCTGGTATGGATCACTGGATCATTAGTATATCAGCCTGGTTATATATCACAGGAGCATTAGTGTATCACTTTGGTTATGTATGTTACGGCCCTAATAGGACGCAACCGGGTTCTTTTCTGATGGTATTAGTTTTTGGGTATCGGCCACAAATTAGTAGAGGCCTTTCAAGGGGTGAGCTCCGTAATGCAAGTAAAATAAACTGGGGAGGTACATTAAATACACTAGTACATCACTTATATTATATATATATATATATATATTATATATATATATATATATATATATATATATATATATATATATATATATATATAATATATATATATATATATATATATATATATATTATTAAATATGACCGAAAAAGTAAGATTAATAATTCTAACACGAATTTTCTCTATCTTTCTTACGTATCTTTTCACTGTTGATGGTAATTCAAAGATCAATTCTCCAAAATTAATTTTTAATGAATTATGGATGAATGAATTACGTCAATTATATGATCCTGCCTGTACTCCTCTTGACATACCAGAAAACAGTCTAAAGGAAACTACTCCAAGCTTGTACTAAAGAGGTACCCTTCTTGAGCCCGGATGGACACATGTGTAAGCAAGTAGATGGGGTCGCCATGGGTTCTCCCCTAGGTGTCCTGTTTGCAAACTTCTACATGGGTACCATCGAGCAAAAAATCTTAGTCGACATGAACTTGAAACCGGCCATATACTGCAGGTATGTTGACGACATTTTTACACAGGTACCTGATGTCAGACATCTGCAGAAGCTGAAGGAGGCATTTGAGCAGAATTCTGTGTTACGTTTCACTTACGAGATAGAGAAGGATGGGAAGCTGCCCTTTCTAGATGTAACAGTCATGGAAAGAAGCGGAGTTTTCCACACTGCAGTCTACACTAAGGAAACAAACATATGAATGTGCCTGAATGCCAACAGTGACTGCCCGGACAGGTACAAGAGGAGTGTTGTTAACGCTTATGTCGACCGTGCCCTCAGCCACAGCTCAGAATGGAAGCAAGTCGACGAAGAACTCTGTAGGGTAAGGCAGGTCCTAGTCAACAACGGCTTCTCCAATGGTTTCGTGGAAGACATCATAAGAAGGAAAGTGAAACGCCATGCAACCTCTGAAGAGACAACTAACACAACACCTATACCTCCTATTAGACAATTTTAGAGGAACTTCTTTTCCACAGCCCAAAAAACAGAGGAAAGGGTCCTGAAAGATATTGTCAGTAGAAACGTTATCCCTACAGACAAAAATCAGAAGATACAACTGACGATTTACTATAAAACCAGAAAAACAGCCAGCCTACTCATGAGAAACTCTCCAGACACAAAGCAGAACGCTTTAAAAGAGACCACCGTCGTCTATGCCTACAAATGCCCTCTTGGGGACTATAAGCCTAAAAAAAAACAGTATATAGTCAAGACAACAACATCTCTTTCCAGGCGTTTAACGATGCATAAGCAACAGGGCTCCATTAAGGAACATATAATCTCTTCCCACAAACAAACCATCACCAGAGAAATCTTAGCAAACAACACAGAAATCATCGATAGATACAGCGATAGCAGGCGGCTTGACGTCTGCGAGGCACTACACATCAAGGAGTCAACACCAGCAATCAACAGCCAATTAATGCACAACTATATTCTACCCACTTCAAGACTCCGCTCCAATATAGAGGCATCAAGAAATATGGACCAATAGGCTTTCTACAATTACTTCCATTCAATACCCATTGTTTCGTGTTCTGTCTTGTGTTTGAATTTAATACCCATTCAATACCCATTGTTTCGTGTTCTGTCTTGTGTTGGAATTTAATACCCATTGTTGAAAGTTCGTTTTTCACCTCATCCACCTCACCCAAATGTAGATATAAACCTCGAAGATGTGTAAGCTCTATTCAGTTTCAGTTGTGTGTTTGTAAACTAAAGTCTTTGAAAATGTAATAAGTTTTATAGGTGCTCCCATCTCTACCCTGTGTTTATGTGACACTTACACACTCTTCCGACGCCTTCAAACACACGCCAAGTTATTCATGACTGTCAGAGCTCCCACAGCCAAACTCATTATCAAAGCAGAAAGCAACAATATGCTGTGAACAGCTCAAATGTATTCGTGGGCAGGGAGAGTTTAGCTGGCACTGGTGTGTCCCTGTGCCGCCCCTATGTATGTCACTGTGTCACTATATATGTGTCACTGTGTCACTATGTGTGTCAATGTTTACTATACCGCCTCTAAGTCAAATGAAGAAGTTTAAATCTATTTATGATATGATGGGGAAATACATCGTTCCATGTTCATTACCCACACATTACTAACACTGTTCATCACAGCTCCCACACTCCCCCCACACCACCAGCTCCCACACTCCCCACACACCACCAGCTCCCACACTCCCCACACACCACCAGCTCCCACACTCCCCCCACACCACCAGCCCCCACACTCCCCACACACCACCAGCTCCCACACTCCCCACACACCACCACCTCCCACACTCCCCACACACCACCACCTCCCACACTCCCCACACACCACCAGCTCCCACACTCCCCACACACCACCAGCTCCCACACTCCCCCCACACCACCAGCTCCCACACTCCCCACACACCACCAGCTCCCACACTCCCCCCACACCACCAGCTCCCACACTCCCCACACACCACCAGCTCCCACACTCCCCACACACCACCAGCTCCCACACTCCCCACACACCACCAGCTCCCACACTCCCCACACACCACCAGCTCCCACACTCCCCACACACCACCAGCTCCCACACTCCCCACACACCACCAGCTCCCACACTCCCCACACACCACCAGCTCCCACAACCGGTTTCCCAGGTGGGGTGAGTCAGGAACACACCCGTACGCCTCCAACCAAATATTTATAAACATGCTGGGCTCGTCGTCTACCAGCGACATTTCATAGTAATTATGTTTATTTTCTAGGTAAATATTTACCCAGGTATTAATTGATAGGCTTCGTGTGGGTTACGGCTGACAGTGAGCTACAGCCCACGCCTCTCCCACGCTGCCTCCACCCACGCCTCCCCCACGCCTCTCCCACGTCCCTCCCCGACCGAGTACCTCCGTGTTAGCTTCTCCAGACAACTTCCTTCCTGAGATCTTATATTTAGCCAGAGTCGGATGGGCGGGCGGGCGGGCGGGCGCGAGGACTTGGGGGGGTGAGAGGAGGACCTTATGAACGGGCGGGCGGGCGCACAAACACGTGGGCGTAAGCGTGGGAGGGAAAAATGGGTGGATACATATCAGCGGGATTTACTCCCAGAATCACCACTATCCACCCATAAACCCACTACACCCCCCCCTCACATGCCGCCCACAACCCGTACCTAACCCCCCCCCACCCCAATACCTGAGTTGTCTAGTTCATTGTTGACATTGTTGACAGTCTCCACTCCCCCGCCCCCCCCCTCGCGTCACTTTAGCTACACAGCTTGGAAATGCCTTCACACGCAAACGTGCTTTGATTTGTTCTCGCCTGAGTGATATTTACACACACACACACACACACACACACACACACACACACACACACACACACACACACACACACACACACACAGCCAATAAACAAGGATAAACTATTCAACACTGGTGGGACGCGAACAAGGGGACACAGGTGGAAACTGAGTACCCACATGAGCCACAGAGACGTTACAAGGAACTTTTTCAGTGTCAGAGTAGTTAACGGATGGAATGCATTAGGCAGTGATGTGGTGGAGGCTGACTCCATACACAGTTTCATATGTAGATATGATAGAGCCCAGTAGGCTCTGGAACCTGTACACCAGTTGATTGACAGTTGAGAGGCGGGACCAAAGAGCCAAATCTCAACCCCCGCAAGCACAAATAGGTGAGTACACAGTGGGAGGAAAGACAGTATAGGATATGATGGACCATGTCATATGGAGATGCGGAAAAAAAAATATTTTTCATGTTATGGCTGAAGTGTTTTTCATACCAACAAGGACAAAAACTAGGAGAGAATAATGTCCCATGGTCTCATAGTGCCAATAAACAGTAGGTGCAGGAGGGAGTGGAGGAAACACAGGGGGCGATTTTGTATTAGTTCATTTATTATGCACCCCATACCCATCGTGTGGGCGGTAGTGGAAAGGGATACAGAGCCACATAATGGGCTCAGGGACTGAACCCCACAATTCATTTAGTTAAGCAAGTTACAGTTTTGGTAAGTTACAAAACGTTATGTACTTTGTTATACAGCAATTTTGTAACTAGCTTATGAAGACTGTAAACAGGAATAGATGCAACAGAGATAAGAACGAACATAAGAGAATTGGAAAGAAATTACGAAACTGCTATCAAAGGAAAGAAAGAACCGAAACTACATCACAGTCATATAAGAAGGAAAATGACAGTGAACGACCAAGTGACACGACTACAGACAACGGGAGCGACATATACAGAAAGTGACAAGGAAATCTGCGAGGCACTAAACGCCAGTCTCCATGACATGCTCACAACCGAGCCAGAGCAGCTCCCATTGTTAGAAGAGGAGATGACCCTAGACGAGAGACTTAAATATTGAGGTGACAACAGAAGGAAACAGCAACTGGACGAGACTAAGGCAGTTGGACCAAACAATGTATCACCGTGGATACTCAAAGAGGCAGTACAGGCCCTCAAGTGTGCCTCCAGCTCGGATTTTTAATGAGTCACTTACGAAGGGAGAGCTGCCCAGTTGCTAGAAGGCAAATGTGGTATCAATTGTCAAGAAAGGAGTTAGCGAAGAAGAGGACAGGATGCCTCTTCTCTATCCCCTTTCTTGACAGTTGGTATCTCCCTGTGTAGGCGAGGAGTCACAATAACGTGGCTGAAGTATGTTGACCAGACCACACACTAGAAGGTGAAGAGACGACGACGTTTCGGTCCGTCCTGGACCATTCTCAGTCCATTCTCTCCATTGGTATCTCCCTGTTACGAATCAGATAATCACCTGATTCTTACTGTATTAATGATAAGAATAAATTATACATCCCCCCTTCCTCAAGTTATTTGGATGAAATCTGCATACTCCATACACAGTTTCAAGTGTATATATGATAGAGCCCAATAGGCTCTAGTTAGTTACAATAGTTACTGTGTATGTTTGTTATATAAGTTTTGTTGTTGTAATTGCATTGCTTACATGTATCAGTGATAATAGTATTCTCTATTATATTTTGATGGTTGACTGTATGAGAGGAGTGAGGGTGGCGCCAGGTGAGCCTGTCCCTACAGGTGCCTCTCGTCAGGCAGCGGTGGTGCGCGAGGGTGGCGCCAGGTGAGCCTGTCCCTACAGGTGGCTCTCGTCAGGCAGCGGTGATGCGCGAGGGTGGCGCCAGGTGAGCCTGTCCCTACAGGTGGCTCTCGTCAGGCAGCGGTGATGCGCTCTCCGCTTCCATTTAGGCATCAGGTTGAACCATGAAACTATTTTCTTCGTATTATAATTCCTTATAATACACAGGTACTATCCTGAGTGATCATAACTCATAGCATTGAGTTATGAGGTGTCATAACTCAATGCTATGATAGTTCATAGCATTGAGTTAAAAATGTCTCGCTTCATGCAGGTCGGCGTTCAATTCCCGACCGACCAAGTGGATGGGCACCATTCCATCCCTTCGTCCCATCCCCAATCCCTATACCGATCCCTTACAAGTGCTATATAGTCATAATGACGGTGCTTTCTCCTGATAGTTTCCTTCCCTTTCAGATTATGAACATTACTTATATAATGTTTATATTTGAGAGTAATTATCTCAGTATGTCAGTTTATGACAGAATTCTTATCTGACATGTATTTGGTAACTGTGTTGATCTTAGGTAAGTCTGCCAAGTGGGTTTCTGTTATTGTTCACTGTCTTTGATATTTTAGTCTGGTGAGACAATTATCCATGTTATATATATATATATATATATATATATATATATATATATATATATATATATATATATATATATATATATATATATATATATATATATATATATATTTTGTATTGAGTAGTCAGTGATTTTGTGCTTATAAGAATATTACTGGATCCATCCACGATTTATGATATATTTACGTGTGGGTGTTTTTGTCCCCCATCATGAAGTATATTGATGTTGTGTTATTAGACAGTGTCTCCAGTATACCCTAGACACGTTTGACTCTTGTGACACCATATTTTGAGATGATTACCATTGTAATTTATGATTACAGTGATAACTGTAACTGCCTGTTCATGTACAGCAATATGAACATCACCGAGACTGGGGTGTAAACACTCCCCCCCCCACCCAACCACGTGCCTTAACCCACTGGACCACGTTACACTATAAGGAATTTAATCTGGGATACTACTGAATCTACTAGGGATCTTGAGGCATTGAACTGATACCAAATTACGTTTTTACAAATAATCCGCGTGCCTGGTCGAGGACCGGGCTGCGGGGACACTAAAGCCCCGAAATCATCTCAAGATAACCTCAAGATAAGATAACCCTGTCTCTACGGGGTGTAGACAGGGTGTACGGTCTGCTCACCCGGTCGGCCGAGCGGACAGCACGCTGGACTTGTGATCCTGTGGTCCCGGGTTCGATCCCGGGCGCCGGCGAGAAACAATGGGCAGAGTTTCTTTCACCCTATGCCCCTGTTACCTAGCAGTAAAATAGGTACCTGGGTGTTATTCAGCTGTCACGGGCTGCTTCCTGGGGGTGGAGGCCTGGTCGAGGACCGGGTCGCGGGGACACAAAAGCCCCGAAATCATCTCAAGATAACCTCAAGATATCCCTGGTGCAGATATTGGAGGGAGCATGCGGGGAGAACTGCTACACCAGTGTACGCGAGTAATTTGTAAAAAATTGATATTTGATATGATAGTTCAATGCCTCCAAACCACTAGTGGATTCAGTAGTATTCCAGGTTAAATTATGTATAATGTATTGTGGTCCGGTGTGTTGAAGCACACTGCTGGGGAGACCCGAACGCCTGTTCGAATCCCCGCAGAGCTCCATTGATTTTCGAATAATAATAATAATAATAATAATAATAATAATAATAATAATAATAATAATAATAATAATAATAATAATAATAATAATAATAATAATAATGACACTGCTGAAGGTGATGGAACTACAAATAATAGTGTATAAGGGACACAGTATAAGTTATCCTAATAACTGGCTCATGAAGTGTCTGGAACAAGATGTTGCTTGCATTATTGCAGGAATATTAATATCTTCCGCAGCTCTTAACTTCTCACTAACTACCGAGACATTACCCACGACTTGCAAAGTTAAGTATTAACCCCAGAGGTATTCAGCATTGTTAATACTTTACAGGGGGAGTGGTGCGATGTGTTAAACCATCATCTTGTTGTGGGTACTGTCTTGAGTGATCCTTGGGGTGTGGACAGGTACTGTCTTGAGTGATCCTTGGGGTGTGGACAGGTACTGTCTTGAGTGATCCTTGGGGTGTGGACAGGTACTGTCTTGAGTGATCTTTGGGGTGTTGTAGGTACTGTCCGGAGTGATCTTTGGGGTGTTGTAGGTACTGTCTTGAGTGATCCTTGGGGTGTGGATAGGTACTGTCTTGAGTGATCTTTGGGGTGTGGGTAGGTACTGTCTTGAGTGATCTTTGGGGTGTTGTAGGTACTGTCTTGAGTGATCCTTGGGGTGTGGATAGGTACTGTCTTGAGTGATCTTTGGGGTGTGGGTAGGTACTTTCTTGAGTGATCCTAGGGGTGTGGACAGGTACTGTCTTGAGTGATCCTTGGAGTGTTGTAGGTACTGTCTTGAGTGATCCTTGGGATGTGGGCAGGTACTGTCTTGAGTGATCCTTAAGGTGTGGGTAGGTACTGTCTTGAGTGATCTTTGGGGTGTTGTAGGTACTGTCTTGAGTGATCCTTGGGATGTGGGCAGGTACTGTCTTGAGTAATCTTTGGGGTGTGGGTAGGTACTGTCTTGAGTGATCTTTGGGGTGTCGGTAGGTACTGTCTTGAGTGATCCTTGGGGTGTTGTAGGTACTGTCTTGAGTAATCTTTGGGGTGTGGGTAGGTACTGTCTTGAGTGATCCTAGGGGTGTGGACAGGTACTGTCTTGAGTGATCCTTGGAATGTGGGCAGGTACTGTCTTGAGTGATCCTTAGGGTGTGGGTAGGTACTGTCTTGAGTGATCTTTGGGGTGTGGGTAGGTACTGTCCTTGGCGATCTGGTTGTAGGGTTCGGCGGGGGGCGGGGGGAGGGGGGGAGGTGGGAAGTGGGAGGCAGTACCCCGGGGTGACATGATATCGGGTAATGATGACTACAACAAACACTATCAACTGCAATAAACTCAACTGGCTGAATCACTGCGAGGTGAAATCCTATCATTTTAATCGCCCAATTCTCGGTGTCAAACGACATTGAACACAAACACATTCAGTAAACCCTAATCTATTTAATTGTATGTATTCCGCTTCACTCGCACTGTCTTGATGTTAAACCATTACTAACTAGCTCATCACTGTATGCTAACTAGCCCATCAGTGCATCAGCTAATGTCTGTGTGAGCGGTGGGGAAGTTGGCCAATCAGTGAATGAGGCTTGGGGAAGTTGGCCAATCAGTGAATGAAGCTTGGGGAAGTTGGCCAATCAGTGAATGAGGAATGGGGAAGTTGGCCAATCAGTGAATGAGGCTAGGGGAAGTTGGCCAATCAACGAGAAAAACTTTGAAAAGTTGACCAAAGAGATAATCGTACTTGGAGAAGCTACCCAATCACATAGCAGCATGTGGGAAGTGAGCCAATCGGTAAATATAGACTGGAGAACTTGACCTAACCCGACCAATTAGCTTTCAAAGCCTGTACAGGGGCGGAACTGACCAGCGTGAGTGAGACGCAGGGAAATTGACCAATCAGCAAGTCAGACCCCGAATACTCGGTCAATCATCGACTTTGTCTTTGATGGCATATATAAGCAACCCTCCCCCTGGCCTCTTACACCCCCCCCCCTCCTCCCTTCTCAGTCACTGGCCTCTGCTTCAAGAGATTGCTGGAGAGCTGAGGGACCACGAGGCTCCCTGCTGCAGAGCAGAGGCTACCAGAGGCTTTCCGCTACAGGATACTCATACTGTGGTCATTCTTAATATATAAAAAGAGGACGGGAGACATCTCCCGTCACGCAGGGTGCAGTCGCACCTCCACAGATCTCCAGTATCAGCTCTTGATACTGGTAATGGCTCAAAAGGGCTACCACTTACGGGCTATTCATGCCCGTGCCACCTTTTGGGTGGCTTAATCTTCATCAATCAATATAAAGAGTGTGTGTGTGTGTGGGGAACATCAACATGTTCCCCACGAAGGTGAGAATTATGCCCAGAGGAACTATGATGAAGACCGACTCTATCTTTAAACTAGAAAGTTTACCGTTGTTTAAACCTATTTCTCTTTTACAAAATGCTGTGAATGTCCAATTTGGTGTTTAAGAGAGTTTTCACAGGTGAACTCCAAGATGTTCCAGCAGCTAGCAAGTCTGTGTGGGATCGAGCCTCTACTGGAAATAAAAGGATATAGAAAAATATTAAAGTAACCTATACAAGTAGGATAGGATGAACGACTACATAATGTTCCAAGAGCGGTTTTGTTATGTATTGTTAGGCGAGGTTCGACCCTGTGTATCAAGTCCCCCTCTCCTTCCTACATACTTCCCAGGAAGCCAAGCATCATTGCAACCCCTTGTGGTGTGGTGCTTAGCACCCTCAGGCAGTCACCTCACAAGGAACATGACCCAAGATCGATCTCTGGACAAGTTGAGACTGCTGCCACCGTTCTTCACTACAGAGATGAACCTGGTGCCTTAAACGACCAATGTTTCGTACTTTACCGTCAATGTAGTAACGATCATTTTAATGGTTACAATACGAGAAAACTGAACAAAATTCACTTTCCCTTCGCTTCATTCGAATTATCTTCAGTCCCCCGCCTCTATCCCAGCATCAAACATCTCGTGGAGACCAAAGATCACCTGGAGATCAAACATCACCTGGAGACCAAACATCTCCCATCTCTCTGCCTCCCTCTCACTAAACCCCGCCCCTCCACACCCTACCTCCTCCCCTTCTCCCTAAACAACGCCACCCCTCGTGAAGTACATTAGGCTGATAAAGAGATTATGAACATCAGATTACTCTGGTCCTGAAGTCTCGACATTAACTTCTGCAATTTGGCTCTTGGCCTGTATGCAGTCATTACAATTATTGCGCATAATTACAACATGAAGAGGCACAGTTTGAGTGTCCTCCTGTGCCATTTGGCAAGTAATAAGGGTTATTTGCAACTCAGAGTGTGCAGGTCGTGATACGATGACCTCCGCGCTCGTAAAAGCGACCCAACTGCGCTTAAATTAAATAGGAAGGGAGTTAAAGGTTTTCCACCAGAGGTAATGTTTAGGTTTTCTATCATGGTCTCAGACTGGCTTATCTCTCTTTTCCTCTGCCTGTCTGCGCGACTGTCTGTGTTGTCTGCGCGACTGTCTGTCTGTTTGTCTGTCTGTCTGTCTGTCTGTCTGTCTGTCTGTCTGTCTGTCTGTCTGTCTGTCTGTCTGTCTGTCTGTCTAATGCGCACCGCAACACGCCTACGCTCACCGTTGTAAAAACATAAAATAGAAACATTTACATACACTTGAACCCCGAAGCAATTTATTTTTCAGAAGGACCCGTTAATCTGAGCTCAATACCACCATTTGCCTGTTTATAGGTAAGGTAGGGGTAAAGGATGGGGAGGGGGAATTGATTTGAATGGGATACTGATGGGGAAGGGGGAGCTGATGGTGAGGGCTAATGGACGAGCAAATTGATGGTGAGGGGGGAATGGATAGGGAGAGGAAGGGGGGGGGGATGGACCCAAATAGGCTCGCGCTACGGCCCCCCCCCCCCCTGCAGGTCAACACAAATCAACGATCATTGAAGGCTTACGATTTACTTAATGGCCATTATCGTTGCCAGTAACGAAGGTAACGTAAAACTCCCCCTCGCCTCATCGTTCGATTTTTTTGCTAGCCGGTATTTATCTGCCGGCCGATGGTTCTGTGTATGAGCTTGTCGGTCTTGTCTGTGCCAAACAGTTGTCACTCTCCGCCCGAAGGAGCGACTAACGGAGAGCCTCAGGGCGCCTAACTGTTTTTTCAACAGTCCTAACGGTTTCATATGCAGTCATTAAGCCACAACAACGTAGAGTGTGGCCTCAGGCCAGACTCGGGGGCAGAAGAATTCTCAGAACCTTCTCCAGGTATGCTCCAAGTACTCCAGAACGAGTGCTCCAGGTAACGATGCTGAAAATAGACACCCAACCCATATATTTGAAAATAAAGGAATTGACGACGTTTCGGTCCGTCCTGGACCACTGTCAAGTCGACTTCATAATGGTCCAGGACGGACCGAAACGTCACCAATTTCTTTATTTTCAGTTATGCGGGTTAGGTGTCTAAAAGTTCCATCTCCATCCAACGGTTCCCGTATCCGTCTAACGTCCAAAGATTTCCCGTTTCTATTTTAACGGATTTTTAAATTTTTGCTTTGCCCCGAAGGCAAAACTTCGGGGCAAAACAAAACTTATTAAGCAGCGTCACTCGTCCTGAGAATAAACCATAGCAGGATGTACAGCAGCCCCAAATAGATGTTTCTCTTCCAATGGAGATACTAAGATCAAGGCATTGTCTCTCTCTCTCTCCTCCTTTACTCTTTTCTTCTCTGTCTACTTGACGCACAGTTTTAAACAGCTCTTGGTTTCTTTCAGTGTGATGTCTCCAGTACTCTCTGTTCATGTTCCTCTGCATCAACCATCTTTATATAATCAGTTTCATACCATCTTATTTTGTTCTTGTGCGGGTTGCCTCGCCCATGTGAACGGCATTGACGCAGGAATCTGAGACAGCTCTCAATTTGGTTATTAAAGACATCAACAAACTTACCAATGTTCTCAGGTCAACACATTGGTAAATGTCTTCAGGGATTTGGTATTGAGTGAAGCCTTATAATCAATATTATAAACACTCATCTTGTTTATAAAGTACGGCCTTATATCAGCTCCGAGTAACAGCCATTTTCTTTTATGTGAGTCTTTATCTTGCTTATGTGGACGGTAGTAAGTAGTGCCCAGTGGTCATTACATAGACATTGCACAGTGTGTGTCCTGGCATCCCTCTTCTGAGCATTCAACAAGTGAGCCTTGTCTAGTCTCCTGCCTCTTGAGGTGAGTTGGCTGTCCATCACCCAGGACTATTTGAGATTTTCACTTCCCCTAACATAAAGTGAGAGTTTCCGTCCATTGGCATTAGGTTGATTACAGCTGGCATCAAAGTGTGGGGTGCCTCACTTTAAATTAAGATCACCGACCAACAGGGTTGTTCTTCATTAGCAAATTCAGGTAATGTATCGAGGTTAAGTTTATTCTTTGCCATATAATGGTTGATTATATGTAATACATTGCTGTTTAAGCGTAGGGTTACCCCCCAATGATTCACACTCATTCTCCATGTGAAGATCATCAATAGTCTATGTAGGTATATTGTTACTTACACAAGTAATTATACCTCATTTTCCTTCACTAAAAAATAGGGAGAACTTGTGATAACCGCTGAGCCTTGGGTTGAAGTCATCACGCACCAGTGTCTCTTGTAACACGGAGACGTCAGTTTGGTGTTCACGAACGTACTGTATTATGTCGTTAAGTCTATTGCGAACTCTATTGCCGTTCTATTGTAGTACAGTTAGTGTTTTCCACTGTGATTATGCATTTTGAGATTCATCACCAGGTGTGCACGGGTCCTTCTCTGTCCAATGGATTTCCCACGCCGTCTAATAGTCCTCTGTCTACCTCAGAGTTCCCTCTGTTATCCACACCCTCATGATATTTGAATATTATGTCTTCAGGGCTTTATGGTCTGAAGACGTTCTAGAGGTTCCATACCCTGGAAGAGTTGTGGAGGCTCCATGCCCTAGAGGAGTTCTAAAGGCTCAATACCCTAAAGGAGTTCTCAAGGCTCAATACCCTAAAGGAGTTCTGAAGGCTCAATACCCTAAAGGAATTCTGGAGGTTTACATACTCTGGAGCTGCGTGTTGAACCCTCACCGAAGAGCACTCGAAGTTCTGATTTTCTATACAGCTTTAAGCGTTAAAGGGACTCTGGAGCGACACAGGAAATAACTCCTAAAGAATTTTGCAGATTGGTTTGAGTCTCTCATGTCCGAGGCAGCTTCCAGCCGCCGCCTCCAGCTTCCATCCGCTTTACCGGGGAAATAAAAACATATGAAACTGCGGAGTGCAAAGACGGAGCCCAAGAAAGGCAATGTTAAATCAAACATCCAAAGATTTGAAATTTAGAATTTCGCCACATAAATTCTCTGTAAGATATGGCCAATTGTCTAATGCTTTGTTCATTTGTCAGAAAGTTCTCACCAAATTGATTGACAGAGGGGTTCTTCAATAACGAAATGAAAAAAAACATTTTCAATAGGAACATTATTGAATCTGCTTTAATACAGATTACAATTCATGTAATCACCTTCACCTCACCTCTTTCCTGCCTATATATCCACACCCATTGAACTGTAAATCTATACTTCTGAAGATGTATTATTAAAGACGAAAGTACTTAAGGAAATTCCTGTCTTAATCTTTTCTTAGGGTCTAACATATATATATATATATATTATATATATATATATATATATATATATATATATATATATATATATATATATATATATATATATATATATATAATATGTGTGTGTATGTTTATGTATGTGATAGATTTAGGCCTGGTCGACGACCGGGCCGCAGGGACGCTAAGCTCCGGAAACACCTCAAGGTATGTGTGTGTGTACACAAAAGTACTTTAGAGCTATTCTTAAGCCAAATGGTCTCTGAATCATACTACAAATACAATGAAAAACTGTCCTGTGTAAAACATGCTATCTAGCGTAAAACATGCTATCTAGCGTAAAACATGCTATCTAGCGTAAAACATGCTATCTAGCGTAAAACATGCTATCTAGCGTAAAACATGCTATCTAGCGTAAAACATGCTATCTAGCTATTTTTGTTTTCCTTCCCCAGTACAGGACTTAAAGCAATATAAAGCTCTCCCTTTTAAAATTGGACATATTACTGACAGTCAATTAAGAAAGACGCGTGTTGTTTGGCATACACCATTTTCCCTGTATTTTTTCAGGGTGTAGCCACCTGAGAGTGACGGTTGAGAGGGAAAATGGGAAGGAGGTCGATGACGGGGTGGAACAGGAGGGTGTGGCGGGGCTGGTGGAACAGTGGGAATAATGTGGCACTGATTGTGAACAGCAGGATGAGTGTTGCAGAGGTGTCGAAAAGAAGGAAAAAAGAATGTCAGTACAGAGGTGCTTCCACCTCTCTCCCTCTCCCTCTCCCTCTCCTCTCTCTCTCTCTCTCTCTCTCTCTCTCTCTCTCTCTCTCTCTCTCTCTCTCTCTCTCTCTCTATGTCACCAACAGGTGCCATCATTTGCATAAATTTCAATCTTAATATCTTTGAACTTTGCCTCCTCTTTCACACACCTACACCCCTCCTACAGTTTCCCACCTGAAGCTACCTTTACACACCAACAAACCATATTCTTAAAAATCTTTTACAGTTACCCACCTGCCCCACCTTCACAGCCCCCATATACTCAGCCCCCCACCCTCACAGCCCCATATACTCAGCCCCCCACCCTCACAGCCCCCATATACTCAGCCCCCCACCCTCACAGCCCCCATATACTCAGCCCCCAACCCTCACAGCCCCCATATACTCAGCCCCCCACCTTCACAGCCCCCACCTACACAGCCCCCTTATACTCAGCCCCCCACTTTCACAGCCCCCATATACTCAGCCCCCACCTTCACAGCCCCCATATATTGAGCCCCCCACCTTCACAGCCCCCACCTTTACAGCCCCTATATACTCAGCCCCCAACCTTCACAAAGTCTCCAGCCTCCCCCCCCCCCTCTCACACACCATCTTCCTCATCCTAACACACAAAAGGTGTTCGAAAGTGCATCTCCTCCCTCGACCCTTCCCGGCCTGTCGCCTTCAGACCTTCAGGAGACACTTAATTCGCGGATGCTTTGTGCACTGTCGGCCGGGGAACAGCACATTAAGCCTTAATGGGAGCCTCGCCATCTTTCTGTGTCTCCTAAAGGCGATTGAAGTTATTTTCTCGGGTCCAAAGATTCAGACTTTGTTTCAGACTTACGTAACGAGTATTTCGGGGAAGTTTTAATTTTCTGAGAATTGATAAAAGCTAATTGGTAAAAGGTAGCTCAAGGGATGACTCCTGCAGTTTATCTGAAGTGGGTTCCGGGGTTTTTCTACCTCCCCCAACCCCGGCCTGGGGCAAGGCTTATCTTGTGATAATTTGATCTAAAAGGCTGTTGCTTGACAGAGTCGACGAGAAGTTACTTAAGTTGAAGTTACAGGATGAGAGCTACGCTCGTGGTGTTCCGCCTTCCCAGTACTCTTTATCATATGACACTTAAACTACTGATATTTTTAGCATCCTCAGCCTTCTCACTGAACTTGTTCCAACCGTCTACCAGTTTGTTCGCAAAAAGAAAACCTCCATATATTTCTTCGGCGCGTATGTTGTCTGGTTCTCGGATGCCTCAAAAGGCCCTGTTAATAATATAAATGCACGATGGTTTTCTTAAGCGCAGATTGAATCATTACTGAAAAGTCCATCAAGCTGACTTTTGGTATCTAACAGACATAGCGAAACCTTGAGTCCATATTCAAATGTAAACATGTTAGCTCAGTCTCCTAAACTTTGTTCAAATGCTCGTTAATTCAGCAGCCGCCATCCGGTTTACGAATGAAATATACATTACACGTGAGTCGCACCCAGTAACGTTAATTTAACCTCGTTTAAACGGTGAACTTGCGTTATCCATGTTGAACGAACGTTAATCTTGAATATTGGGGGGCCACTGGGCTCTTAATTACTGTATGTCATATTACGAGGAGTGGTTCAGTGTCTCCCTATACTCTTAGTGCTTCCAACTATACACACAATTATGATTAAATATTTGTGAAAATACAGTGTTCAGCTGCATGTTGTTGTTGTTGTTTAAGATTCGCTACTTGGAACAAAAAATCCCAAGTAGCACGGGCTATGGTGAGCCCGTAGTGGACTTTTTCAGCTGCAGCTTGAACGAGCATAGTCAGAGGGAGAGTTGGGTCTGAAACGCGGGTGCCGCTCACCCAGCATGTTTGTAGCAGTGGTGAACGAGGGCCACTCAGAACGTTATAGCAGTGGTGAACGAGGGCCACTCACAACGTTATAGCAGTGGTGAACTGTGCCACTCAGGACGTTATAGCAGTGGTGAACGAGGGCCACTCACAACGTTATAGCAGTGGTGAACGAGTGGCACTCAGGACGTTATAGCAGTGGTGAACGAGGGCCACTCAGAACGTTATAGCAGTGGTGAACGAGTGCCACTCAGAACGTTATAGCAGTGGTGAACGAGTGCCATTCAGAACGTTATAGCAGTGGTGAACAAGTGCCACCCAGAACGTTATAGCAGTGGTGAACGAGGGCCACTCTGAACGTTATAACAGTGGTGAACGAGTGCCACCGCTATACTTGTGAACGTGAGTTATAAAGTCGACTCTATATGAAACAAACGTTTAAGGAATATAAATTAATAGTTACTCATTATATAACCCAATTTTGAAGAAGGCTCATCCGGGTTCCTCGAAAATATCATATATATTTTATAGCGCAAAAACATCTCATTAGTTTCCACCTCATAACAAAAATTTACACCACCATCAAATCTATTTTACGTGTATACAAAAGCGTCGTATTTATACAACATATTGAAAGTTGTAGCAAAATTTTTGTATTAAATGCTGATGTATCCCGCCCCCTCCCCCCCCCCCCCCCCACTCAGAGGACTTTGTAAGATGCATAAATGATAACAACGTGATTCATCTACGAAATAATATTAAGTCAATACAATAGTATGTAGTCTTGGGGAGTCCAGGGACGCAGGTTCGATCCTCATTTACAGCCCCCGCTCCTGTGCCAGGTAAGTCCACTACGGGCTCACCATAGCCCGTGCTACTTGCAACGTTTTGTTCCGAGTAGTTGAATCTAAAACAACAAAAGGTTCGATCCCATGCTAGGGTCACAATATTTTCTCGCAGATACACGCTGCTTGCGGGTTGGTGAATTACCAGTCTTTGACGACGACGTGACTTCCTTCCCCCATCTCCACGCCATCGTTACGATGCTGTCATTCCCGCTACACCTTCAACACACAGTGATCCCGCTACACCTTCAGGATGCAGTGATCCCGCTACACCTTCAGGATGCAGTGACCCCCGCTACACCTTCAACACGCAGTGATCCCGCTACACCTTCAGGATGCAGTGACCCCCGCTACACCTTCAGGATGCAGTGACCCCCGCTACACCTTCAGGATGCAGTGACCCCCGCTACACCTTCAGGATGCAGTGACCCCCGCTACACCTTCAGGATGCAGTGATCCCGCTACACCTTCAGGATGCAGTGATCCCGCTACACCTTCAACACACAGTGATCCCGCTACACCTTCAGGATGCAGTGACCCCCGCTACACCTTCAGGATGCAGTGATCCCGCTACACCTTCAAGATGCAGTGATCCCGCTACACCTTCAAGATGCAGTGATCGCGCTACACCTTCAACACACAGTGACCCCCGCTACACCTTCAACACACAGTGACCCCCGCTACACCTTCAACACACAGTGACCCCTCCTACAAAAACCAGCAATAAGCAGTAACCACCAACCTCTCCCAAGAAATTCTAACTCTAACCTATGTTCAGAGCACTAATAATAATAATAAAAATAATAATAATAATAATAATATCAATAACAAGAAATCTTTACAGAAGGAAGGAAGAGAGGTTTCACGAGAGAACCTTCTGGGAGAGAAGTCCACTCGTGTGCTCTTGCCTATTCACACCAAATCTCCCTCTCTGGCGATCCCCAATAAGCAGTTTTCTCACAGCATATGCAAGGCGTGTTTGCCCAGGACCCGCTGTCGCAACAAATCATCATACATATTAAAACTCTGCAACTCATCGAGGCCTCATTATTTTGGGGTTGTTTCACTTCGAATAGCTACTAGCGAGGGGAAAACCACACATGAGAGCAGGGGCATAAAGACGGAGATTTTGTACCATATGGTGGATGGGAAGACTGCTGGACACGCCAGTTACTTGGGTAAGGGTTCAAGCTATACTTGCAGGCGTGGTAGCTGTCGGTTTTCAGGCTGGTTGGGCTGGGATAGGACGTGCTGGTGGTTACTTAAAGCCTCTTCCAGTCACTTGGGCTGGACGGTAGAGCGACGGTCTCGCTTCATGCAGGTCGGCGTTCAATCTCCGACCGTCCAAGTGGTTGGGCACCATTCCTTCCCCCCCTTCCCATCCCAAATCCTTATCCTGACCCCCTTCCAAGTGCTATATAGTCGTAATGACTTGGCACTTTCTGCTGATCATTCCCTTCCCTTCGTTTACCTTCTCCCGTGAACACGCCTCAAATCACCTACTCTAGTGTGCACGCCTCTGCTTGACACCTGCTTGATGGGGTTGTGGGAGTTCTTCTACTCCCCAAGCCCGGCCCGAGGCCAGGCTTGACTTATGAGAGTTTGGTCCACCAGGCTGTTGCCTGAAGCGGCCTGCAGGTCCACAGCCCGGTTGGTCCGACACTCTTTGATGAAAACTATCTAGTTTTCTCTTGAAAATGTCCACGGTTGTTCCGGCAGTTTATTATACTTGCTGGGAGGATGTTGAACAACTGCGGACCTCTGATGTTTATAGTGTTCTCTCTCTCTCTGATGGCACCCCTGCTCTTCACTGGTTCTATTCTGCACTATCTTTCATATCGTTCACTGCAGTATGTTGTTATTTCACTGTGTAGATTTGGGACCTGGCCCTCCAGTATTTTCCACGTATATGTTATTTGGTATCTCTCTCGTCTCCCTTCTAGTGAGTACATTTGGAGAGCTTTGAGACGATCCTAATAATTTAGGTGCTTTATCGCGTCTATGTCCTGGAAACACAAACCGTAACTGTCCACATTTTCTGCTTGTTACAACTTGTAATAAAGTTGTTACATCTTGGCTTAACGTGTTTATGGCGTATTAGAACGTTGTTACAACTTGCTATATTGGTTGTTATAAGTGTTTAGGTGGTGTTAAAACTTGTTCGAACGTTGTAGCAACGTCGTAGTTTCGTTGTGTGTTTGGCGGGTGTATGCCGTATATGTTCTCTGTATTCCCTGCATTTCAGCAATCTCTCCTGCTCTGAAGGGGAAAGAAAGTACTGAGCAGTACTCAAGACGGGACAACACAAGTGATTTGAAGAGTACAGTCATTGTGATCACCTCTGATCACAATGGTTGTCTCTGATAACCTCCGCTACTTTCAATTGTTATTTTTTAAATATAATTGTGTATTACGTTTATCACTATTCACTCTACATGACAAAGAGTGAAGTTCCTTACGGAGTGTTTTGTTTTTGATGACGTCAGGGAGAGCAACTATAAAAGATCCTTCTCAGTTTGTATGCAAATTAAGACACTAATGATTAATTACCGTGACGGGAACGACGGGTAAAGTTACTGTGCAAGTAATTAGGTCGCCCGTCGCCCTCTGGCTCCGACCTGGAAGGTTTGACGTCGGCCAAACGAAGAAGCTTCCGCTGGAGGACTGTAGTTGACTTTCCTGGGGGACGAGGACCCTATTCCAGTCCACGGTCTGCTGGACGCGAACCACTGTTGACGACCTTCCTGGGGGAGAACCCGGCTCCAGCCAAGGGCCCTCCAGCTTTGGGGGAGTGTCGAACCAAATATTTTCTAGACAAAATCTTCACCGCCACTTTGAGGTTATGCAATTTGAAATGCAAAGACCTCAAGAGACTCGCCTGAACACTGCACGTGAGGAGTACACTTGAAGACACCTTATAAGGGGGGGCGTACCGGTGGCCTGGATACAAGGGCTGGAGGTCTAAGAGCCTTGGCTATCCAAGTAGCCCACGTGTGGTGTCGACAAGTCTCCCAGCATCCATCCTTTGTCTCCCCAGACATCCAGCATCCCCCTTTTGAGGAGATAATTTAATTCTGCCAATTCACATTCGCCCATTACAAGTAGGTGTAACAGAGACCATCAAAGTAATGTTAACTCGTGTATACTTAGAAGGAAAGTGTATAAGGATATATAATTATTTAATGAAATCTAAGAGAGGTATAGCCAGAGCTTCGTTATATTCTGAAGGGAAAATGGATAGAGGGACGTACACCTCATTTTATGAGGAAGGAAGGAAGGAAGGGAGGAAGGAAGAGAAGAGGGTGGCAAATGGAGAAAAGGAGAGCAACGCGGGGCGGAAGGCAGGGCTGGGAAGGGACCTGAGATGGGACTGACGAATGAAAATAGAAGGGAAGGTGATGAACGGGAAGGGAAGATGATGAACGGGAAGGGAAGGTGATGAACGGGAAGGGAAGATGATGAACGGGAAGGGAAGATGATGAACGGGAAGGGAAGATGATGAACGGGAAGGGAACGTGATGAACGGGAAGGGAAGGTGATGAACGGGAAGGGAACGTGATGAACGGGAAGGGAAGGTGATGAACGGGAAGGGAAAGTGATAAACGGTAAGGGAAGGTGATGAACAGGAAGAGAACGCGACGAACACACACACACACACACAGCGCTGGTGTCACCTTTACAAACAGAAGCACCTACTGCAATCCACAGGTCCGTCAGCGCTAACTTTCCAGATGGTGAAATGTAGCGGGTGGAGCCATAACCGTAACAGCACATCGCTTAATCTTGAAGACGATGTTTTGTTCTCCCAAGGCATTCGTCCGGTTAATTGCCTGGCTGGCATCACGAGAGAGCACATTCACACACACACTATGCCCAGCACGAGGACAAAGGCAATGCAAGGCACACCAAAAGCTTCCTTTGACGTTGAGCCGGAAACTAACCGACCCCATCTGCAAGAACGTTTGTTCTTGCAGATGGAACTGTTGTCTAAGTTAGAAGAACTGTTGTGTAAGTTAGTAGTCCTGGTGCCCACACTGAGGTAAATGGAGGTGGAGGTCTACAGGTCCAAGACTCTTGGATAATGTAAATATTGTGAAATCTTTTCCCCAGCCAAATAAAAAATGTAACTTGTGCTGTCACTGGTATAAAGCATATATATGGCCCATAAACATATATATATTTTAGCTACGTGACCGAAAATTTGTCTCACAGCTGTTATTCACAAACTAATATAAATTATATACAAAAATATACAAAAAATATATTTTGCCAACACTGGGATTGAATTTAACTAAACAACACAAGCCAAAAACATTTATTAAACACCTTATAATTTTCTGAACTGGTATTAAAATGTTAAAAAAAAAACTAAATATGAACATTCCCTAATGATACTTTTGTCCGAAACAAATATGGAAAACCTGGAAGCAGGTGAGGGACACATCCTGCCAAGACACACGAAGGATGGTGTCAGTCATCTTCAGAACTAAACGACTCATCCACTGATCCTCCTCAGCCTGAACAGTGCTAACTTAGCTATTCATGGGCTTACCACGACCCATGTGAGGCCCGTCGCATCCCATCTATCTCGGGGTCACTTAGGAGGAAAACTGTGCCTACTGACCCAGTAGGTCACACACACACACACACACACACACACACACACACACACACACACACACACACACACACACATACACACACACACACACACACACACACACACACACACACACACACACACACACACACCGGAACGCCTCTTGTATTGCTACAACGTGGTAACAATAATGCTGTGTTTACATTTTGTTTGTTGGGAGGTTGTTGTCTGGTGTCCATGAGAGGGCGGATACACAGCTTGTAATTCACTTGGTATAGAACTACAGATGTGTATCCACTCTGAGTGATAGCTATATATCTTTCAGTGTTGATCAAGCAGGTCGTGCCACCAAAGTAGCAGTCAAGTCTAACATGCAAAGGCAGGTGAGCCATTGACACTTTTGTCCTCTAGGATCGGAGGACATTAGCCCCTGGGGTCAGAGTAGCAAGAACTATTCGCAAAGAAACAGGATGCTAGGCTCACTGACTCTACCAGAGACAAGGACTGCCAGGTGCCTATTTCAGCCCCCTAGTGTGGCGATCCACAGAGGAAACGCCTCTGAGTCCTGGGTTCATGCCCTTATCTCCGTCCACTCTCAATATCCCACCCGTGGTACTTTGCCACACAACCCCCCACCCGAGGTACTGACCACTCCCTCGTCCCAAGAAACCTATCCTTCCCGCCCCCAAAGTAGTGTACCACATCACATTGGATGTGTGATAATGGTATGATATGCAGAATACTTTAGGAGCTATAAGCACCTTGCCCCAAGGTTATCTTGAGGATATCTTGAGATGATTTCGGGGCTTCTTTAGTGTCCCCGCGGCCCGGTCCTCGACCAGGCCTCCACCCCCAGGAAGCAGCCCGCCCAAGCAGCCCAAGAGTGTAACTCTTATACGCTGTGTTTACAATATTAACCTCCAATGTATAATGTGATTCTTGTACTGTGATTAGTGGATTTGTACTCACTGGATTTGTGCGCTCCTTGAGGGACTAGAAGTAGAGGAGGGTAGAAATTGTACTTGAACTTACCGCCCCTGCCTCCCCCCCCCCCCCCAACAACACCCCTGCCCATGAGGTACTCTTTCCATGCCTGACCAACTCAACGTAATTGTTTGCAAACGTAATTCTATTAAACTCTCGAGCGGCCTTCAACGTCACTGTTGTAAGACTCCCAGTAGGCTGTAGGGGAGGGGAGGTGGGGGGAGGGAGGGGGGTAGGGGGTGGAGAGGTGGGGGGAGGGAGAGGTGTTGGGGGTGGAGGGGTGTTGGGGGTGGAGAGGTGGGGGGAGGGGAGGAGGAGAGGGAGGGGGGAGGGGAGGAGGAGAGGGAGGGGGGATGGAATGTGGGGGGGGGAGGGGGTAAACACATTACCGGTGGTAATTAATGGAGATGCGGCCCCCATGTTCTCACTACCGTTATTGCTGCTGCTACCACTGTATGGTGTTACCACTGGCGTTACCACTGGTGTTACCACTGGCGTTACCACTGGTGTTACCACTGGTGTTACCACTGGTGTTACCACTGGTGTTACCACTGGTGTTACCACTGGTGTTACCACTGGCGTTACCACTGGTGTTACCACTGGTGTTACCACTGGTGTTACCACTGGTGTTACCACTGGTGTTACCACTGGTGTTACCACTGCTTCTCAACTCTGGCACAGACCCAGGTAACTGAACAAGGAAAGGTGGCCACAATTTTTTCCTTATTTTTTTTTGGGGGGGAGGGGGGGGGAGGGGGGGGGAGGGGGGGAAGGGGGGGAGGGGGAAGGGGGGGAAGGGGGGGAGGGGGGGGAGGGGGGGGGTAACAATTAATAATTCTTGGCGTGTGCTTAACAATATGTTTCATGTAGTTGCCATTTTTTTCACACCATTTTCAACGCGCATTTTAGTCTTTTTAGCATTCGGAAACATTTGAAATATTTAAGGAATTTAATTTGCTGCCTTTTATCAGTGTCAATATCTTATATCACTAACTCCGTGTTGTCTATTAGTGAGGCTGTGTGGCACTGTGTTGTCTATTAGTAAGGCTGGCACTGTACTGTCTATTAGTAAGACTGGCACTGTGTTTGTCTATTAGTAAGGTTGGCACTGTACTGTCTATTAGTAAGGCTGGCACTGTGTTTGTCTATTAGTAAGGCTGGCACTGTACTGTCTATTAGTAAGGCTGGCACTGTGTTGTCTATTAGTAAGGCTGGCACTGTGTTTGTCTATTAGTAAGGCTGGCACTGTGTTGTCTATTAGTAAGGCTGGCACTGTACTGTCTATTAGTAAGACTGGCACTGTGTTTGTCTATTAGTAAGGCTGGCACTGTACTGTCTATTAGTAAGGCTGGTACTGTGTTGCCTATCAGTAAGGCTGGCACTGTGTTTGTCTATTAGTAAGGCTGGCACTGTGTTGTCTATTAGTAAGGCTGGCACTATGTTTGTCTATTAGTAAGGCTGACACTGTACTGTCTATTAGTAAGGCTGGCACTGTGTTGTCTATTAGTAAGACTGGCACTGTGTTTGTCTATTAGTAAGGCTGGCACTGTGCTGTCTATTAGTAAGGCTGGCACTGTGTTGTCTATTAGTAAGGCTGGCACTCTACTGTCTATTAGTAAGGCTGGCACTGTGTTGTCTATTAGTAAGGCTGGCACTCTACTGTCTATTAGTAAGGCTGGCACTGTACTGTCTATTAGTAAGGCTGGCACTGTGTTGTCTATTAGTAAGGCTGGCACTGTACTGTCTATTAGTAAGGCTGACACTCTACTGTCTATTAGTAAGGCTGGCACTGTGTTGTCTATCCGACGCTCATGTTAGCTCATCCGACGCTAACCTGCTCATCAGTTTCACTCAATAAAAATGTTCCACCAAGTAAAAATATTCCACTCAGTAAAATTGCCCCACTCAGTTTATACCGCGTTTTCCTTCCTCACAAAATATTACGCAGCTTATTACAGAGAAATGGAATTGCATTACTTACATTATAAAGTAACATTAGATGCATATTACATTACACATTTTAATGTTATTTGGTATTATCATGTAATTTGGCATTGTGCGTGCGTGCGTGCGTGCGTGCGTGTGTGCGTGTGCGTGTGCGTGTGTGTGTGTGTGTGTGTGTGTGTGTGTGTGTGTGTGTGTGTAATTACCTATGTGTAATTACCTACGTGTAGTTACAGGATGAGAGCTACGCTCGTGGTGTCCCGTCTTCCCAGTACTCTTTGTCATATAACGCTTTGAAACTACTGACGGTCTTGGCCTCCACCACCTTCTCACCTAACTTGTTCCAACCGTCTACCGCTCTGTTTGCGAAAGTTAATTTTCTTATATTTCTTCGGCATCTGTGTTTAGCTAGTTTATATCTATGACCTCTTGTTCTTAAAGTTCCAGGTCTCAGGAAATCTTCCATATCGATTTTATCAATTCCTGTTACTATTTTGTATGTAGTGATCATATCACCTCTTTTTCTTCTGTCTTCTAGTTTTGGCATATTTAATGCCTCTAACCTCTCCTCGTAGCTCTTGCCCTTCAGTTCTGGGAGCCACTTAGTAGCGTGTCTTTGCACCTTTTCCAGTTTGTTGATGTGTTTCTTAAGATATGGGCACCACACAAATATGGGTGTGTGTGCGTGCGTGTGTGTGTGTGTGTGCGTGCGTGTGTGTGTGTGTGTGTGTGTGTGTGTGTGTGTGTGTGTGTGTGTGTGTGTGCGTGTGTGTGTGTGTGTGTGTGCGTGTATTCACCTAGTTGTGCTTGCTTGGGTTGAACTCTGCTCTTTCGGCCGCCTCTCAACTCTCAATCAATCAACTGTTACTAACGGCTAATTTTTTTCACACACACACACACACACACACACACACACACACACACACACACACACACACACACACACACACACACACACACATTAAACAGCCCGTAACAGCTGTCTAACTCCCAGGTACCTATTTACTGCTAGGTAACAGGCGCATCAGGGTGAAAGAAACTCTGGCCATTTGTCTCTGCCGGCGTCGGGAATCGAACCCGGGCCACAGGATTACAAGTCCTGCGCGCTGTCCACTCTGCTATCAGACCCCCCAAGCGATCAGACCCACTCAGCTATCAGACCCTATCAGACGATAGAGCGACGGTCTTGCTTCTTGCAGGTCGGCGTTCAATCCCCGACCGTCCAAGTGGGTGGGCACCATTCCTTCCCATATCCTGATCCCTTCCCAGTGCTATATGGTCGTAGTGGCTTAGCACTTTCCATTGACTGTTCCCTTCCCTTCCCCCGGTATTCCTTCTGGTAGATAGTGTATGTAAACGAAAAACATTACTGGTGCAAGAACTGAACCCTGTGGTACTCCGCTAGTAACACTCCTCCAGTCAGATACATTGTCTATGATTACTGCCCTCATCTGTCAGAAAGTTTTTCATCCATGTCAGAACCCATGTTCCCTGTCACCCTTCCAGCATGTTCCAGGTTCCAGAACAGCCTCTGGTGTGGGACTCTATCAAAAGCCTGTTTTAGGTGCAGACAGCCAACCCAACCATCTCTTTCCTGTAGTATCTCTGTGGCTCTATCATTAAAATTAAGTAGATTTCTTACACAGGATCTTCCTGTTCGAATACCATACTGTCTGTCCGTTATTGTGTCATTATCTTACCTTCAGATGATTTCGGGGCTTAGCGTCCCCGCGGCCCGGTCGTCCTTTATCTTACACACCCCCAGGAAGCAGCCTGTAGCAGCTGTCTGACTCCCAGGTACCTATTTACTGCTAGGTGAACAGATCCATAAGGGTGAAAGAAACGCTGCCCATTTGTTTCCGCCTTCACCGGGAATCGAACCCAGAACTTTATGACTAAGAATCCCGAGCGTTGTCCACTCAGCCGTCAGGCCCTTACTCTCTAGGTAAACTGTCATCCACACTTCCGTGGAAATAAACATTCCATTCACCTGGGCTGTATGGGTTGGCTTTTGGCACTTTTTGATGGACTTTTGTAACTTTTTTCTTGGGCGTTTGTCACCATTCTGTTTAACGTTTGCCCCTTTCTGTTGGGCGTTTGTCACCATTCTGTATAACGTTTGCCCCTTTCTGTTGGGCGTTTGTCACCATTCTGTTTAACCTTTGCCCCTTTCTGTTGGGCGTTTGTCACCATTCTGTATAACGTTTGCCCCTTTCTGTTGGGCGTTTGTCACCATTCTGTTTAACGTTTGCCCCTTTCTGTTGGGCGTTTGTCACCATTCTGTTTAACGTTTGCCCCTTTCTGTTGGGCGTTTGTCACCATTCTGTTTAACGTTTGCCCCTTTCTGTTGGGCGTTTGTCACTTTTTTATTGGCCAATTTTTGTTTTTTTTGGGTGGTCGTTTTGGGAGCGCAACAAATAAACTCCCAAAGGTCCAACAAAAAACTCCCAAAGGTCCAACAAAAAACTCCCAAACACCTAACCAGATTTGTATGCTCTTCATTCATCCTGTGCTGGCTATATGGGCAGGTCCCAAGCTGAGAGTGGGTACTGGGTTGGTTCAAGAGTAGGTATGGTAATGGAGGAAGGAGAGAATTTGGGAGTGCAGGACAGTGGTAGTTATTGGGGTAACTTGTAAAGGGGAAAGAGCGGGCGTGTATATTTACTATTTATGCCTGCATGTTCAAACTGTTAGCTCATGGACTCCGCCTTTCTAACCGCCGGTTGTCTAATGTACTGACTCCCAACCTGTGTTTCCTCTATCATATCTACTACACATTTCTCCCTCACACACACAGCTCCAAGATGCATCCCGTAGTGTCTCTTCTAACTCTCAGGTACCTATTTACTACTAGGTATTCCTCTCAGAGAGAGAGAGAGAGAGAGAGAGAGAGAGAGAGAGAGAGAGAGAGAGAGAGAGAGAGAGAGAGAGAGAGAGAGAGAGAGAGAGAGAGAGAAAGGGGGGGGGGGCATGAGAACGACGGCGCCTTTTTAAAGTTTAATAAATGAACCTCGGTAAAGCCCCATTTACTTTACATGAAGCAATCGTTTAAAAGCGGCAGAGGTGGGGGGGGGGGGGGGGAGAAGCATCAGCCTCCCCGGGGTGGGGGGGATCAGTGGGAGGGGCTCGCAATCTCCCCTGAGGGGTGGAAGGATTTCAGTTGGTGCTGAGAGAAGATTTCAGGAGCAGGGGTGAAGATCTGAGACGGTGGGGTGATTTGACGACGCTTGGGGAATCAGGCAATGATTGGGAAAGCTGACTATGATTGGGGGAACATTATTTGAGTGGGCGGGCGGCGAGAACACTTAGCATGTTCTCAGAGATACATTATGTATCTCAGAGATACATTATGTATCTCTGAGATAAGTGCCACGGTTGCTGCAGTCTTAAGACACTGTTCCAGGGAACGGACATTCCCGCAGAGAATGATAATTTTAGCAGCGTTGAAGAGTGGAGTTTGGGGAACAGGTGCCACATAGGAAACATGTCTTTTGTAAGTATACAGATGAAAACAAAAGTTGGCGTTTTTTGTTGGAAGTGGAAGTGAATATCACTCTGAATTATAGTGCCTGGTAAGCTGTTCAATGTACTTACTGCTGCATTACAAACAAATATTTCACTTTATTAAAGGGAAAACTGTTTCCCGGCGAGCTTAAAATACTCGTCGAGCTCACGTAGTCACAGGGAAGCTTATGAAAGCACAGAGCAACAGTATCAATATCAAATATTGACATATACTCACCACCAGCACCAGCACACAACTGCTGCCTCTCTCACTCTCTGCACTCGTGTGTCACTCACCTGCAACACATGAAACACATATATAAACATCGAGGATGTGGATAGCAGGATGAATACATACTGAGCCCATAAAAGCTACTATAGATGGCGTGAGAAATAAAATTTGAAAACTTTGTTATTTTTCCTAAAAAAAAAAATACCCAAAGATGAAAGTTTAAAACAAGTGAGTTGATGCAACAGGTGCAGACTCAGTAAGACCTCTTGCCTTGCATTAAAGACAGCCAGGTAAACTAAGAGAGAAGGGGACACACGTGTTTGTGTATATATATGTATATATATTATATATATATATTATATATATATATATTATATATATATATATATATATATATATATATATATATATATATATATATATATATATATATATATATAAACAGATATATCCTTACAAATATATCTGTAAAGGCCCTAAGTCGTAAACGGGACTTAAAGAAAGGCAGATTCCTTAAACAGAGATGGACATGATACATGTA
>NC_091155.1:22410901-22428401 GCF_040958095.1 Procambarus clarkii
CCAGAGCCACCTGGCTGGCCACCAGAGCCACCTGGCTGGCCACCAGAGTCACCTGGCTGGCCACAGGTCCCCAGAGCCACCTGGCTGGCCACAGGCCACCAGAGCCACCTGGCTGGCCACAGGTCCCCAGAGCCACCTGGCTGGTCACAGGTCACCAGAGCCACCTGGCTGGCCACAGGTCCCCAGAGCCACCTGGCTGGCCACAGGTCCCCAGAGCCACCTGGCTGGCCACAGGTCCCCAGAGCCACCTGGCTGGCCACAGGTCACCAGAGCCACCTGGCTGGCCACAGGTCCCCAGAGCCACCTGGCTGGCCACAGGTCCCCAGAGCCACCTGGCTGGCCACAGGTCACCAGAGCCACCTGGCTGGCCACAGGTCACCAGAGCCACCTGGCTGGCCACAGGTCCCCAGAGCCACCTGGCTGGCCACAGGTCCCCAGAGCCACCTGGCTGGCCACAGGTCCCCAGAGCCACCAGGCTGGCCACAGGCCACCAGAGCCACCAGAGGGGCCAGCACGGTTGACCTTTGAGAGTGGGCGGCGATGTATAGTGCAAATTCCAAAAGATTTATCGCCTCTCGCCACAAAAATCTTGCCATGGAGCGGCCTGCAGCCCAGGAGAGCGGGGCCTCATTGTAGGTGCCAGTACCTTTATATTATATATATATATATATATATATATATATATATATATATATATATATATATATAAATATATATATATATATATATATATATATATATATATATATATATATATATATATATATATATATATATATATATATATATATTAGTCCCGGTTTGTAAAGCGATGCATTGTATCGCACACAAGGAGGGGGGGGGGGGAGGAGATAGCTTAAAGTTCAACAAAGGCCAAGACAACAATCCAGTTTAGAAACTGAGCTGGAATAAAATCCTTATGAATAATTAGTGGGATATTTACAAGCCGCTGGCTACCTGTCCCTGTCAAGGCCTGAAAGGGTTAATCATAGCTACACAGGGCTTCAAATCAAACGTTTCAATCAATTATTTACCATTTGTTAACATTTATGCAGTTACAGCCCCGCTCCTGTGCCAGGTAAGGCCACTACGGGCTCACCATAGCCCGTGCTACTTGGAACTTTTGTTCCGAGTAGCTGAATCTAAAACAACAACAACAACATTTATGATTAAACTTAGAATCATTGTTCAATACACTGTTTACACCACCGTGATAAAGAAGGATGAAGATTCATCCGAAAATTCGGTTTAATAATACACTTACACAAGTATTGGACCTCTTCTTCACCTTCATTCAAACACTTCGGTGTTGTAGTAACCTTTTGAATATTTAAATATAATAATAATAATACTAATACTAATAATACTACTAATAATAAAGTATTAAGTAAAATGTAATCATTTGATCTCATTATAAGCGATATCTCAGACTTGTGTTGTAAAACTGTGGCAATATGCTAACGCATTAGGCTAAGATATTGCAGCTAACCCGTGCACAAAACTGTCGCTTTGTTAAATGGCAGCGAATAAGAGCGGAGAACAAGCAACACAAGCTGGAGGGCGTCGGGCAACACCATGCCGCCCTGCAAGCAACGGTTGTGACACATTATAATTCACGACACTTGGAAAGATAACTGTTAATGTTATACAACACGCCAAAACGTAACACTCAAGAGAGAGAGAGAGAGAGAGAGAGAGAGAGAAAGAGAGACAGGTTTCCTCCCCCTCTCTTGAGAAACTCTTTGTCTGCCACAAGGGATTGCGCTGTCCTCTCCCAAGGAGGAGCAGCAGCAAGGAGGAGGAGGAGGAGGAAGAGGAGGAGGAGGAGGAGGAGGAGGAAGAGGCTCTTGCCTGAATATAATGCTGCCTGAATCAGAAGCTGGTGCAGTTATTCCTCACAGTTTTCTCCAGTCCCCTCGTATCATCTCGTATCAAAAGATGCTATTATTATTATTATTTAAATGCCATATATTTCACTTCCAAGAGGACACCCCCAGTAGCTGGTGTTAGCGACAGAGCTGCTCCACACTTACGACTTCGTGTGCCAGATACGCTTCTTGGGGTATAACATCCGGCCCACGCGTCTTTGTTGAAGACTGGCGTAACTGGTGAACACGCGGCTCTCCCCGTATTCAACAGGTCCTGGCCTCTTGGACGAGCCGGATGTCCCGTGACACCATCCGGCGGCACCTGGGCCAGTCACTACGGCCTGGGTGGGCAGGAAATTCTCATAAAGTTTCAAAACGTTATGAAAAACGTTAATGGAAAGTTGCCTCTTCTAAGCTTGTCGAGTAAGCCGGACGACTCAAACAGAAAACGGAACAGTTCGTCACTTTTGTGAGTCGATTTCATTTCAAATTACGTCCAAATTTGACCATAGCGCGCATACGGGCGAAAAGTGACGTTATTTTTAAGAGGACGGGTTGCTGTACCAGAGCATCTCCTGTCTTCAAGTAACTGAATTTTTGTATTTTTCCTTACACAACTGCATCTGTTGGCGACATTTTGGAATACAAATAACATGTGTAAATAATAATACTAAAGCATTGCATCATTCTTTTTCCTAAGACTATGCCAAGAGTCTCCTGGAATCCGCAACTTTCTCTCAGCGATTGTGTAGAGAGCTCCGGGAATTTCACTCCTTTCTCCCAAGAATGCTGCCTCTCCACCACTACCAAATTCTTGCCGAAAGACACCGCCTCTTACCGCCTGCGAGAGTGGTCGTTCCTAGGTAATACCCGCCAGTCTACTTATGCCTCTGCCCTCTCTTTGTAGGCGCCTCTGGAAAGCTTTTGATAGACCCTTTTCTTCCTTTCCTTCTGTTTTCTTGTTCTGCCTTTCTTTGCACCTTCCTTGTTCTCTTTACCTGTTTAATACATTGTCAGAATTCAGTCTATGATTTCTTCGGTATTTTTAGTTCTTTCTTCCCGTCTGTGTCTTTCTCAGTTTTTCCCAGGTGTTTCCTCTCTATCCTTCTGCTTTCTCAGCTTTCTCTTTTTCTTCCATCCTGTTATATTACCAGCTCTTTCCCATCTTCTTCATTTTGCCTTTTCCATCTTCCTACAACATTTCCTCTCCTATTTCGATACATCTCTTCCATCCTTCCCCCTTTCCCACATATTCCTCCTACCCACCAATACTTCTTTGTCGCCCCATTTACCACAGTTACCATCATTACCATCCTATATTTGCATTGTTGCTTTCTCTCTCTCATTCCCTCTCCGCTTCCCTCGCCTGCCTCTCCCTCCTTTTGCCTTGTCTCAATCTCTCCCTCTTCCTCCTTGCCCCACTCTCGCCTGTCCTCATTTTCCAAATAAATTTTCTTGCAAGTCTTCGATACTGTCTTTCACAACTCTCTTTGTCACTGTTATCGAAGTCTGTATGCTCTCCCTCTCTCCCTCTCCCTCTCTCTCTCTCTCTCTCTCTCTCTCTCTCTCTCTCTCTCTCTCTCTCTCTCTTCCACATCCTCCTCTGTGTCTCAATAATGTATCAAGCCTTATCCAAAAATCAACAGAATTTTCCGTCCCTTGAAAGGATTTTGATTAAAACAATGAGCCTGGCCTCTAGGTGATATATATGGTAATGAGGCCGCCGCTGCCTGACCTTACCCGCTGGGTGTCGTGGCTTGGGCCTTCGTCTACCTGGGAGGGTCACAAGGTGAGGGAGGGAGAGTACGTGGGAGCGGGAGAGTAGGTGGGAGAGGGAGAGTGGGTGGAGAGTCAGAGAATGGGGTAGTAGAGGGATGAGTTGGAGAGTCAGTAGGGAAGAGAGCGTAGGGAGAGAGAGCTCCTTTTCCTCTGCTGACTCTCCCCGAGTCAGCAGAGGAAAAGGAGAGTAAAGAGGAGACAAAATAAAGAGAACGCAGGCGGGGGGAGATGGGAGATAAGTGCCCAATACCCTCAGACAAAGACTATGCAGTAATGTTTAGAACGTCAGCATATTAAAGTTTAACACAGTTGGAAACTTACTCGGCTGGTTCACGGAGTATATTTGGGCGCATCACAGGCTACCTTTGCTCACTGGTAAGCTAAACTCTTGTGATCTGCAACATGCATGGCCTTGCGACAAGCACAAAAACGTCGTGGCTTTCACTGTCAACTTCCTGGCTGTGATAATTAGCACTTGCAGACAGAAGCATCTATATCAAGACAATTATACCAGAAATTAATGCTTGCTGGAAGACGCTAACAGTCAACACTCAGACTTCTAACTACGTCACATTCCTTAACTACCCAGTCAACAGCCACTTGTCAATATCTCCAGCACACTGCTTCATTCACCACTAATTACCATTTACACCCAACCTTTTCATGACATGTTATTAAACTTTTCATGATATGTTATTACAATTTGCATGACAGGTAATTAGCCTTTTCATTGCAAGTATTTAAGCTTTTCATTGCATGCAATTAACGTTTTCAAAACATATAGACAACCTTTACACTCATGGTTTTAAAAACAGATATGACAGGGAAATAGGTCAGGATCAGTCATTGCATTAGACAACCGACGGCTACAAAGGCGGGGTCCAAGAGCTGACTCTCGATCCTGGTGCACACACCTGATTGAACCATTTATCCTTTTAGTAATACAGGACTGCTTGAGGTGGCCAGATGAACGACGATGGCGTCGTCTCATGTGTGAGGAGAGAGGGGCTGCTCTTCAACCCGGCGCCACAGACAGACACCTGATTGTCACACATCTTAGTTCTGATTGGCCGAAGATGGGGAGAGGGAGAGAGAGAAAACGTCAATAACAGCTAAAAAAAAAGCTGGAGAGTCTTCTTCGACAAATATTAAGACCAAGAAGTATATATAGGGAAAAAATCCGATAATCAGTAACTTGCCAGATGTCTCAGTGGCCAGGTGTCTCAGTGGCCAGGTGCCTCAGTGGCCAGGTGCCTCAGTGGCCAGGTGTCTCAGTGGCCAGGTGCCTCAGTGGCCAGGTGCCTCAGTGGCCAGATGTCTCAGTGGCCAGGTGTCTCAGTGGTCAGGTGCTTCAGTGGCCAGGTGCCTCAGTGGCCAGGTGCTTCAGTGGCCAGGTGCTTCAGTGGCCAGGTGCTTCAGTGGCCAGGTGCTTCAGTGGCCAGGTGCTTCAGTGGCCAGGTGCTTCAGTGGCCAGGTGCTTCAGTGGCCAGGTGCTTCAGTGGTCAGGTGCTTCAGTGGCCAGGTGCTTCAGTGGCCAGGTGCCTCAATGGCCAGGTGCCTCAGTGGTTAGGTGCCTCAGTGGCCAGGTGCCTCAGTGGTTAGGTGCCTCAGTGGCCAGGTGCCTCAGTGGCCAGGTGCCTCAGTGGCCAGGTGCCTCAATGGCCAGGTGCCTCAGTGGTTAGGTGCCTCAGTGGCCAGGTGCCTCAGTGGCCAGGTGCCTCAGTGGCCAGGTGCCTCAGTGGCCAGGTGCCTCAGTGGCCAGGTGCCTCAGTGGTTAGGTGCCTCAGTGGCCAGGTGCCTCAGTGGCCAGGTGCCTCAGTGGCCAGGTGCCTCAGTGGCCAGGTGCCTCAGTGGTTAGGTGCCTCAGTGGCCAGGTGCCTCGGCAGTGTCACTGACGATGTGACAGTAGACATCAACAGCAGGAGGCGCACTACACATGCAGGAGGCGCACTACACCTGCAGGAGGCGCACTACACATGCAGGAGGCGCACTACACCTGCAGGAGGCGCACTACACCTGCAGGAGGCGCACTACACCTGCAGGAGGCGCACTACACCTGCAGGAGGCGCACCACACATGCAGGAAGCGCACCACACCTACAGGAAGCGCACCACACCTACAGGAAGCGCACCACACCTACAGGAAGCGCACCACACCTACAGGAAGCGCACCACACCTACAGGAAGCGCACCACACCTACAGGAAGCGCACTACATCTACTGGAAGCGCACCACACCTACAGGAAGCGCACCACACCTACAGGAAGCGCACCACACCTACAGGAAGCGCACCACACCTACAGGAAGCGCACCACACCTACAGGAAGCGCACCACACCTACAGGAAGCGCACTACACCTACAGGAAGCGCACTACACCTACAGGAAGCGCACCACACCTACAGGAAGCGCACCACACCTACAGGAAGCGCACCACACCTACAGGAAGCGCACCACACCTACAGGAAGCGCACTACACCTACAGGAAGCGCACTACACCTACAGGAAGCGCACTACACCTACAGGAAGCGCACTACACCTACAGGAAGCGCACCACACCTACAGGAAGCGCACTACACCTACAGGAAGCGCACCACACCTACAGGAAGCGCACCACACCTACAGGAAGCGCACCACACCTACAAGAAGCGCACCACACCTACAGGAAGCGCACCACACCTACAGGAAGCGCACCACACCTACAGGAAGCGCACCACACCTACAGGAAGCGCACCACACCTACAGAAAGCGCACCACACCTACAGGAAGCGCACCACACCTACAGAAAGCGCACCACACCTACAGGAAGCGCACCACACCTACAGAAAGCGCACCACACCTACAGGAAGCGCACCACACCTACAGGAAGCGCACCACACCTACAGGAAGCGCAGCACACCTACAGAAAGCGCACCACACCTACAGGAAGCGCACCACACCTACAGGAAGCGCACCACACCTACAGAAAGCGCACCACACCTACAGAAAGCGCACCACACCTACAGGAAGCGCACCACACCTACAGGAAGCGCACCACACCTACAGGAAGCGCACCACACCTACAGGAAGCGCACCACACCTACAGGAAGCGCACCACACCTACAGGAAGCGCACCACACCTACAGGAAGCGCACCACACCTACAGGAAGCGCACCACACCTACAGGAAGCGCACCACACCTACAGGAAGCGCACCACACCTACAGGAAGCGCACCACACCTACAGGAAGCGCACCACACCTACAGGAAGCGCACCACACCTACAGGAAGCGCACCACACCTACAGGAAGCGCACCACACCTACAAGAAGCGCACCACACCTACAGGAAGCGCACCACACCTACAGGAAGCGCACCACACCTACAGGGAGCGCACCACACCTACAGGAAGCGCACCACACCTACAGGAAGCGCACCACACCTACAGGAAGCGCACCACACCTACAGGAAGCGCACCACACCTACAGGAAGCGCACCACACCTACAGGAAGCGCACCACACCTACAGGAAGCGCACCACACCTACAGGAAGCGCACCACACCTACAGGAAGCGTACCACACCTACAGGAAGCGCACCACACCTACAGGAAGCGCACCACACCTACAGGAAGCGCACCACACCTACAGGAAGCGCACCACACCTACAGGAAGCGCACCACACCTACAGGAAGCGCACCACACCTACAGGAAGCGCACCACACCTACAGGAAGCGCACCACACCTACAGGAAGCGCACCACACCTACAGGAAGCGCATATAACAAAAAAATCCATATAAATTATAACCTACACTTCCGTGGAAATAAACATTCCATTCACCTGGGCTGTAGGAGACCCGAACCGCGGACCCCACGCGCGGGAGACCGCAGCTCTATGGCCAGGGCTATGAGTAGCCTTAATAAGGTGCCTCAGTGCCACCTTCAAGACGAAGAGCCACCTTGCCCATCCCTGCAGGTGACTCCTGAAGCACCGACAACACCCGAGGCGTCAAGAGCCATTAAGTCTCACCAGGTGGAGACCGACGGCCCCCTGTCGGCTGGATGCCACAACACACCATGTTGATCTTGAGAGCAAAGTCAGTGGCGGACATTAATTACACATTTTTAAGTGTTGCTCGAGTAGGAGGAAAGCCAACTCTCATTACACGAGACGAGGAGGAGGGGGGGGGGAAGAGGGGGGGAGGAGGAGGTGGAGGAGGAAGAGCATACAGTGTAATGGTCCCAGAGCACACAAAACTGAAGTGTGACGTGCGACCTTTTTGTAACAAGTGTAAATAAAACCAATATATATATATATATATATATATATATATATATATATATATATATATATATATATATATATATAAAATGTGTGTGTGTGTGTAATTACCTAAGTGTAATTATTACCTAAGTGTAGTTACAGGATGAGAGCTACGCTCGTGGTGTCCCGTCTTCCCAGCACTCTTTGTCATATAACGCTTTGAAACTACTGACGGTCTTCACCTTCATTATTATTATTATGTGTGTTTGTGTGTGTGTGTGTGTGTGTGTGTGTGTGTGTGTGTGTGTGTGTGTGTGTGTGTGTGTGTGTGTTTGTGTGTGTGTGTGTGTGTGTGTGTGTTTGTGTGTGTGTGTGTGCAACAGACGATCACACAACAGTGATCAGAGGTGTGCGTTCAATCCCCGACCGTCCAAATGGTTGGGCACCATTCCTCACCCCCCCCCCCCCCCCCGGTTTATCCCAAATCCTTATTCTGACCCCTTCCAAGCACTACATGGTCGTAATGGCTTGCTGCTTTCGCCTGATAGTTCCCTTCCCTTCCCTCCTCCTGCCTCCCCCCCCCCTTTCTCTCTCTCTATGTTCTAGTCCTATCTGTTAGGTGGTATCGTACACAATAACTCAAGTCACAAAATAGTTTTATACACAAAAATAGAACAGCCCCAATATCTAACTCTCAACGACAGTTTGTTTAACAAAAACTCATCACAACGATGAAGGGAAAGATGTGTAAATTTCAGCAAATAATGCGAGAGATGAATGTGTGTGTGGCGGCCCCGAGGCTGCCCGCCACATACATTTTCCCAGCGCTCAGCTCCCTGGAATGAATGTTGCACAAGTTTTCCGACGGGGAGCATCCTCTCCTGTAATGATGTTATGTTAAACTGGGAGAGGAGGGGGGGGGGTATCTGGGAGGGGCAGTGCCTGGGAGAGGATTTGTTAATGTGTGGGAGATACAGCTGGGTGAGGAGATAGTTCGGGGGTGGATGAGGATGTATCGGGAGCCCAGGAGCTGAATCTCGGCAGAACACATGCGGTATGCACGGGGCTATAGCTTTCCCTGAGGTGGCTCTGAAGACAGCTGTCCCCACGGATACGGAGCCAGATTCACGAAGCTGTTACGCAAGCACTTACGAACCGGGCCATCTTTCCTCAATCTTTGGCGGCTTAGTTTACAAATATTAAGCAGTTAATGAGCTCCGAAGCACCAGGAGGCTGTTTATAACAGTAACAACAATTTATTGGGAAGTTTTCATGCTTGAAACTGTTTTAATAAATGTAACCAAAGCCGTCAAAGATTGAGGAAAGATGTACACGCTCGTAAGTACTTGCGGAACCACTTCGCGAATCTGGCAGCAGGCTTCCTGCTTGGTATTCAGCCCAGACTGTTAGACACCTTGGCCTGCTTGCGGTCTATATTTAAGCAGAGTCATGTATGGTATAAAACTTACAAGCAGCAGCTACGTTAAAGTCACTCCCGTTTAAACTGCCAGTCGGGTCTCACAGTGAGACAAATCAAGTTAATGGAGCCAGGTCAAATGTCATTAACCTTAAAACACTTTCACTGCCTCTCTCTCTTCACACAACTTGATAAGCGTCCAAGATGGACTCATTTTGTCTGTGGGTTGAGTGTCTAATCTTCTTTTGTCACGTCATTCTGGCTTAGTGTCTGGCTTTACCCTTTCGTCTTAATTAGTAAACGACACGGTATCTGCTGGTGCGCACACGGTACCTGTAGGTGTACACACACGCGGTATCTATTGGTGTACACACACACACGGTATCTATTGGTGTACACACATACGGTATCTATTGTTGTACACACACACGGTATCTATTGGTGTACACACACACGGTATCTATTGGTGTACACACACAGAACCTGCTGGTGTACACACACACGGTATCTATTGGTGTACACACACACGGTATCTTTTGGTGTACACACACACGGTATCTATTGGTGTACACACACACGGTATCAATTGGTGTACAAACATACGGTATCTATTGGTGTATACACACACGGTATCTATTGGTGTACACACACACGGTATCTATTGGTGTACACACACACGGTATCTATTGGTGTACACACATACGGTATCTATTGGTGTACACACACACGGTATCTATTGGTGTACACACACACGGTATCTATTGGTGTACACACACACGGTATCTATTGGTGTACACACATACAGTATCTATTGGTGTACACAGGCGTCATTAACCATTGCACACGTTACATTAATTCAACACATTAAACTTAATGCAACACAAATGTTATTTTAAACTATTAGTGCTTTATCTTGCATGATGAGGTTTGTGGCAATACAAATTTCCTGCTGAAACATTACACAACTCACCTGAAACATTACACAACACACACCTGAAACATTACACAACACACACCTGAAACATTACACAACACACACCTGAAACATTACACAACACACACACCTGAAACATTACACAACACACACACCTGAAACATTACACAACACACACCTGAAACATTACACAACAGACCTGAAACATTACATAACGCACACCTGAAACACTACATAACTAAGTTCTAGGTACTTAGGTACGGTGAAAATGCTAAACTTAAACAGAATATTGGGTACCAGACACAGACCTACCCACAGAAGGAAATCAACATGTACAAGATTTGGGAATTATGATATCTGACGACTTAACATTTAGTGAATATAACGAAGCAAACATGCTTCGTCAGCCAGGAAAATGATAGGATGGATTATGAGAACGTATAAAAGCTCTCTAAATCTATTCTCTGAGAAAGAGACGATCGAGAGAGGTATCAAATAATATATATATACATGGAAGATACTGGAGGGCCACGTCCCAAATTTGTACCGTGGAATACCAACATACTGGAGCGAAAGATACGGAAGGAAAATTGCAGAATAGAACCAGTGAGGAGTAGAGGTGCCATAGGCACAATCGGAGAGCACTGGCTGAACATGAGAAGTCTACGGCTGCTCAGTACGCTCGCAGCAAGCATAACAAATATTACTTGTACAAAGGTGGATGTGTTCCAGAAGATATTAGGTAAGTTCTTGCAAGAAGTACCTGATCAACCAGGTTGTAGTGGCTATGTGGGCCTGCAGGCCGCTCCAAGCAACAGCCTGTTGGACCAAGTTATCACTGGCCTCAGGCCGGGCTCGGGGAGTAGAACAACTCTCGGAACCCTCTCCAGGTAAACTCCAGGTAATGGTACAGCAGTCACTATATGAAGCAACTGTCAGCTGATAAAATGGAGCTCAGGAGATAGAGTTTCATCATCCCAAGTCAAACGAGTCCATTTAGGTAAGAACTCACACAACATACTGAGGAAATTGGGCCTCAACACACCGAAGCTGAAAATCATTATGGGAGACATGATAACGACATATAAGATGGAAACATATAAGAGGAATTAGTAAAGCAGACAAAAGGCCGCTATTCAATGCTATAAACCGCAAAACGAGGGGACAGATGGAAACGTAGAATTAGGTGTCAACTTACATTTGTAAGTAAATGAAATGGGACAATTGTCTGCTGGGGGTAGCAGACCAGCCTGGCTGTAATGGCTGTGTGGGCATTCGGACTGCCAACACAAACAGCCTGACAGATCTGCCAGTCATCAGCAAACGATGACCACAGGTCAGGAGGTGGAAGTAGGAGAACTCTCGAAATCATCAACAGGTATGAAGTGCTTGAAGTTAGCACAATACATAATTTACCTGTAGAAAATTACATGAAAACAAGAGAATCGAGTCAGTTAATCATACCACAAATATTATTCGAAAGTCGAGGCTGGGAGCTGACGCTCAACCCTGCAAGCCCGTCTAGGGTAGTACACACACACACACACACACACACACACACACACACACACACACACACACACATACACACACACACACACACACACACACACACACATACACACACACACACACACACACACACACACACACACATACACACACACACACACACACACACACACACACACACACACACACACACACACACACATACACACACACACACACACACACACACACACACACACACACACACACATACACACACACACACACACACACACACACACACACACATACACACACACACACACACACACACACACACACACACACACACATACACACACACACACACACACACACACACACACACACACACACACACACACACACACACGAGGCCTTGGTCTAGCCGGGCCACAAGACACAAGGGAACAATATATAAAAGTTTTGGTCGTTGGATAAGCGCTGGAAGGCAACGCTTAACGCCCTGGTGGGTGGTGGTTGTGGGGGGGGGGGGGTTAGTGGTGGTGATGGTGGTGGTGGTGGTGGTGGTGATGGTGGTGGTGGTGGTGATGGTGGTGGTGGTGGTGATGATGCTTGTGGTGGTGATAATGGTGGTAGTTTTTTTGTGATATTGGTGATGGTGCTAGTTGAGCTTATCTGGGTAGTGGTGGTAATGGGTGTGTGGTGGAGATAATGGTCGTGTGGTGGAATTGGTGGTGGTTGTGATAGTAATGGTGGTGGTGGTACGTGTGCGTTCGGAGGGGGGGGGGGGGAGGGTTCACCCCCCCCCCCCTTCCCGTCTAAACAACAAACAACAGGTGAGAGTAACTGTTCATTAGACACCATAACGGCCCGTTACGGCGCTCCTCTCTTCTGTCTCCCATGTTAAGTGAACCTTAGCGCTTGTAAAAACATTACCTGTTTACACTGTGCTTGATAATACACAGGACGGAAGCTCTCAAATTAACGATGAGTTGTGTATTTTAACACGATACACATTATATAAGCCACAGGTGTGTCTTTGTTCATGTTCCTACACTGTGTTCATCATAAAAACACCCCAAACGTGTCTTTGTTCATGTAAGCACATTGTGTTCATCTTGAGAACACCCCAAGTGTGTCTTTGTTCATGTAAGAACACTCCAAGTGTGTCAGTGTTCCTTAAAGAACACAGTTTTCCATATAACTAAGCGATCTCAATAAGGACACGAAAGTTAAAAACTTATATAAGCATTCAAATTAAAAATAAAATGTCGACCGGTGAAACAAGAGAAAACGCGAATCGTGAAAAAATGAGGAAATGAGAGATGTATGAAGAGGAAGAACAAAAGAAATAAAAAACAACGACGGGAGAGCGAGTGAGTGTTGCTGGGGTGTTGAAACATTTAAGAATCAACACTGAGGAGACGACCTTGGGGATAAGAGCCTTCATCTCTCCATGAGAGACGTCCTCCCTGAGAAGGCATACCTTCTCCTTGATGTGTTTCTTCACTTCAAGGTCTTGGCAACTTGAGGCGCGGAGACAAGAAGGGTGGAAGGTCACATTATCGAACGAGATTTCAGGCACTGACTCAGAAAACAGACGGGCGGGTGGGCGGGCAGGCAGGCAGGCAGGCAGGCAGGCAGGCGGGCAGGCAGGCAGGCAGGCAGGCAGGCGGGCAGGCGGGCAGGCAGGCAGGCAGGCAGGCAGGCAGGCAGGCAGGCAGGCAGGCAGGCAGGCGGGCAGGCAGGCAGGCAGGCAGGCAGGCAGGCAGGCAGGCAGGCAGGCTGGCAGGCCGGCAGGCAGGCAGGCTGGCAGGCTGGTTGGCTGGCTGGCTGGCTGGCAGGCAAAAGACACATGAGTCTCTGTGACTCATTTGCGTTTCCAGTTTCCATTTATGAATCCTCGTTCTGCTGTTCCTAGCTTTGAACAACGCTGCTTTGTCAATTTCCCTTACAATCTTACATGTTGTTATCATGTCACCCATATATCACCTTTCCTCCTGTGTGTGGTAAGGTCCAGTTCTCTCAGTCTTTCCTCATAATGCTTTCAGCTGAGGAAAGGGCGCCATGCTGGTGATGCATATTCAAGAGTGAGTCTCACCTTCGTTGTATATAGGTCCCAGAAAGCCATTTTGTCCAAGTTTCTGAAGGATACACGGATGTTGACAAGTATTCCATATGACACTGTTTTTATTTTGATAATGTGGGCATCAGAATTGTGGTTATGTTCACTCCCAGGTCTTTCTCCTTTTCTGACTGAAGAATCTGTCTTCCCTTTATCGTATACTGCTGTACAGGTCTTCGCAAACCTCTTCCAATTCTACAAACTTTGTATTTGTCTGGGTTACACTCCAGCAGCCCTCTTTCAGACCATTTCTGGAGCATATCTATATCCGTTTGCCGTGCATCACAATCTATCTCTGTCCTGACTCTTCTCGTCAGTTTTGCATCATCTGTAAACATTGATATGAAGGAGCCAGTTTCCTGTCGGGTCATTGGCATATATTAGAAACAGTATGGGCCTTAGTACCGACCCTTGTGGTACTCCACTTGTAGCCTCTCTCTACTCTGATGCGCTCACTATAACCCTTTGTTTCCTTCTTGAGAGATATTCTCCTGCCCACTTTAGTACTCTTCCCGCTACTCCAGCCTGCTTCTCTAACTTGAGTAGAGAGTCTTTCGTGTAAGACCGTATCCAATGCTCTCTGGCAGTCGAGGAATATGCAGTCTGCCCATCGTTTTATCTTGTCTGATTTCTATCATCTTATTGTAGAATTCCAGCAAGTTAATCAACCAGGATTTCCTTTACTAAATCCATGCTGGTGCCTTGAGACAAAAAATTATATATTCCAAATATTCTACTAGCCTGCTTCGGATCAGTCTCTAACAATACTTGTTAGTGACAAGGGTATGTAGTTTAACAGTTTCTATCTTTCCCCCCTTTCTTGTAGTGGCAGCACAACAGCCATTTTCTAACACTCAGGATGTTCACTCGTTTTAGAGAGAAATTAAATAGTATACCATGGAAGAGGAATTAAATATTATACTAATATATAGTAAATATGATAACTTACATGTTCTTACTGAACAGATGTAAGAAGCTTAAGCGAGCAAGCCATTGTCAAATATCATTTAATCAACGCTGGATCAAGGCCATCAACGCTGACTCATTGACAGATCAACGTGTTGGTGTGACCAGTGTTGCTGTGATGGTGATGAGGGGCCGGCAAGGTGGTCTGCTCCTTCACTTTATGGTTATGGTGGTTGGCTTGTTAACACCCTTCGTTACTGCCTAACAAACCACACAGTGGGGGGCCCAGTGGGGGGGGGGCCAGTGGGGGGCTCAGTAGGGTTCAGTGGGGGGCACTAGGGGTGGGGTAGAGGGGGGAGATGAATGGAGAAGAGAATGGGGAGAGTGAAAAATAAAGATAAATAGTGATAAGGCTGTAAGACTGGGAGGTTTAAGAGAAATTGTCTGGGTCGAGGGAGCCAGGAAAGCTGAGTTGGATGAGAAGGGACAGAGAACGAGAGAGAGAGAGAGAGAGAGAGAGAGAGAGAGAGAGAGAGAGAGAGAGAGAGAGAGAGAGAGAGAGAGAGAGAGAGAGAGAGAGAGAGAGACAGAGAGAGAGAGAGAGAGACAGAGAGAGAGAGAGAGAGACAGAGAGAGAGAGAGAGAGAGAGAGAGAGAGAGAGAGAGAGAGAGAGAGAGAGAGAGAGAGAGAGAGAGAGAGAGAGAGAGAGAGAGAGATGGGAGGGGAGATGCACAACCCTCTTGAGGATAACGGTGGCCAAGCAGCATTTTACGCCCACTTTCTGTGCAACTTCCCCCTCCCCTAAACAAAGAGCCTAAACCCATTCCATGCGGCAGCCATCCCTTCCCATCCCCCACCCCTTCTCCTTCCCTCCCTTCCCTAGTACATCTCTAAAAATAGTACACACACACACACACACATGTACGATAACGCAGCTAGTTCCCTTAGAAACCCAGAGACCTAGATCAAATTAATCACGCAACTCTAATGCTAATGTTAATTTTGAGATTTCTTTTTGAGTGCTTAATTATGTTGCACCAGTTGAAGAAATGTAACGCATACACCTTTGGAGACGACTACTGGATAAGCACCTGGTCTGAGGATGGGCTGGAATAGGTGCAGGTGCAGGTGTGTGTGTGTGTGTGTGTGTGTGCGTGTGTGTGTGTGTGCGTGTGTGTGTGTGTGTGTGTGTGTGTGTGTGTGTGTGTGTGTGTGTGTGTGTGTGTGTGTGTGTGTACTCACCTATATGGCACCTATAGTGACTATTCCCATCTATACAAGCCTCGTCTCCAAAAGAGCATGTAAATATTTCGCATACATTGAAATAAATGTTTTGATTACCTCTCATCTGAGTTATTATTATATACTGTGATGTGGTACATGGTTATGCCTAAGTTAGGTTAGGCGTTTTTGTTCAGTTAGTAGTTATTTGTACACAAAGTACGTGGTGAATCATTTTGACAAGTGCGCTTCGAATATGTGGAGTGTTTCAAGAAAAAGAAAAATATTATCAGTCGTGAATCGTATGTAATAATACAGCCAATACCTCTCAAATGAAAGTACTTATGGTACCTATTTGGTGGAAAGTACCAATATATAGTGATGGACCACCAGGGAGTTGATTTTTGTATTAATGAATTTGAAAAAACTGGAAACTTTTTTAACTGCAACATAAATATAAGACCTAACCTGACTTCAGCTAGCCATCCTAGGCATAATAAAAGCAGTCTTAGACTTAATATAGTACATATATGTACTATCCAAGGCCTAAGAATATTCAAGTTAGGGTTTTAGCTATATTTTTCCAGATTATACAAAATTATTATAGGCAAAAAAGTGGTATATTTGTGATCCATCACTACTTACCGATACTTTCGACCAAACTGTTACTACAACTACTACCATTTTAGGAGGATATATGGGTTGTAATAATTGCCTAATTGCTCGTTAACATAAGACGCGACTCCCGTTGTTAAATAATGAAAACCCCTCCACACGAGTCTCCCAACTCCTTCTCCACCTTTATACTTCCAATATTGACTTACGTAGTACAGTAAGTGCAGTATTTGACTTATATCTCGCATCTAATCGTGTAATTTGTCCCTGCTGACCGCACTACAGCGTCCTCTCTGACGGTGTAGACACTGGACCTTGAGTGAGACTCGCTTCCAGTAACTTGCATCACTGAAGTCATCTCTTGTTTCACCTTCGCTAACTCCTATCCTTCCTTTTAATGTAAACTAAGATGGTTCACTACGGTCCAATTGAAGCATTACGCACCAAGAAGGAAAAATACCCAGCTGGTTATTTGCAATATTTGTCGGTCTAATACAGTTTAGCGTTGGTTGAACATTTCAGTCTCACTGACATGTGAATTCCTGCTTGTAATTGCTGCTTGGGTAACAGCTTCTCCCCCGTATCAACCTACCCTGGCTTTGCGCCCTGGTGAGGCCACTCCAGACCGACAACCAGAGCGCAACTCCATAGTCTACTGAGACTGATGGATGCCTACTACTAATGATTTATAATATATACAAACAATATTTCAATATTTGCATCGGGGAATATCAAGACTACACAACAAGGCAAGATAGTGCTGCAATTCCGGGTTATATATCAGGTGGTAAGCAAATGCGCTTGAAGCATAAATCGTTGAAGCCTCCATAATTTACATCATCAAAGGCAAGTATGCAAAAAAAAGAGAGAAGAAACAGGGTAGACATGATCACCACATACTAAT
>NC_091155.1:22433401-22438401 GCF_040958095.1 Procambarus clarkii
GCAAAACCAACGAATGCTGAGAGGTGACAAGCAGCAATCTACATAAACCTGAGCTGTATGAGACATGGTCTGCAGATTGGGGAGGGGCGCGTGCATTGGGCCTCCCTGCTGGTTAAGGCAACACACTGAGAACACACACTGGTGTGAGACACACTGAGAACACACACTGGTGAGACACACTGAGAACACACACTGGTGTGACACACTGAGAACACACACTGGTGTGACACACTGAGAACACACACTGGTGAGACACACTGAGAACACACACTGGTGTGACACACTGAGAACACACACTGGTGAGACACACTGAGAACACACACTGGTGTGACACACTGAGAACACACACTGGTGTGACACACTGAGAACACACACTGGTGTGACACACTGAGAACACACACTGGTGAGACACACTGAGAACACACACTGGTGTGACACACTGAGAACACACACTGGTGTGACACACTGAGAACACACACTGGTGTGACACACTGAGAACACACACTGGTGAGACACACTGAGAACACACACTGGTGAGACACACTGAGAACACACACTGGTGAGACACACTGAGAACACACACTGGTGTGAGACACTGAGAACACACACTGGTGTGACACACTGAGAACACACACTGGTGTGACACACTGAGAACACACACTGGTGTGACACACTGAGAACACACACTGGTGAGACACACTGAGAACACACACTGGTGAGACACACTGAGAACACACACTGGTGTGAGACACTGAGAACACACACTGGTGTGACACACTGAGAACACACACTGGTGTGACACACTGAGAACACACACTGGTGTGACACACTGAGAACACACACTGGTGTGACACACTGAGAACACACACTGGTGTGACACACTGAGAACACACACTGGTGAGACACACTGAGAACACACACTGGTGTGACACACTGAGAACACACACTGGTGTGACACACTGAGAACACACACTGGTGTGACACACTGAGAACACACACTGGTGAGACACTCCAGCTGATGAACAAGACAGGGGCCTCTACCTACAGCTAGTGGTATTGTCACACACACTATGCAGTCTCGACGCACTCGTCAACCTGCCACTTAGGTTATTGGACATCTGTGGCGGGCGTGGAGCCGGAGCCGCCGTGCGCTCTCTCAACCTGGAGAGCAATTTTTTGAAGTCTGGCGTGACATCATGGCGTGTTTAATCCTGTAGTGACTGTCAACAGCCTACAGCTCTTGGACACTTACGGCAATGATGCGACGTAAGTGAATGCCAGGGGACTCCACAACAGTTGATCTCTGAGGATGACTGTGTTGTGTTGCAAGAGTGACACGAGAACTGTGTGATCTCCATCTTCCCACCACCAGTCACTTCTCCTGCACCTACAGGTAGTCTGTCTGGCACTCCTCACCTTCTTCCCTACACCCCCCCCCATCAGTATGATACAGATGATGTAATTGATCTGGAACTAGGTAACATAATAGCCGTGGGAATCGCTGGAGTGCTTCAAGCGTAGGTTATACGTACACACACACACACACACACATATATATATATATATATATATATATATATATATATATATATATATATATATATATATATATATATATATATATATAAATATATATATATATATATATATATATATATATATATATATATATATATATATATATATATATATATATATGAATGAGTTGGTGTGGTCCCATAGGTGCGGGACCGGGACGTCCACCTCCTGGGGCTCGTGCGGCCCCCCAGGCTCCCCTTCAGGAGGCTGGGGTCGTTCATACCCTTGATGGGGTGGTTCTTCCCCGGCCCCGACCACGGCGGTCTCCGGGTTTGGAGTCCCTGTGACTTCTTTCACCAACTTCGAGGTCAACCCTGGAACTCTCAGTTCCTGCGACGGTGCTGGAACCAATCGTATTGGCGTTTGCCTTTCCATTGGAAACTTTCGGCGAAGTGGAGAGGGGGGACCTGCTGCCTGGGTAACAGCTTCTCCTCCGTATCAACCTACCCTGGCTTTGCGCCCTGGTGAGGCCATTCCAGACCAACAACCAGAGCGTAACACCATAGTCTCCTGAGACTGGTGGATGCCTACTGGTGTGGATATAAATAGGAGCTGCCTCATGGACCAATGGACCTTCAGCAATTATAATTATTCCTATTTTCATGGTATTATAAGCAAGCGTCTCTAACTCACCTTCCCTCCCTGGCTCCCTAACCTTTACTTTCTCCCTCACTTCCCCTCTCTCTCTCTCTCTTTCCCTATCTCTCCCTCTCTCTCTCTCTTCCTCCCTCCCTCCCTCACACAGAGGTAAACACCGTAGTTGTGACGTCCTATGAGGAGCTGGCATGGAGCGTGACAGGCATATATATCAAGAAGAGCAGGTGCGATGAGGGAAATTTACGGTCCTGTCCTCAGCAAGGTCAGCAGGGAGGGAAGCAGGGGTGGGATGGAAGGAGGGAGGGAGGGAGGGAGGGAGGGAGGGAGGCAGGGAAGGAGGCAGGGAAGGAGGGAGGGAGAAGAGATAGATTCATAAGCAACCTTCCATTTGAATGTTATTTTCTTTATATTCTTCCATCTTCTTTCGCATCTATTCTTGTTATTGTGATTAAAAATTTAGTTTTCTTTCCTGACTGAGGCCTCCACACGTGTACAGTCCGAGGTCCTTGTGGCTCCGAGCCCAGCTTACTCCACCGTGAGCCAGAATGTTCTCTCCTCAGAATGTTCTCTCCTCTCACTCTTCCCTGTATCATAGTACTTCTTCCACTCTTCTTCCTCCTTCTCCACCTCTTCCTTCTCCTCACACTCTTCTTCCTCATCTTTATTCATCCTCCTCATCGAGGCATAATGATCATGTAGTGAACGCCAAAATAACTGTCATGGTCATGGCTTTCTTGCAGGTCAGAGGAAAGTGTTCTGTCCTTACCAGGCATGCCGTTCATCTTCCGACTCTCTGGGATCGCCGTTAGGTTGGATAGAACGTTCAGTGCTCATCTGTCCGAATGTCAGTCCGAGTGTCCATCAGAAGAGGTATTCAGGATCTGCTCTGCCATGCAATCGTACTGTCGGTGTCAATTTGTCTGTCGCACGGGAGGGTCGGATCCCAGGATGAAGTCACTGTGTGTGTGAGTGTGTGAGTGAGTGAGTGAGTGTGTGTGTGTGTGTGTGTGAGTGTGAGTGTGTGTGTGTGTGTGTGTGTGTGTGTGTGTGTGTGTGTGTGTGTGTGTGTGTGTGTGTGTCTTGTTCGTTGTTTACCTGCATTCCTTTTGTTTACTGCCTACCTGCCTATTTTCCTACCTGACTGACTGATTGACTGACTGCCTACCTCCCATCGTCTGCCTACCTACCTGCCAGCCTGCCTACCTTAGGACGTTATATCTATATTCCTGCCTACATTAGGGCGCCTAGTGGCTGAGTGGACAGCGCTCTGGATGCGTAGATCTAGGGACCGATCCCGGGCCATGGCGAAAACAAATGGGCAAAAGTTTCTTTCACCCCTGATGCCCCTGTTACCAAGCAGTAAATAGGTACCTGGGATTTAGAGAGCAGCTACGGGCTGCTTCCTGGGGAATGTGTATGTACGTGGGGAGTAAAAAATAGTAGTAACAGTTGATTGACAGTTGAGAGGCGGGCCGAAAGAGCAGAGCTCAACCCCCGCAAACACAACTAGGTGAATACAACTAGGTGAATACCTACCCGCCAGCCTGCCAGGTCGACGTCACATGACTCACGGTGAAGGTCGTGTTGGGAACTCATTAATACCAAATACTTTTATTGGAGGGCAGCCTAAGTATGAAGTGTATATATACAGAGGGCGCCGGGGGCCGCACGCTCTGGTGCTAACTGCTCGCTGTTTTATGGGGCCACAGTTCCCACTCAGGTTTTAACGTGTGTGTACTGGTTTCCATTTTTTACATTTAATAGGCTTTACCCCCTATATTATATTTAATTATATATATATGTATATATCACGATCAGGGCATTTAGAGTTCTTAGTGATCTATGGCTTGTGTATTCCTGCAGCCTTTGTCATATATATATATATATATATATATATATATATATATATATATATATATATATATATATATATATATATATATATATATATATATATATATATATATAAACAGTTTTTGAGACAATGGAGCATTAGAATGACTCGAACTTGCGTTCTTGTGAATACCAGACACAAGAGTTGTGGAAAAATGGAATGAATAAAGGCGCAGGTTGTAGAAGTAAAGTTCCTTCGCAATTTTAAAAGTAGATATGATAAAGAAATAGATCAGGATTCATTGCATTAAACAACAAGCAGCATCAAAGGCGGGGTGCAAGAGCTAAAGCTCGATCCTGCAGGCAAAAAAGTAGATGAGAACACACACACAGCTGTAAATCAGATAACCCGGCCCATCAATCTTCCTCTTTCCCTCCACAACAAGGGGGTGAGCCACCCGTGTCCCCACAACTCCCACCCCTCCCCAACCCTCCTCCACTCCCCCACCCCTCCCCCACCCACCTCCACTCCCCCACCCCTCCCCCACCCACCTCCACTCCCCCACCCCTCCCCAACCCACCTCCACGACCTCACCTCCACAGTAAACATTCCGACAGAGACGCACTTAAGCATTTCCCGGTACTCGTCTGGAATGCTTAAGATAAGAAAAATGGGAAACAGGAGAGCGAGAGACCACTATATTTTCCTCTGAGGTGGCGCAGAATCCTCAGTCGCGCAGAGACATTGGCAGGAGGCACACGTTGGGCTCATTCATCAGCCTCACGCCTTAATATTACCCAAGGGAAAGGTTTTGACAGCCGTCGATGTCACTGTCTTTCCCAATAGTCTTTTTGCGATTGAGTTCCGTTTAGAAGAACCACTGGTTTTATATACTGAAGGTCAATTTTCGGCTATCATTATTAGTGTGTAGAGCGTCCATTTTAAGGATCCGGTGGCATTTTCAGATATTATGAGCCGTGTTGATGCTGGT
>NC_091155.1:22443401-22450901 GCF_040958095.1 Procambarus clarkii
CAGACCTCAGGCATAGTGTTAAATGGTTGGCCATTGCCAAGTGGCCGAAGGGGGGGGGGAAGCAGAAAAGAGGAGCTATAAATACTGAGAAGCAAGAGACATGAGACTTACATGAGCAAGAGACTTACTGCTAGGAAGAGCAGCCATAAACACCACCAGCGAACACTGTATGACAAGACGCTGTCAACATGTCAATCTCCTCCGGCAAATATAAGACATATTGCCGAAGGAACAGACTCACGTTTCCAAGAGGCAATTAGACAGGCTCTAATTTTTCCACTAAAAAAAAGTGGTATTAAGGAGTAGAAACTCGCCACAGGTAAAACACAGGACTGAGGGGCCATCGCCCCCTCATATATTTTTGCACGTGACCTGAATGAAGAGCGAGTAAGGGTGATTTTTTAGGGAGGAACCGAGTTTTCGAAGCACCATTCTCCGTCATAATATAAACGCTTTAGCAGCACTGAAGCATGTGGATCTACACCATCCCACCTAAGAACGCACATTCTCATGTACCCACAAAGCGTACATGACCCACGCTTCTGTGTTCTATAAAGCCTTCAGTATTTTCGCGTTTAGCAATTGCGTACCAATGCAATGCATCCCAATTATCATAAAGCAAATGCTAAGAGACACGATTCAAACTGAAATTAGTGGGGGAAAACAGTGGTTGTCTCCTGAACTGTATCTTTTATATATATATATATATATATATATATATATATATATATATATATATATATATATATATATATATATATATATATATATTAATAAGTTAAAAAAAGAAAGAGAGAAAACGAGTGATAAGGAAGAGGGGTGGTGAGAAGAGAGGGGATGAGAAAGTAAGAAAGAGAGGAAGGGGAATGAGAAAGAGAAAGCTCCTGTTAAACAAAGGGAAATATAATGGAGGAAAAATTACTTGAGCAAAAAAAATTAAATAGCAAGAGAAAGTTTCCTGGAATTATTATTTGGGTAAGACTCGGCTACGGCCAGGTTAACGAGGCTATGATAACGAGGCTGTGATAACGAGGCTGTGATAACGAGGCTATGATAACGAGGCTATGATAACGAGGCTATGATAACGAGGCTGTTAACGAGGCTATGATAACGAGGCTATGTTAACGAGGCTATGTTAACGAGGCTATGATAACGTAGCTATATTAACGAGGCTATGATAACGAGGCTATGTTAACGAGGCTATGATAACGAGGCTATGTTAATGAAGCTATATTAACGAGGCTATGATAACGAGGCTATGTTAACGAGGCTATGATAATGAGGCTATGATAACGAGGCTATGTTAATGAAGCTATATTAACGAGGCTATATTAACGAGGCTATAATAACGAGGCTATGATAACGAGGCTATGTTAACGAGGCTATGATACCGAGGCTATGATAACGAAGCTATTTTAACGACGCTAGGTTAATGAGGCCTTCGTAGTATCTAAGTCTCAGAAGACCAAATCTATCATACAGGAAGGGAATCAGACAATCGCACAGGGACGAGGCCCAGTCTATTATATAATTTGGAGACCAAGTCTGTCATACAGTAGACCCAGTCTATTATATAAAAGAAGAATCAGTCTATTATACAGACGAAGAATCAGTCTATTGGGAGGAGACCCAGTCTATCGAACAGGAGACAAAGTCTATCATATATGAGGAGACCAGCCTATCATATAGGAGGAGACAGACTATTATATAGGTGCCCCAAATCCATCACACACACATATACCTGGTATCTGCTCTTCACCATTCTCTTGTCACTGTTCATCAGCATCTCAGTTCTTCTCATCTACTCATATAAATGATCTCTTCCCTGCCACCTCAGCTCTCATCTTTATCAGTCTCCTTACCTCTCACCTTCAACATTCCATCGTCCTGTCATATTCGTTATTATCCATCCCTTTAGAGTCTAGACTGTCATCTTCAGCATTACCCTTGTCTCGTCTCTCACCTTCAAGATTCTCTCTCTCTCTCTCTCTCTCTCTCTCTCTCTCTCTCTCTCTCTCTCTCTCTCTCTCTCTCTCTCTCTCTCTCTCTCTCTCTCTTTCCTGGTTGTCAAATTCAACTTTAACTCTCCATTGAATTTCCTTAATATTTTAAGTATCTAGTTTTTCCTTTTCCCAGCATTCTCTATCTCTATCTTTCCCACATTCAATGTTCTTCGACTTTTTCTTTCTCTCTCTTCCCTACTCCTCCAACATTCTCCCCTCTCTCTGTGCATCTACATTCTTCATCTCTGTCATTCCTCTTCCCTCCCGGGTTCAACACTTTTAACTCAAAGAATTTTTTTTTAAGGAATACATTAATTAAAAAAAATTCCAAGGTGACAAAATAAGAAATAACATTCAAATTAAATTATAAGCTGGCGGTGGCGGTGGCGGTGGCGGTGGTGGTGGTGGTGGTGGTGGTGGCAGTAGGAGTGTTGGTGGTAGTGGTGGTGGTGTTGGTGGTGGTGGTGGTGGTGGTGATGGTGGTGGTGGTGGTGGTGGTGGCAGTAGGAGTGTTGGTGGTAGTGGTGGTGGTGTTGGTGGTGGTGGTGGTGGTGGTGATGGTGGTGGTGGTGGTGGTGGTGGCAGTAGGAGTGTTGGTGGTAGTGGTGGTGGCAGTAGGAGTGTTGGTGGTAGTGGTGGTGGTGGTGGTGGCAGTAGGAGTGTTGGTGGTAGTGGTGGTGGCAGTAGGAGTGTTGGTGGTAGTGGTGGTGGCAGTAGGAGTGTTGGTGGTAGTGGTGGTGGCAGTAGGAGTGTTGGTGGTGGTGGTGGTGGTGGTGGTGACAGTAGGAGTGTTGGTGGTAGTGGTGGTGGTGGTGGTGGTGGCAGTAGGAGTGTTGGTGGTAGTGGTGGTGGTTGTGTGGTGACAGTGATGGTGGTAGTAGCTGTAAGGTGGCGATTGTTGTCAGTCTGGTTCTAATGTAAAGACCTGAGATCTTTCGTCGAGTTCCTGGCATACCTGTTTATCACCTTCAGTGAGCGCTCCCTTTGTTTCCTCACTCTCAGTACATGGTACTGAGCTCTGATGTTTCTCTTTACATGACTATAAAACAGCTTTAGTTGTTCCTCAGCTGTTGCAGCAAATGTCATTTACAAATTACCTCTCGGCTTCTTTCCTAACTTGGATGTATTTATTTTTGGTTCTCTTTAGCGGCCCTCTCTTCTCCTCCTTAACTATTTCTCTCTACTCTTTCCAGGCTTTTCTTATTTACCTTTTGTTTTAGCTTCCTTGCATTGCCTATTAAACCAGCGGCTTACTTTAATTTTAATTTGTTGTCAACTGCTCCGTTGCACCGGGATATGTCACAGCAATGAATTCAATCATCACATTTGCTGTCTTCCATTTCTCTTTCCCGTTGGATCTCCCGCCGGAAGTCCTTCATCTTGTTTTAGTCTCCACATCTGTAGTCTCTCTTCTTCTTCTTCTTCAACAGATTTCTTTGTGTAACCAACTCCTTCAGCTTCACTATGTATTCAAGCCTGACAATTCAAGCCAGTCGCTAGCTCCTAGAGGGATCTAATATTCTAATTGTTCAGCATCTGCCTCTGAAACACCAGACGTAATGGTGGTGGTGGGTCGTCTCCTCTCACTCATGTTGGTTCTGTGATATGCTCCTTTAAGAAGTTTTGAGTGCCACGTCTACTAGCTTTACTCTCCATGTCTCCTGACCGCTGTGGGGATCATTATTTATCCAGTCTATTTCCCCGCAGGTGAAGTCCCCCAGTATTAGTATTTTAGCTCGTGTTCCCCTTGCTACCGTAGCTGCTTTTTGTATCGCCTTTAGATCATTCTCGTCGTGATGATGATGATAATGATGATGATGATGATAATGATGATGCTGATGTACTGGTGTCAGTCCTGTTGGTGACTGAGGTGGTGTTAATGGTGGTAATTATAGTGTTGGTGCTGGTGCAACGCGTGCTCTCGAGGTGTCACAACGGCCACAAAATAGTGTACTAAAACACTCTTTAACTCTTTAGCGCGGGTGGGACACGAACACGGGGACACAGGTGGAAACTTAGTACCCAGATGAGCCACAGGGACGTTAGAAGAACTTTTTCAGTGTCAGAGTAGTTAACAGGATGGAATGCATTAAGTAGTGATGTGGTGGAGGCTGACTCCATACACAGTTTCAAATGTAGATATGATAGAGCCCAGTAGGCTCAGGAACCTGTACACCAGTTGATTGACAATTGAGAGGCGGGACCAAAGAGCCAGAGCTCAACCCCCGCAAACACAACTAGGTAAGTACAACTAGGTGACTACTCAAAATTAACCTAACCGACGACCCACGCATAGAAAACGGTAATTTTTGTGAGCCGTTATGATGTATAGAACATCATATTTTGTCCTGTTTTGGAGTTTGACGCCAAAATGCGATATATTATTCGAGAGGCCAGATTAGTACCACAGTGGTGGTGGCTCTAGTGGTGGTGGTGGTGGCTGACACTGGAGGTAACATGATGACATAATTTTCACACCAAATATATTTACAGATAACAACCCCCCCCCCCACTCCTACAGCGGACATGCCTACAAGGTTCACACAATAACAACTGAACTACACACAGCGGAGGACCCTCAGATCACCTCATCACGCGTATATAACACGACGCTCCTCACCTCACCACTCACTACAGTTACATTTTAAATAATACATCGAAATCCGTAGACGCTTGTAGACGCTTACGCACAGATCAAGATAGATTTATTGCAACGAAGGCGCGCGCGCGCATGAGAGTATGATATCTGGCGCAGGAACCATTACGGGACGGGGGGGGGGGGGGGGGGTTTGAGGATCATAGGATCATAATGATCACAGCAAAAATGTTGTTCGCGGGAAGTTTAATATGGCGGTGATGCTGACTGGCTGTTAGCTGGGTACTTACCTACCGGTGTTTACCTACCAGTCACTATGAGGGAGTGAGGTCTAGCTCCTTCATGCCCCGCCTACTAGTCTTGTTACACCTGTCGCGTTTTAACTATTCTGACGTTCCAATACTTTGTCGAATCTGGCTCTAAAGTTGTGGCTGGAGGTGGCTTCCACAACTTGTCCTCAGTGACTTCCACTTGCTGACCACTCGTACCGGGTACTATAGTGTTTCCTTACATTTCTCTGATTCATTTGCGTTTCCAGCTTCCACCTGTGTCCTCTAGTTGTACTTTCTCATAATTTGAAGAGGCTGTCCCAATCCATATTGTCTATTCCCCCCCCCCTCTCAGTACCTTGTATGTCGTGAGCATATCTCCTCTGTGTATTCTACCCTCTAGGGTTGTGTGGTTGTTTCAAAGTGATGGTTGTAGCTCAGCCCAAGGCAGTGTACTAAACTGTCAAGGCAGTGTACTAAACTGTCAAGACAGTGTACTAAACTGTCAAGGCAGTGTACTAAACTGTCAAGACAGTGTACTAAACTGTCAAGGCAGTGTACTAAACTGTCAAGACAGTGTACTAAACTGTCAAGGCAGTGTACTAAACTGTCAAGACAGTGTACTAAACTGTCAAGGCAGTGTACTAAACTGTCAAGACAGTGTACTAAACTGTCAAGACAGTGTACTAAACTGTCAAGGCAGTGTACTAAACTGTCAAGGCAGTGTACTAAACTGTCAAGACAGTGTACTAAACTGTCAAGGCAGTGTAGTAAACTGTCAAGGCAGTGTACTAAACTGTCAAGGCAGTGTAGTAAACTGTCAAGGCAGTGTACTAAACTGTCAAGGCAGTGTACTAAACTGTCAAGACAGTGTACTAAACTGTCAAGGCAGTGTACTAAACTGTCAAGGCAGTGTACCAAACTGTCAAGGCAGTGTAGTAAACTGTCAAGGCAGTGTACCAAACTGTCAAGCCAGTGTACTAAACTGTCAAGGCAGTGTACCAAACTGTCAAGGCAGTGTACTAAACTGTCAAAGCAGTGTACTAAACTGTCAAGGCAGTGTACTAAACTGTCAAGGCAGTGTACTAAACTGTCAAGGCAGTGTAGTAAACTGTCAAGGCAGTGTACTAAACTGTCAAGGCAGTGTACTAAACTGTCAAGACAGTGTACTAAACTGTCAAGGCAGTGTACTAAACTGTCAAGGCAGTGTACTAAACTGTCAAGGCAGTGTACCAAACTGTCAAGGCAGTGTAGTAAACTGTCAAGGCAGTGTACTAAACTGTCAAGGCAGGGCACCAAACTGTCAAGGCAGGGCACCAAACTGTCAAGGCAGTGTACCAAACTGTCAAGGCAGTGTACTAAACTGTCAAGGCAGTGTACTAAACTGTCAAGGCAGTGTACCAAACTGTCAAGGCACTGTACTAAACTGTCAAGGCAGTGTACTAAACTGTCAAGACAGTGTACTAAACTGTCAAGGCAGTGTACCAAACTGTCAAGGCACTGTACTAAACTGTCAAGGCAGTGTACTAAACTGTCAAGGCAGTGTACTAAACTGTCAAGGCAGTGTACCAAACTGTCAAGACAGTGTAGTAAACTGTCAAGGCAGTGTACCAAACTGTCAAGCCAGTGTACTAAACTGTCAAGGCAGTGTACCAAACTGTCAAGGCAGTGTACTAAACTGTCAAGGCAGGGCACCAAACTGTCAAGGCAGGGCACCAAACTGTCAAGGCAGTGTACCAAACTGTCAAGGCAGTGTACTAAACTGTCAAGGCAGTGTACCAAACTGTCAAGGCAGTGTACTAAACTGTCAAGGCAGGGCACCAAACTGTCAAGGCAGTGTACCAAACTGTCAAGGCAGTGTACTAAACTGTCAAGGCAGTGTACCAAACTGTCAAGGCAGGGCACCAAACTGTCAAGGCAGGGCACCAAACTGTCAAGGCAGTGTACTAAACTGTCAAGGAAGGGCACCAAACTGTCAAGGCAGGGCACCAAACTGTCAAGGCAGTGTACCAAACTGTCAAGGCAGTGTACCAAACTGTCAAGGCAGTGTACCAAACTGTCAAGGGGTGTAATTACCAGACTGGCCCCAGCACACAGAGACGAGCGAGGGACTCACCAACACACCTTTAACATGAACCTTCAATAATGGAGCAGGAGAGACTATGCCAAGCGGATCACCAATAGCGCCCACAACCGCTTCACTTAATGAGTGCCAACTGCCTCACAAAGTCTGTTGAGCGAGGTCTGGCACTATTGTTTTCAAGTTGGCACTGACACGTGTCACCCAGAGCTCTCAAATCAACCCGTTCTCGCACTTTCTTACAGTCAATATTGACTTATTTAATACGTGCATATATGACATACTAAACATACTAGTTTACCTTGAAAAGCTTCATAGAAAACACTTCTATGTTTTCTATGAAGCTTTTCAAGGTAAACTAGTATGTTTAGTATGTCACATATGCACGTATTTAATAAGTCAATATTGACTATACGAAAGTGCGAGAACGGGTTGCTCAAATTCACTGAGTACTCTAGAAGTACCGACGCACTTGGCACTTGAGGAGTGCTAACCTACTAATCACCTGATGAGCGCTTAGGAAACACATCAATCAATCAGCGACTCAGCCAA
>NC_091155.1:22455901-22543401 GCF_040958095.1 Procambarus clarkii
TCAGGGGCTCTCCTGCAGCGGCCCGTTCCGGTCGCCTTTGTTACTGCAATAACTTCAATAAATGTGAACGGATTTTAATCAAATTTGATAAAAAGGCAGTATATGCAAATGGTCTCGGACGAGCTCAAATATCAGCAAATTCTTGGTCTTTGAGAAGACTTTCATAATAATAGCAAGAGGAGAAAAGAAAGAGGAGGAGGAAGGAGACCAAGCAGAACAAGGAAGAGGAGAGGGAGAAAATATATATATATATATATATATAAATATAATATATAAATATATATATATATATATATATATATATATATATTATATATATATATAAAGAGTTGCGTTTCGTTAACGATGAGTTGGAATGATTTCATATGGATTGAGATTAACAGCGATGGCACACGGTTCCAACTTCTCACGGTTGGAACAAATTAGGTGAGAAGGTGGTGGAGGCCAAGACCGTCAGTAGTTTCAAAGCGTTATATGACAAAGAGTGCTGGGAAGACGGGACACCACGAGAGTAGCTCTCATCCTGTAACTATCTTGAGATCTTTAGGTTATCTTGAGATGATTTCGGGGCTTAGCGTCTCCGCGGCCCGGTCCTCGATCAGGCCTCGTTTTTGTTACACCCCCCCCCCTCAAGGAAGCTGCCCGTTTCAGCTGTCTAACTCCCAGGTACTTATTTACTGCTAGGCGAACAGAGGCATCAGGGTGAAAGAAACTGCCCATTTGTTTTCGCCTCCACCGGGGATCGAACGCGGAACTTCAGGACTACGAATCCGAAGACCACACCTGCCTAACCTAGCCACACCTGTATAACCCAGCCACACCTGCCTAACCCAGCCACACCTGTCTAACCCAGACACCCCCCCCTAACCAACGACCCGACACAAGAGTGAGCTGTCAAAACCCCTTGACACTGATAGCTGTCATAACCCCTTGACACTGATAGCTGTCATAACCCCTTGACACTGATAGCTGTCATAACCCCTTGACACTGATAGCTGTCATAACCCCTTGACACTGATAGCTGTCATAACCCCTTGACACTGATAGCTGTTATCACTCTTTAACTCCAGAAGCTTACAAAATGACAGAACCATAGATGTTGGCAAACAAATAGCTGCTAGAATGCAAACCCAACAAGTGTAAGGTAATGAAGATGAGAAAGGCGACCAGAAGGCATGTAAACCATAAGGGGGAAGGGAACCACAGGAGCCGGAGAGAAAAAGATATGAGAATGGATATAATCCCCACTATCACGAGAGCGGCACACGCAAACAATGGTAACATCGCTAACAACAAGCAATGTTCTGATCATTGGTAAAGGATATTGGTTTCATCCAAAAATTTGGTTTAAATTGTACACTTAACATGCATTGGAAATTTCCTTCACACGCTCATTATTTTTATTATTGTTGTTATTTTCATTATATTAATATTTGTAATATATTTACTTTTGCTATTATTATTTATACTAGATTCATGGTGTACGGGGACCAGTGCAGAGAGAGAGAGAGAGAGAGAGAGAGAGAGAGAGAGAGAGAGAGAGAGAGAGAGAGAGAGAGAGAGAGAGAGAGAGAGAGAGAGAGAGAGAGAGAATGAATGAACCATAGACTAATCTCTCCCCTCTCCCTACAACTATTAACTCCTACTATACTTATCATGAATCGAAGTCCCTGAGTTTAAGGGACGACTTTCCTGCCATTTGACGAGTGAAGATTCCAGGAATCTCCACCCCCCCCCTACCCTCCCGAGGCCTTTGACTCACCGTAAGACTTGCTAAAAAACAACTGTTGAATTTATATGTTTTTAGCTTTCATGTCGCGGGCAACGTGTAAACAGTGTTTATTAATATGTGTTCTGAAGGCAACACAGTCATTTGTTTATGGAAGTGCGTCTCCCGTGGTACCGTGTAGAGCTTGAGTGGTCGAGCTTGGTTCTTCTGCCATTACTGCCGCACCTGCCACAGGTGAAGGGAAAATTAGGAAATGGGAATTATAGTGTTATGATAGCAGGCGGGCTGTCCGCCTTGCTGACACGACGTGTGTGCGTTGGCAGCTAAGCTTGCTCTCTCTTTTTTTTTCAGGGAGCTGAGACTGTACTCACCTAGTTGTGCTTAGGGGGTTGAGCTTTAGCTCTTTGGTCCCGCCTCTCAACCGTCAATCAACAGGTGTACAGGTTCCTGAGCCTATTGGGCTCTATAATATCTACACTTGAAACTGTGTATGGACACAGCCTCCACTGTGTGTGTGTGTGTGTGTGCGCGTGAGGTTCCTCGCACACTTTAGTACTTTTCCCGATACAACTGTCTGTTTTCGAGTTTACAAAGGAATAGCTTGTGAAGCAATCCAGGAAAATGCAGTCAACCCAACCATCCTATTTGATTGTTCCCGGTTAGTTGACTATGCAATATTTTCCTTTGCTTAATTCGTATTGATGCATAGAAAGTAAATTTATATGTTGTAAATGATCGATGAGCCTTAATTCTTTTGAGTAGTCTCTAATATTTTACAGGGAAATTCAGTAGGAGCCATGAGGGAGATTCGAATCCGCACACTTTGTGCGGATTCCAAAGCACACGTTCTAAACCACTAATAGTCTAGGGCGAGTGGTACACTTAGAGTGCTAAGTGTACTACGTATCGTTGTGCACGGAGACTAGTGCACAATGGTCAATTGCCCCCATTAGCATTTCATGCTCAATGCTCTCAATGTCTATTTCGCTTTGTGTGAAGAATAAGTCCAATCTTGCAGGTTGGTCTGCCCCTTGTCTCCGTGTTTCCTCCCAACACGTTAAGAAGTTTTTTACTGCAACGTTTATCAGTTTTTCTCTCCATGTTTCTCCTCCTTTGATTCCCATTCAATCTGCCCATGATTGAAATCTGACATTGCTAGTAACTGTCCTCAACCTAGGGGATAATTCCGTCGCTGTATGATATTTATGCAAGCTCTGTTTGCTTTCTCGAATTCTTGACTGGATCTTCCATGATTCTCTGAGGGTTATTGTTTGTTCTTTAAGATTCGCTACTTGCAACAAAAAGCTCCAAGTAGCACGGGCTATGGTGAGCCCGTCGGGGTTGTTTATTATAGCTACACCCAGTTCCTTCCCTTCCACTTATATCATTATCGCTACATGGTTCGCATTATTGACATCTTTTTCTACAGTGATCTCTTCATACCTACTGTATCTTTTGACCATCACTGCTAGTCCCTCTCCTCCTCTCTGCTTAGTTGTTTTCACATATCCATACATTAAAACATTGATTGTAATCATGATATATATGTGCTTCAGCCTACAGTTTAGACCTATTGTCTTATGTCTGACCCTCTGTCCTGTGTTACAGTGAATGCCAGCATTATCCTCACTTTAATAAGACTATCAAAATCCTCAGATTAGGCAAAATTGTAATTTATTTTGTCAATAAAGATGTTAATAATAATAATGTTGTTTTGCTCTTCTTGCTATCTGATTTTGTTTGGGGAATATTTCATTAGTGGTCATTTCAGTTATTTTAGTTTCTACTATTGCTATTATATTGGGGTTTGTTTCACCAGTTCTTCCTTTCAGTTCATCCACTTTCACAGTCCATCGGCATTTGAGTACCCATTTTTTTTGTTTTGCTTGTCACTGATACTCTTGTTTTCTATATGGACAGCTCCCAACCTGGAGTAGGATACTGTGTTGATTCAATGTTTGTGTTTGTGTGTGTACTCACCTATATGTACTCACCTATATGTGCTTGCAGGATCGAGCATTGACTCTTGGATCCCGCCTTTCGAGCATCGGTTGTTTACAGCAATGACTCCTGTCTCATTTCCCTATCATACCTGGTTTTAAAATTATGAATAGTATTTGCTTCCACAACCTGTTCCTGAAGTGCATTCCATTTCCCCACTACTCTCACGCTAAAAGAAAACTTCCTTACATCTCTGTGACTCATCTGAGTTTCAAGCTTCCATCCATGTCCTCTCGTTCTGTTACTATTCCGTGTGAACATTTCGTCTATGTCCACTCTGTCAATTCCTCTGAGTATCTTATACGTTCCTATCATGTCCCCCCTCTCCCTTCTTCTTTCTAGTGTCGTAAGGCACAGTTCCCTCAGGCGCTCTTCATACCCCATCCCTCGTAGCTCTGGGACGAGTCTCGTTGCAAACCTCTGAACCTTTTCCAGTTTCATTATATGCTTCTTCAGATGGGGACTCCATGATGAGGCGGCATACTCTAAGACTGGCCTTACGTAGGCAGTGTAAAGCGCCCTAAATGCCTCCTTACTTAGGTTTCTGAATGATGTTCTAACTTTTGCCAGTGTAGAGTACGCTGCTGTCGTTATCCTATTAATATGTGCCTCAGGAGATAGATTAGGTGTTACGTCCACCCCCAGGTCTCTTTCACGCGTCGTTACAGGTAGGCTGTTCCCCTTCATTGTGTACTGTCCCTTTGGTCTCCTATCTCCTAGTCCCATTTCCATAACTTTACATTTGCTCGTGTTGAATTCTAGTAGCCATTTCTCTGACCATCTCTGCAATCTGTTCAGGTCCTCTTGGAGGATCCTGCAATCCTCATCTGTCACAACTCTTCTCATCAACTTTGCATCATCCGCAAACATCGACATGTAGGACTCTACGCCTGTAAACATGTCGTTAACATATACAAGAAATAGAATTGGTCCCAGCACCGATCCTTGTGGTACTCCACTTGTTACTATTCGCCAGTCCGACTTCTCGCCCCTTACCGTAACTCTTTGGCTCCTTCCTGTTAGGTAGTTCCTTATCCATTCCAGGACCTTTCCCCCCACCCCCGCCTGCCTCTCGAGCTTGAACAGCAGTCTCATGTGCGGTACTGTATCAAAGGCTTTTTGGCAGTCCAGAAATATGCAGTCTGCCCAACCATCTCTGTCCTGTCTTATCCTCGTTATTTTATCATAGAATTCCAGAAGGTTTGTTAGGCACGATTTCCCTGTCCAGAACCCATGTTGATGTTTGTTCACAAACCTAATGTTCTCCAGGTGTGCAACCAGTCGTAGCCTAATTATTCTTTCCAGTATTTTACAGGGGATGCTTGTCAGTGATACAGGTCTGTAGTTAAGTGCCTCCTCCCTATCTCCTTTCTTGAAGATCGGCACGACATTTGCCTTCTTCCAGCAACTGGGCAATTCTCCTGACATAAGTGACTCATTAAAGATCATTGCCAGAGGCACGCTGAGGGCCTGTGCTGCTTCTTTTAGTATCCACGGTGATACTTTGTCTGGTCCAACTGCTTTAGTTGCATCTAGAGTTGTCAACTGTTTCATTACCTCCTCTGCTGTCACCTCTATATCTGATAGTCTTTCATCTAGGGTAACCCCTTCCAACAATGGGAGCTGCTCAGGCTCGGTAGTGAACACTCCATGGAAACTGGCATTCAGTGCCTCGCAGATTTCCTTGTCACTTTCAGTATATGCCCCCTCTGTCTTCCTTAGTCTTGTCACTTGGTCGTTCACCGACATTTTTCTTCTTATATGACTGTGTAGTAACTTAGGTTGTTTTTTCGCTTTGATTGCAATATCGTTCTCATAGTCCCTTTCCGATGTTCGTCTTATGTTAATGTAATCGTTCCTAGCTCTGTTGTATCTGCTTCTGTTGTCCTCTGTTCTTTGTCTTCTGTACTTCCTCCACTCCCGCCTGCTGGCCATTTTTGCTTCCTGACACTGTCTATTAAACCATGGGTTATTATATTCCTTCTTATTTTTTCCCTTTACCGTTGGTATAAATCTCTCTTCGGCCTCCTGGCATTTCTGTATGACTAGGTCCATCATATCTTGGACTGTTTTTCCTCTAATTTCTTCCTCCCACTGCACTTCACCCAGAGAGTCCCTTATCCTCATATAGTCCCCTTTCCTGTAGTCAGCTCTCCTTTCCCAGATCTCTTGTCCCATGGTCATAATTTTGAATTCCATCATGTAGTCAAAGACTAGGACACAATGGTCACTGGCCCCTAGAGGTATTTCATGCTCTAAATTCTCGATATCTTCTACGTTCTGGGTGAAAATCAGGTCTAATAGGCTCGGTGCATCTCCTCCTCTTTCCCTTGTGTCTTCCTTCACATGTTGTGTCAGGAAATTCCTGTCTATAACATCTACTAATTTTGCTCCCCACGTTTCATCCCCTCCATGGGGATTCCTTGATTCCCAATTTATCTCTCCATGATTTAGGTCCCCCATGATCAGCAGCTTCGCTCTCATTCTGTGGGCTAGTGTTGCTGCCTTCTGCAGTTCATCTATACATGCTTTGTTGTTGTCATCATACTCCTGCCTGGGTCTTCTACTGTTTGGTGGGGGATTGTAGATTACCATGATCACAATCTTCCTCCCATCTACTGTCAGAGTTCCATGTATGAAGCTTGTGCACTCATTGGTAACTCGATTTCCCAGGTCTTCAAACTTCCATTTCCGCTTTATTAGGAGTGCTACTCCCCCTCCCTGTCTCTGTGTCCTCTCTTTTCGTATCACCTGGTACCCTTCAGGAAAGATTGCATCTGAGATCATGTCATTAATTTTAGTTTCCACAATTGCAACTATGTCAGGATCTGCTTCACTCACTCTTTCTTTTATCTCTTCTGCTTTATTAGATACCCCATCAGCATTGGTGTACCAAACCTTGAGATGTGTGTGTGTGTGTGTGTGTGTGTGTGTGTGTGTGTGTGTGTGTGTGTTCCCAGGCGCACAATACTGGTAGTGGTGCCAGCAGCGTCCAAGCCGCCACTGCGCCAAACAGGGAACCTTAACAGCCGCAGTGTTTATCACCTTTGCCCTACACCTTCAAGCTTATTTGTTCTCACTCATTTATGGTCGTATTTCGTCCTGTTTATGCCCGTTTCTGCGACTCTCACCGCCCACCCTCCGTCTCTGACGCCCTCTCATCATGCCTTTCTGCTGCCCCTCTCATCATGCCTTTCTGCTGCCCCTCTCATCATGCCTTTCTGCTGCCCTCTTATCATGCCTCGCTTTATTTGTCTCTGTGTCCCTCACTGACTTCCTCCTTCCTTTACCACCTCTCTCACTCACTTCATTCACTGCTTCCTCCCTTATCTTTCTTCAATATTCTCTTCCTGTCCTCCTACCGCCTCACAATTTATTACGTAATCCCTTTCTCCCTTTTCCAAAGTCAATCTCAGAATGGTCCATTTTCCACGACACACATACATCTGTAGATCATGTGTGTCAGTCGTATATTACGTGAGGGTGGTGGGTGGGCTGTGAGAGCGGTGGGTGGGCTGTGAGGGTGGTGGGTGGGCTGTGAGGGTGGTGGGTGGGCTGTGAGGGTGGTGGGTGGGCTGTGAGGGTGGTGGGTGGATTGTGAGGGTGGTGGGTGGGCTGTGAGGGCGGTGGATGGGCTGTGAGGGTGGTGGGCTGGGCTGTGAGGGCGGTGAGTGGGCTGTGAGGGCGGTGGGTGGGCTGAGGGTGGTGGGTGGGCTGTGAGGGTGGTGGGTGGGCTGTGAGGGTGGTGGGTGTGGGCTGTGAGGGTGGTGGGTGGGCTGTGAGGGTGGTGGGTGGGCTGTGAGGGCGGTGGGTGGGCTGTGAGGGTGGTGGGTGGGCTGTGAGGGTGGTGGGTGGGCTGTGAGGGTGGTGGGTGTCTTCTCACTCCTCACAGCCTGCAACAGGACCATCGCCAGGGTTAAACAAGACGGACCCAGCCCAGACCGACGCCAACGACGATCATTCACCCGAATTGACTTTCGTAGGTCACAAATACCCATCGCTGCCAACGGGGGTATCCGGCCCATTACAGTACCAAACCTAGAAGGCATTTAAGGGCTGATATCTCACTGAGCAGCGGTACAACTGTCGACCATTTCGTGTAGCGACGCTGAGACCTTCCTCCACCTGCCTTGCTCACCTATGAATGGATGCCAATTGCTGGGGCGTACAAGAGGCAGTGGGAAAGGAGGGTTGATAGCCGCCCTGTTCCCTCTCCCGCTACCTTTTCCACTCTGAGGGAAAGAGGGTAAATGGAGGAAATAGGAGAGATGATTTGAGCAATAGTGGTTAAGGGAAGAAGATATATATAGAGAGAGAAAAAAGAAGGTAAAAAAATGGTAAAAGAAGGCACAGGGACTCCAAACCCGGAGACCGCCGTGGTCGGGGCCGGGGAAGAACCACCCCATCAAGGGTATGAACGACCCCAGCCTCCTGAAGGGGAGCCTGGGGGGCCGCACGAGCCCCAGGAGGTGGACGTCCCGGTCCCGCACCTACGGGTCCCAGACAGAGATCGTCACAGCCCTCTTTCACCCGAGGCCCGCTTCCATCATGACCCAGCAGAATTGTGTTAATTATTATATAATTAATTATATAATTATATTAGTAATAATTACAATTACTATTTATTATTATACTTATTATAATAAAAATATAACTAATAATTATATATATATATGTCGTACCTAGTAGCCAGAACGCACTTCTCAGCCTACTGTGCAAGGCCCGATTTGCCTAATAAGCCAAGTTTTCATCAATTAATTGTTTTTCGGCAACCTAACCTACCTAACCTAACCTAACCTAACTTTTTCCGCTACCTAACCTAACCTAACCTATAAAGGTAGGTTAGGTTAGGTTAGGTAGGGGTGGTTAGGTTCGGTCATGTATCTACGTTAATTTTTAACTCCAATAAAAAAAAGATGATTCATACATAATGAAATGGGTAGCTTTATCATTTCATAAGAAAAAAATTAGAGAAAATATATTAATTCAAGAAAACTTGGCTTATTAGGCAAATCGGGCCTTGCATATTAGGCCGAGAAGTGCGTTCTGGCTACTAGGTACGACATATATATATATATATATATATATATATATATATATATATATATATATATATATATATATATATATATATATATATATATATATATAACTGAAAACTCACACCCCAGAAGTGACTCGAACCCATACTCCCAGGTGCAACGCAACTGGTATGTACAAGACGCCTTAATCCACTTGACCATCACGACCGGACATAATGAGGTGATAGCCGAGGCTATTTGAACCACCCCACCGCCGGCACTCGGATAGTAATCTTGGGCATAGCATTTTACCAAATCACCTCATTCTTTGGGGCACACGTGAGGAACACAAATGCGAACAAGCCTGAATGGTCCCCAGGACAATATGCAACTGAAAACTCACACCCCAGAAGTGACTCGAACCCATACTCCCAGGTGCAACGCAACTGGTATGTACAAGACGCCTTAATCCACTTGACCATCACGACCGATCACGATTAAGGCGTCTTGTACATACCAGTTGCGTTGCACCTGGGAGTATGGGTTCGAGTCACTTCTGGGGTGTGAGTTTTCAGTTGCATATTGTCCTGGGGACCATTCAGGCTTGTTCGCATTTGTGTTCCTCACGTGTGCCCCAAAGAATGAGGTGATTTGGTAAAATGCTATGCCCAAGATTACTATCCGAGTGCCGGCGGTGGGGTGGTTCAAATAGCCTCGGCTATCACCTCATTATGTCCGGTCGTGATGGTCAAGTGGATTAAGGCGTCTTGTACATACCAGTTGCGTTGCACCTGGGAGTATGGGTTCGAGTCACTTCTGGGGTGTGAGTTTTCAGTTGCATATTGTCCTGGGGACCATTCAGGCTTGTTCGCATTTGTGTTCCTCACGTGTGCCCCAAAGAATGAGGTGATTTGGTAAAATGCTATGCCCAAGATTACTATCCGAGTGCCGGCGGTGGGGTGGTTCAAATAGCCTCGGCTATCACCTCATTATGTCCGGTCGTGATGGTCAAGTGGATTAAGGCGTCTTGTACATACCAGTTGCGTTGCACCTGGGAGTATGGGTTCGAGTCACTTCTGGGGTGTGAGTTTTCAGTTGCATATTGTCCTGGGGACCATTCAGGCTTGTTCGCATATATATATATATATATATATATATACACACACGTGTGTATGTGGGTGTGTGTATGTGTGTGTGTGCACAAAGCACAAGTCTCTAAGCTGAGCAATTAACATATGTGGGTCACATGATTGTATCAACAATTCTCAAGTAATTAGTCACTATTCACACATTTTCACAACACCAAAATGTCCTTTCATCACCTTTAGTCTTTGAGAACCCAAAACCAATTTTTACAGAGTACGCTTATGGGGTCCCTCTGATGGCCCTTTGAATTCAAAACACAAATTAATGAGCTTAACACACTGTGATTCTCTGTTAATTCAACAGAAAAACTTTGAACTGTCCTGGTCGCTGTAATTCTGCTTTCCACTGATTTGCTTTTTTAATTCAAGCTATACATTAATGAACACATGAAGTTTGGTTCTTCATTGTCGAGTTCAAACAAATTCACTATCAACACTACCACACACCCTTCCCACCACCACAACTGCCAACACTACCACACACCCTCCTCGCCACCACAACCACACACCCTCCCCACCACCACAACCACCAACACTACCACACACACCCTCCCCACCACCACAACCACCAACACTACCACACACCCTTCCCACCACCACAACTACCACACACCCTCCTCGCCACCACAACCACCAACACTACCACACACCCTCCTCGCCACCACAACCACCAACACTGCCACACACCCTCCCCACCACCACAACCACACACCCTCCCCACCACCACAACCACACACCCTCCCCACCACCACAACCACCAACACTACCACACACCCTCCTCACCACCACAACCACCAACACTACCACACACCTGAGAGAAGACTTGTGGGTCTCCAGGAGTCATCTTCATAACATTGTTATCCCCAACACCGACTGTGATTTGGACGCCGGCCCGAAGGAGAACATTCCAAGAGTTACACGATCCCAGTGCTCGCATTATGAATAAAATTAACATAATTACCTCTCGACCGAGCCAGGCGAGTAGGGAGGTGGAGGCTTTCCAATTGTCTTAGTCCGCGCGTTCTGCTAAATGGGGGTGAGATAGGGAGGGGCTGATCTGGGGTTAGAGAGGGGCTGATCTGGGGTTAGAGAGGGGGGGAGGGGTTGAGGGAGGTTTAGGCACCCTCAACCTCTCCTCAAGTGAGGTTGAGCTCTCTCAGTCTCTCATCAGGTGAGGTTCAGCTCTCTCAGTCTCTCCTCAGGTGAGGTTCATCTCTCTCAGTCTCTCCTCAGGTGAGGTTCAGCTCACAACTCCTCCCCACTCCCCACACACGCCCCCTCCCCATATACACACACACACACACACACACACACACACTTTGGAAAAAGTCCAAAGGTATGCCACTAGACTAGTCCCAGAACTAAGAGGCATGAGTTACGAGGAAAGGCTGCGGGAAATGCACCTTACGACACTGGAAGACAGAAGAGTAAGGGGAGACATGATCACAACCTACAAAATCCTCAGAGGAATTGACCGGGTAAACAAGGATAAACTATTCAACACCGGTGGGACGCGAACAAGGGGACACAGGTGGAAACTGAGTACCCACATGAGCCACAGAGACGTTAGAAGGAACTTTTTCAGTGTCAGAGTAGTTAACGGATGGAATGCATTAGGCAGTGATGTGGTGGAGGCTGACTCCATACACAGTTTTAAATGTAGATATGATAAGAGCCCAGTAGGCTCAGGAATCTGTACACCAGTTGATTGACAGTTGAGAGGCGGGACCAAAGAGCCAAAGCTCAACCCCCGCAAGCACAAATAGGTGAGTACAAATAGGTGAGTACACACACACACACAAACCCCGCCCCCCCCCCCCCCCACCACCTAACAGCACAACTCGACATACGTATACACGTAGGAACGCGTTTGGAGCCATGTTCACTCTTGTATATTAATCAAGAGGCAGAGCAGGTATGTATAATAGATGGGAATATGTGGACACTCCAGCGAGAGAGCCAACCATATGACACCAGCCAACACCTTCCAACACCAGCCAACACCAGCCAACACCAGCCAACACCTTCCAACACCTTCCAACACCAGCCAACACCTTCCAACACCAGCCAACACCAGCCAACAGCAGCCAACACCAGCCAACACCAGCCAACACCAGCACCATATGCTAACTAAAACAAGCACACGGGCGCGCCTACGCCCAGACGCCCGCTGCATATGAATTAAGGAAAACTACAGAAGGCCTACTGACCCATACAAGACAGCTCTTATTTCTGTCCATATACATAGATATGGACAGAAATGGACATCCCCCCACCACGTGCCTGCTTGCACACGCGCGCGCAGACAACCCTGCCGCCATACACAGAGCAAAAACTGATGGAATATTAGGCACAACAAAACGCACAAAACGTTAAGCCCGCGTAAAGAACTCACATCCATTATGCAGGAAGCTTTTCAACCAGGCAGTCAAACCCACCTATATATATAGTTCATTTACTTGGGCACTAGGAGCCTCGAACCACCGACCCCAGGAGTGGGAGACAGTTGCTTTATCGACCACGCTATGAAGAAGCGACAATAAGAGAGGGACCCAGACGCACCTCACTGGTATCCAACTGAGACTTTCAATCTCCCCTGAGCTGTCAATAGAGCATGAGCTGAAGCAGCAGCAAGAGGCACAGCAGCAGCAACAGCAGTTGCAGCAGCAACAGCAGAAGGCTAAGCAACACAACAAAGCATATATAACAACACAAGCATCAACGTCCCCGCAGGTGTTCTTCCGTCGATCAGAACATATAAACACCGTTCCATTAATTACTGGACAGATTAAAAACAATTACAAAAGCGAAGAATGGTAAATAAAACGGCACTGGGCAAGCTACCGTTCAAGCGACAGACGAACACTCAACGTAATGATACGCTAGTTTAGCTTTCCCACCCATCAAAAGATCGGGTCAAAAACTCAATAATTTCGAACTTTGTTTTGCGAGCTGCCTATCTAAACTTTTTTGTTAACTAGAGTAAAAAAAAAAATCTGACTTTTCAGATACGATATTTTTTATAATATGTTGAAATGATGTGGTTCCGCTTGACTTCAAGTCGAGAATACATTGAAAGTTGTATAATTTTTGTCATACTCACTTCTTTGTCATATCAACTTTGTTATATTTTTGTCATATCAACTCTGCCTCAAACACTTTATGTAAAGGGAAATGACCGGCCTAATAGAGACAAAATTTCCTCTGGCAGAAAAAGGTGCAAGTGATAGTGCTTTCCAGATTAGTGCGTCTCCTATGTTCGGATTGGCTGAGGATTTGGCCAATCAAATAACACCCGATGTTGCTGTCCGTTGTAACTGATCAAAACCATCATACTAGCGGCCATATTGTTTACACATAGACGCCCAAGTATACAGTACAAGGGTAACTGGGGAAGTAATCCACCAACATAATATAGGGAACTAAACACGTTACCTGGCTTCACCAGGCTCTAGAGATAGTCACAAACGGTCACTGGCTCCATAACACACACACACACACACACACACACACACACACACACACACACACACACACACACACACACACACACACACAGTTGTGTGGCCCCAACTGTTGTGGGGCCTCGTAGCCTGGTGGATAGCGCGCACGACTCGTAATTCTGTGGCGCGGGTTCGATTCCCGCACGAGGCAGAAACAAATGGGCAAAGTTTCTTTCACCCTAAGTGCCCCTGTTACCTAGCAGTAAATAGGTACCTGGGAGTTAGTCAGCTGTAACGGGCTGCTTCCTGGGGTGTGTGTGTGTGGTGTGGAAAAAAAAAAAGTAATTAGTAAACAGTTGATTGACAGTTGAGAGGCGGGCTGAAAGAGCAAAGCTCAACCCCCGCAAAACACAACTAGTAAACACACATACACACACACACACACACACACACACACACAGGTGGGTGGTGGCTAGGTGGACAGCGCTCTTGACTCGTGGACCTAGGGACGGGGGTTCGATTCCCCGGCACCGCCTGAAAAACAAATGGGTAGTTTCCTTCACCCTGATGCACCTGTTACCTAGCAGTAAATAGGTACCTGGGAGTTAGACAGCAGCTACATGCTGCTTCCTAGGGGTGTGTGTGTGGAAACAAAAATAGTAACAGTTAATAGACAGTTGAGAGGCGGGCCGAAAGAGCAGAGCTCAACCCCCGCAAGCACAACTAGGAGAATACACGCGCACACACACACTGATGGGCCACTCCCTCCCCCCTACCCCCCCCCCCCCGTACATATTCAATGTTGAAGATGAAATAAAATTCACTCCAATACCCAAAACTTTAAAAAAAATAATAATGTGAACACCAGTTTATCCTTAAACACATTAAAACACACATGCTCCAAAATTCATTTAAAGTTAATTTGGCAATTATATTTCTGCACAAGTGATGCTTTAGACCAGATTTTTACCAAAAATATGCAGTGTTTGGGCCAATCCCTTTCGTTTCCATGTTAACTTGGCTTTTACAATGCAAATTAGGCCAAATCCCCCAATATCTCCTCCAACCGAGTTTGTGTGCAAGATAACAAAATATTTGCAACTAAAAACAATGTTGTTGATATTTCTGGTTTTTGTTTATAAAAGTTTCATAAGCTTAGAAGCAGGTGTGTTGGAGGAGGGGGGGGGAGGGGGGGAGAAGAGGGGGGGGGGGGGAGAGAAGGGAGGGGGCTGTTAAATGCCTTAGAGAAGAAGGGGAAGTGTCACAAGGCTCTGCTATACACTGAGGGGAGAGAGAGGGTACACGTCCCCCCTGCTATACACTGAGGGAAGAGAGGGGTACGACGCCCCCCTGCTATACACTCAGTGTAAGAGGGGGAAGGGGGGCCGCCTCTGGGTTACCCGGGAGATTGATTCATTGATAAATATGTTTTTCTGGTGAGCGCCTTAACAACGAGGTTACTGGAACAGAGTAGATACTATGTCCATCTGTGTTAGGAACACTTTCTTCTCTACACCTCAACATGAAGAGTGAAATCGGAGGACACAGCGCTCTGTGGTCCCACAGGATGATAGAACGTGTCTCTTAGATGATAGAAAACTTGTTTGTTTCCATTTCTATAACTAGCTTATATAACTGACTTCACAAGAAGCACTAAACAGCCCTCCAGGACGTCACTGTCAGCTGAGCACTCAAGAGGTGGTGCTGTAGAGGCAACTTTATGCCAGGACAGGAGGCAATAGGTCCCTCCAAGTTCACCCACGGTTACTGAAGGCGCCTTAGGTTATTATGCCTACCACCTAATTATTATATTATTATATCACACAGCACCGCTCCTGTGCCAGGTAAGTCCACTACGGGCTCACCATAGCCCGTGCTACTTGCCCCGCTCCTGTGCAACGTAAGCTACGGGCTCACCATAGCCCGTGCTACTTGGAACTTTTTCTGAGTAGATGAATCTATAACAACAACGTCTAGCACCGCGAGAGGTGAGAGAGAGGGAAGGCATCAAGCCTAGCACTGCGAGACGAGAGGCAGGAGATAGGAATTCTTAGGCCCTCTACCGCACTCAGCGTAGGTTAGACATATATATGAATGAGTTTCACTGGATATAAATAAAAGCTGCCTTATATGGGTCAATAGGTCTTACGCAGTTTCCTCAATTCTTTTGTTCTAATGTTCTTTAGGGAGTTCTGAGACCACCACAGTGTGTGAATGGCTACTGCTCCCCAGTTAATCTTTCCTTTTCACTTCACGTGAATAGCTGATAAATTATGTCCTTTGGATGAAGTAGTGTCCCAGCCTTTCATCAAACATTTACGTCCCATATTACGAAACTGATGCATCTTTTAACGATCATGGCGTGTATTTATTAGACAATTTCCGAGCTTGGGAACTTCACAACCCAAGGTTACTATAGTTACAGACACTCTCGTTGTGCTTCCAACCTCAGAAACCGTTTAACAAATATAATACAGGCCGGCATGATTGAGGAAAGATGTACATGTTTCGTAAGTGGACGCGTAAATTCATGAAGACTCCTGGCCAAGCGCCATGGCGACTTAGGTAAAGGCCGCATGTTGTGTCACACAACAGCAGAATTATAATATATTCATGTCCCTCCTCCACCGAAATAATCATCTTCTCAGCCCATGATCACGCAAATTTGGCTGCTGCTTGAGCGGCCGCTCATCCTCAGGTCCCGCGAGGAGGAAGAGTGTCCTGGTAGTGTTAGTTTAAGCCTGGTAACGGTAATCCACACTTGGATTACATAAAACCATATGAATACAGGAAACTGCAGAAGGCCTATTGATTCACACGTTGTTGTTATAGATTCAACTACTGGGAACAAAAAGTTCCAAGTAGCACGGGCTATGGTGAGCCCGTAGTGGACTTACCTGGCACAGGAGCGGGGCTGTAACTTGCTTGATTCACACGTCGCAGCTCCTATTTATATCACCCAAACTCATTTATATATATATATGTCTAACCTACGCTTGAAACAACCCATTGACCACACGTCCATTATGTTACCCGCCACCCCCCCCCCCCAACTATGTGAGTACCATCGTACATACACCGACGTAATGGACAATTACATACAATTTGGTACTATTCACCTTAGAGAGGGCGGAAATAAATAAGCTAAAAAACAATTTTAAATATTCCTTAACCTAGTATAGCACTTATGTGTACTATATTAGGCCTCAGATTGTGTGCATTAGGCCTAAAAAGGTTAATTAGATTCAGTTTTCTTTGCAACATCAGTATAAAAACTTTTATGGTTTCTCGAAATTCATTACCCGCCAAACACACACCGAAACTACGACGTTGGTACAACGTTCGAACAAGTTTTAACACCTCCTAACCAGTTATAACAACCAATATAGCAAGTTGTAACAACGTTCTAATACGTCATAAACACGTTAAGCCAAGATGTAACAACTTTATTACAAGTTGTAACAAGCGGAAAATAGAGACAGTTTCGGTTTGTGTTTCCAGGGTAGTACCGATATCTACTTTCTAATTGCCTTGTACATCAGTATATATGTACGACGGCCTCGTCGTTGCTATAAGCACTACCTAAACACGAGGATGGGCTGTTCCCGGCAATTTGTTCCATAAATCCACAGCCTTGTTCCCAAAACAAAACAAAGATATAACCATATTATATATCAAAACCTATTCTATTTTTCTGGCTGTCTCTCCCCCACTCTGCGTGTGCCAATCCCAAACTGTTCAACACGATAAAGGTGAACATTCAGTCCTTAATCCGTGTCAGTCTCCCGCCTCCACGGATTAACCTATCATGTCAAACAAGGCCACACAACAGAAAATAATTTTCAACACAAAAGTTCGCAGCAATAATCCGGCTCGATCCCTGGATAACCATTTTTATCTTGATTTGTCCCAATTCTAAATCCCGGTTCTGACTCTTCCTGATCTCTCTTTTGTGCCTTAATCCCAAGATAGCACAATGTAGCCGTGATGGGGGTTGACGTTTCAACCAGCTCTCCCATCCCGCCCCTTCCTCTCATCCCACAATTCATCCCACTCATATCCCCCCCCCCTCCCTCCAAGGTTCATCCCTATCCACAGACCAATTCCACCCTATGCCCCCACCCTGCTCCCCCCACCTCCATGTCATTCCACCACCCTCTTCCATTGCTGGGCTTCAGTACCATCCCATCACTCTGAAACCCGTTACACCCTTTTCAGGTACCCTGCTGGCCCATTCCACCTTCCTTCCCTCTCACTGATAGGCCAATTCGACAATTTCCCAGCTCCCCAACTAATACCCAAGACCCATTTTACTATTTCCTTCTACCACTAGGGCCTATTGTCCTCTCCTTCCATACCCTCAGGCTCGTATCATTCACACTTGCCACCACCAGGAGCACTACGCCTACCCCACCACACTTCTAAGACTACTTTCTTACTTTCAGTCCACTAAGGACTGTTTCTGCCCGAAACGCTTTGCGTAATAGTGGCTTTAGGCATTGTATGTACTAGCTCTATCTATTAAGCCAACAAACTTTGTAAAATCTCTTTATGTATGTACCTTACCTAAATAAAAATTATTATTATTATACTACTCCCCCTCCCGACTCCTGACTTATCTCACATTCTTCGCACGTAACATTTACCAGTTACCAACAATAACAACCAAACAAATCCATCATTCAAAAGTTTCAGAAAAGTTGCTCCAGAAATTGACCCCAATCGTCTGGAAGGTATTCCCGGTGTTTCCTGTCCTCTGTCACTTTGCCCACTTCCTGGGTGCTTACAAATATCAAATCTTATGTTTAAGTTAAATTTTACAAAATAGTTTGCTGCTGAAGCAAAACATCAGATGATCTGTGATGGACAAGTTGGCCTACTGACGAGCAACGACGATTTGTTCATCCTGAGAAGTTCAGACTCACTTCTGACGTGTGTGTGTGTGTGTGTGTGTGTGTGTGTGTGTGTGTGTGTGTGTGTGTGTGTGTGTGTGTGTGTGTGTGTGTGTGTGTGTGTGTGTGATGAGAGAAGAGAGATATCACAAAGAATCACCAGCAAGAGGTCCACACATCATCAAGTGCTGAAGGCACGGAGCGGCCGAAGAATTATCCAATAAGTCCTGATGACTGACCACGAAATCCTCTGACTGGTGTTGAGCTGAAGACCTATTAACTACACGAGGATTATTAAGGACGTGACACCAGTTTACTGACCACAAGGTACACATCAGCCCTCAACACAGTCCAGGACCAAGGTAAACTCTCAATGTGTATTACCATATGTGATATGGGGGATATGTACATGGGTTCCTCTCCATGTACATATGAAGCACCTCTTGATTCACCACTAGGTATACAATCCAACCTTCTAAGCTAACCAGAAACGTACGAACCCAGGCAACCCACTTAACCTATCACTCCGATGCATTACGGCGTCCACCCCCGCTGTGTACCCCAGCACCACATGGGGTCTACCCTCCACTGTGTACCCCAGCACCACACGGGGTCCACCCTCGCTGTGTACCCCAGCACCACATGGGGTCCACCCGCCACTGTGTACCCCTGCACCACATGGGGTCCACCCGCCACTGTGTACCCCAGCACCACCCTCGCTGTGTACCCCAGCACCACATGGGGTCCACCCGCCACTGTGTACCCCAGCACCACACGGGGTCCACCCTCGCTGTGTACCCCAGCACCACATGGGGTCCACCCCCCACTGTGTACCCCAGCACCACACGGGGTCCACCCTCGCTGTGTACCCCAGCACCACATGGGGTCCACCCCCCACTGTGTACCCCAGCACCACACGGGGTCCACCCTCGCTGTGTACCCCAGCACCACATGGGGTCCACCCCCCACTGTGTACCCCAGCACCACACGGGGTCCACCCTCGCTGTGTACCCCAGCACCACATGGGGTCCACCCTCGCTGTGTACCCCAGCACCACACGGGGTCCACCCTCGCTGTGTACCCCAGCACCACACGGGGTCCACCCTCGCTGTGTACCCCAGCACCACATGGGGTCCACCCCCCACTGTGTACCCCAGCACCACACGGGGTCCACCCTCGCTGTGTACCCCAGCACCACATGGGGTCCACCCCCCACTGTGTACCCCAGCACCACACGGGGTCCACCCTCGCTGTGTACCCCAGCACCACACGGGGTCCACCCTCGCTGTGTACCCCAGCACCACATGGGGTCCACCCGCCACTGTGTACCCCAGCACCACACGGGGTCCACCCTCGCTGTGTACCCCAGCACCACATGGGGTCCACCTCCTACTGTGTACCCCAGCACCACACGGGGTCCACCCTCGCTGTGTACCCCAGCACCACACGGGGTCTGGATACTCAAATAGTTTTGGAATTTCATATTTGACATATTTGAGAATAATTCACCGTATTAACATAACCAAACCCTAACCTTAATCTAATAATGTATAGGGAGTAGATAATAGCACTAATTACATACTGGTTTTGAAGAGACTACCTCCAGGGCACCTCCCCCCTCCCCGAGGCAACACTCACACACATGCTACAGAAAACACACATTCCCACACGTAAACATTACCCTAAACGGCGGGCGTGACGAGGCGTACAGTCCCCGGGGCCATGAGTGCCTCTGGAGGGCCATGAGTGTCCCTGGAGGACCATGAGTGCCTCTGGAGGGCCATGAGTGTCCCTGGAGGGCCACGAGTGCCTCTGGAGGGCCATGAGTGTCCCTGGAGGACCATGAGTGCCTCTGGAGGGCCACAAGTGCCCCTGGAGGGCCATGAGTGCCTCTGGAGGGCCATGAGTGCCTCTGGAGGGCCATGAGTGCCCCTTGAGGGCCACGAGTGCCCCTTGAGGGCCACGAGTGCCCCTGGAGGGCCACGAGTGCCCCTGGAGGGCCACGAGTGCCTCTGGAGGGCCACGAGTGCCTCTGAAGGGCCACGAGTGCCTCTGGAGGGCCATGAGTGCCTCTGAAGGGCCACGAGTGCCCCCTGGAGGGCCACGAGTGCCCCCTGTGTCGGAAAATCCGACACCATTTAATATATCATACAGATAATAGCTGTATTACCAACAAGTTACCCATAGAAAACGTAACTTGTAGTGGAATTACCGTCTATAGAAAACGGGATATCATCACCACATACTATTATAATTCACCACCTATTATGGTGGGAATTATTCTTAAATACATTAGTCTTTGGACTTTACCATCATAAAAACATCTTATATAAATTAACTTAATTATCAATATTAAAGTAGAGTAAATGTGACCCTTCTATCACTTTCTGAAATGTGGACAATGTAAGCCAGGCGTCAGAGTGAGGAGGAGGGAGCCATTGTTGTGTCACCTCCGAGACGTATGGAGCGAGTTCGGCTCCTATCATTCTGGACAATGTCGGCCAGTAACGTCAATAGAATGGAGTGTTAAACAGCCATTGTTTATATAGAGACCAGAGGCTCACACGGGAGCAAATTCGGCTCCTGTTAATTTTACTTGGACGTAGTGTTATGGATACCAAAGGTGTACCATCTGTCAACACGCTGTCAACAAATCAAGTTAAGTGTTCTTTCCGAAACCCATTATCTATCATTAGTGGCCATTAATGTCATTATATAGGGTGACCCGGTTAGAACGCGAAATCGCCTCATACTAAAGGTAATTAAGCCAGGTCTTCATGTTCCATGTACTGTTTTCTCTGATATACTTGTCATATATAGGTATCTGGCTTCACAGCTAGCGCACTTTTGACAGGTCAAGACGAGGATGCAAGATTTGTGCACCAGTTACTGGGTGATATGGAAGCTACCTCAAAGAGGATAATTTGGTGTCTACACCCTAGTTATACCTGGTGGACTAACCTGCTGTACTATAAGATAAGGAACCTCTTCAATGTATGTAGTTACTGTAGTTTGATTGGCTGCATACATATAAATATAAACCCCCCTAATGTGTAGAGGATCGATTTGTGAGATTATGAGATTATTGCAGAAATACAGTCCACTTATCATTATACAAATTGCTATCGAAGTATATAAATTAACGTAAATATAAATTCATATAAATTAAATAAATATAAATCTCACAGGTCGGTTCCCACATTATTTGGTCATCTTCGAACCGGATGACGGATTATTTGATCCTTTGAACCCACATTTGGTCATCTTAGTACCGGATGAACCAGTTAACCAGTGGATTCATTAAATATACTAGTGCAGTGTGATTTAAACAAAGCCAGCAGTCAAGACGGCAGCCTAGCCTCGAGGGAGCTCAGGAGCCTCCCTCAGCCCAGTTCAGCTTCGTCAGCGGTTTCATGCACACCCACAGATATTTGGTGGCGTGTTATTTCGTGAAATGACAGCGCTAATATTGAAGCCAGCCTAATTAGTGACTGTGTCTTCGCGATATTGTTCACGGATTTCGTGGTGTTACATTTCGCGAGAGATTATCTACGAATTTTGTGGACTTTATTTCGCGAGGTCACTAATAATATTTAATACTTCTTGATAATATTAGAAGTTTCATAGAGGCTAATTAAGAGGCTATTAACAATAATTGTGTATATCATTTCTCCAAAATAGAGAATTATTTAATATATATTGCACTAGTCATCACAGTATAATATTTACTAATTGCCAACCCACAACAGGGTAGGATATTAACATTGACTAGTTGAACTATTATCGTTCATCCTAGTCCCATTATTACCATAGTCAGTTGTACTATATTAAACAACTTAACACCATTAATGAATGGTGCAGACCCTATTTTGGGTGTAATTTTTATCAACTCGAATTGAGTTGTATATATAATAATTTACTTATGATCATTACACCTTTGAGTGATTAATTAGTGTCTATTCCATCCTAGGGTGATATAGAAGAGCTAACCTAAAGGTACTTCCAGTGACACTGGTTTATCACTCAAATCATTAGTGTGGATGATTGTATATATATAATGTGTATTAATTTTAAGTGCTAACCTCTAGTAGAGGTAGGATTATTGCCTAGTGAGTTCAGAATTTACCCTAGGCTACCATCAGTGCTTGTTCAGTATTATGAGCAGCCCAAGTACAAGTCCCACAAGGCTTCACCAACGAGCCAGTATGGATAATGCAGGGAGAATGAAAAGAACCCTTGCAGGTCTTAAAGGCCACTTAACAAGACAGATCAAGAAATGTGAAGATTTGTCACAACAATCAACAGTTGATTATGCTGACCTGGAAAGCTATTATCAAGCAGCTGCAGGTAAATTTGAGCAAATCAAATGTCAAATAGCAACATATGTGGCTGAACTTGCCAACACCAATTTATCAGAAACAGAAATAGACGACATTATGGTTGATCTTGCGAATTATGAAGATCACACTCAGGCCACGTTACAGCCTTATGTCAAATTAATTGCCCAGAACAAGGCAACAGCAACAACAACAACAGATGCATCTAATACGAGTCAAGCAGAAGCTCGACTCCCTCCAATTAATTTACCCACTTTCTCAGGAAAGGATGAGGAAGATTGGGACGAATTTTGGAACAAATTCGTTGACCTTGTAGACTCAAAACAATCTTTACCAAAGAGTAGTAAATTCTCTTATTTGCAAGGCCAATTATCAGGTGAGGCTAAAACAGTAGTATCCCATCTGAGATTAACTAATGACGGCTATGATCTGGCAGTAAAACTCCTCAAGGATAATTATGCTGATCCAGAAGTAAGAACATCACATTTAGTTCATGAGCTGTTGCATTTACCCCCACCGGAGGCTTCAGCTGATTCACTCCAAGTCTTCAAGCTGGAGGTAGAATCATTGATCAATGCCCTCAGCCTGACAGCAGATACAAACGGGGCTGAGTGGGTCTTGAAAATAATTGTCCAGGAGAAAATACCTAGGGACATATTGAGACAAATGAGTGCTCATTACAATAAAAGTATCTTGTCCATGAATGAAATATCTGAAGGTTTAAAGTCAGTAGTTCATCAATTACGAACACATGACAAATTAAAACCACCAAGTAAACCCTCAGAAACCAATAATAGTAAACCACAGAGTACCAAAGGTACTCCAAATCAATCTAGACAATATAATTCAACACCAAAGTGGAACAGTGGCAGTGTGGGCGTATATGCAGTGGGACCCTCCAAGCCTATAGTTACTGTGTCATCCAAGAACGTGACACCAAAGGGTACTGGAAGCTATGGAACATGTTTGTTCTGCAATGAGAAACATTCAATGTACCACTGCCCTAATTTTCCTGATAGTGACGCCCGTGTTGAGCGACTCAAAGATTTGCAACATTGCACGAGGTGCCTCAGGAAACATAACATCAAGGATTGTGATACCCAATTACACACCTGTAATAGGTGTAACAAAGGTCAGCACCATGCAGCATTGTGCAGAGACACCAAAACAACGTCTCCAAACCCCAAGGTGGAAGATAGCATTCCCACCACAGTACAGTACTGCAAGGTGCAACAAACAAAGAGTGTCCATACGGCAAAGTCTAAAGGTAATACGACTTTGCCTACTGCCCAAATTACCATCCTGAATAAGAGGGCCAAGGTCCATACCCGTGGGTTGTTTGACCAAGGATCCCAGAGAACATATATTACTAAAAAGCTGGCAGATGAATTACAATTAAGGCCTGTAGCCCAGATGTCATTCAACATCTCAGGGTTTGTAACAGATGCAGGACCTCAAGTCTACCAGGTGGTACAACCATCAGTACGTTTAGGCAGGTACGTCTGTCGAGTACAAGCCATTGTGGTGGACAAAATACCAGTAGACCTACAAGTTCAAGGTCTGCGAGCAACAGCCAAATTCCTGAGAAATAGAGGAATAAAATTGGCAGATAATATTAAGTCTGATCACCTCACCGACTTCGGTCTCCTTGTAGGGACAGACTATTGTCATCGATTCATCGGTAGCCCTACTAAATATCAGGGTATAACCATGTTAAACTCTGCAGGAGGTAAATTACTCTCAGGCCCAGTATCAAGCCTGAGGAGACCTATGCCTGCAGATAAACAATACCAGTAGAAATCTAAATTTGTCAGCTGATTATATTTCTCCAGTAGCATTATACTATGGAGATTACAGCTGACTATAGTAACAGAGGTTGATGTTAGTATCATCATTTAAAGCTGAAGTTGAGTTCATGAGGCCTCAGTGGCAAATCAGTGAACAGTAGCCTAAAACAGCTACAAGTCACTGCGACCAATGTCACTGAACCCACTGCAGTCTCAGAACCATACTTTACTTTAATGATGAGCTATTCAATCTTCTGAATCAATTAACTAAATTAAACCCCAATAAATCTGATGACTGATTTGATACATTTATTATTTAATCAAGATGTATTCCATGGGCCTCAGTGTTTATATATCAGTGACCAGTTACCTGAAGAAACTTCAAGTTTTATCTAATGTCACTGATCTCACTGCAGTCCCTGAATCATACTTGACTGTAATACTTGATCACATTCAGTCTTCTGGGTTAAATAATATGTAATTAGGCTTGAATATTAGCCTTTCAAGAGTTGACAGGGAAATGAAATCGCATTAGACTTCTAACCCCTGCAACTCTAGTACGGGACATCCGTCCTGTACGAACAGACACACAAATGTGTGATTACTAACTACTAACATCAAATTAATGTAATAATTCGAAGGAGGAGTATCGGTGTTCGTCTGTTCTAATTAGGACTTCGACCCGTGAGCAGCCCCCTGGGGAATTATGTCGGAAAATCCGACACCATTTAATATATCATACAGATAATAGCTGTATTACCAACAAGTTACCCATAGAAAACGTAACTTGTAGTGGAATTACCGTCTATAGAAAACGGGATATCATCACCACATACTATTATAATTCACCACCTATTATGGTGGGAATTATTCTTAAATACATTAGTCTTTGGACTTTACCATCATAAAAACATCTTATATAAATTAACTTAATTATCAATATTAAAGTAGAGTAAATGTGACCCGTCTATCACTTTCTGAAATGTGGACAATGTAAGCCAGGCGTCAGAGTGAGGAGGAGGGAGCCATTGTTGTGTCACCTCCGAGACGTATGGAGCGAGTTCGGCTCCTATCATTCTGGACAATGTCGGCCAGTAACGTCAATAGAATGGAGTGTTAAACAGCCATTGTTTATATAGAGACCAGAGGCTCACACGGGAGCAAATTCGGCTCCTGTTAATTTTACTTGGACGTAGTGTTATGGATACCAAAGGTGTACCATCTGTCAACACGCTGTCAACAAATCAAGTTAAGTGTTCTTTCCGAAACCCATTATCTATCATTAGTGGCCATTAATGTCATTATATAGGGTGACCCGGTTAGAACGCGAAATCGCCTCATACTAAAGGTAATTAAGCCAGGTCTTCATGTTCCATGTACTGTTTTCTCTGATATACTTGTCATATATAGGTATCTGGCTTCACAGCTAGCGCACTTTTGACAGGTCAAGACGAGGATGCAAGATTTGTGCACCAGTTACTGGGTGATATGGAAGCTACCTCAAAGAGGATAATTTGGTGTCTACACCCTAGTTATACCTGGTGGACTAACCTGCTGTACTATAAGATAAGGAACCTCTTCAATGTATGTAGTTACTGTAGTTTGATTGGCTGCATACATATAAATATAAACCCCCCTAATGTGTAGAGGATCGATTTGTGAGATTATGAGATTATTGCAGAAATACAGTCCACTTAACATTATACAAATTGCTATCGAAGTATATAAATTAACGTAAATATAAATTCATATAAATTAAATAAATATAAATCTCACAGGTCGGTTCCCACACCCTGGAGGGCCAAGAGTGCCCCTGGATGGCCACAAGTGCCTCTAGAGGGCCACGAGTACCCCCCTGGAGGGCCACGAGTGTCCCCTGGAGGGCCGAGTGCCTCTGGAGGGCCATGAGTGCCCCTGGAGGGCCACGAGTGCCCCTGGAAGGCCACGAATGCCCTTGGAGGGCCACGAGTGCCCCTGGAGGGCCACGAGTGCCCCTGGAAGGCCACGAGTGCCCCTGGAGGGCAACGAGTGTCCCCTGGAGGGCCACGAGTGCCTCTGGAGGACCATGAGTGCCTCTGGAGGGCCACAGTCGATGGGAGCAAGGGACCACTCACATCCTTTCGCGGCCACTACACAAGGTCGGCCAGGGGAGGCCAGCAGCACCCACGCCCTCTAGTACTACCCTCCCCCGCCCCGGCACACCTAATCACCTCGTTCACCGTCGAGCAAATGGCCCGTAGGATAAATGATCACTGCCGCACTAGAGTTTATTTTTCACTGTAATCGAGTGAGGGGCAGCAGCGCCCAGCCAATTGCGTCTTCAGTGCTTCTGTTGGCAATTCAGTATTTATTTTCCATTCAAATATACTTACAACAGAACAGCCCGAACTCTTAGAGTTGTCACTTCACAAAAATGGCCGAACCTAACCTACTCTAGGACCCACGCAGAGAAAACGTGAATGTTTGTGAGCCGTTATGATTTATAGTACATCATATTTTGTCAGTTGGGGATTTTGACATTAAAATGCGGCATGTTATGCAAGAGGCTAGAGTGATGAGGACGCCAATACAGCGTGTTTTTTGTCTAGTGATTCTGCAATAGATGGAAATATATATATACAGAAACATGCTGTATTAACCGTAACTCTCATTAGTGTATACTGAGGCTATACTGAGTATAGTCTTATACTATACTTATACTATACTGCGTAAACTACGTCATCAACTCACAATCGAGACACCAGTGTTTAATCCCCAGACAGGAATGAAACGGTTAGGAACGTTTCCTTTGACCTGATGCCTCTGTTCACCTAGCAGTACATATATACCTGGGAGTTTGGTTAGTGCTGTGGGGCTGCATCCTGGACCTAGGAGGGACCACGATCAGATTTACCAAGCATTTACGCAACCACTTACGAAACCTGTACATCTTTGCATAATCATTGCGGCTTTGTTTAGATTTATTAAGCAGTTTATGAGCTCCGCTACGAGATTGTTTATAGCAATAATAACCTTTGGTTGTGACGTTTCAAAGCTCGCAAACTGTTTAACAAACGTAAATATAGCTGCCATGATTAAGAAAAGATGTAAAGGTTTCGTAAACCTTTTTCCGGTTGCGGGAATGATTGATGAATCCTGCAACTTAATTCATAATCATCACGCACATCTGTTGCACACAAGCTAAATATGTGGCCATGCTGGGTGCATGTGGCCGAGGAATAAAGGACAGAGTCTAATATGTGGCATTAGTACAGGCTTAAGCACATATGATGATGTTTCCACCAGCACTATGTGACGGACGCTGAAGCACACAGCCGTGCACTCACATGCCCGTGCTCAGCCGTGCTTCACCCACAGGCACGGCCGTGCGCCCATATGCACGACCTAAGGGGGCAACAACCAGTTTTAGAGTGTATATCCCGCCACTCCCTTGAAGACGGGCATGTACAATCATTTCCGAAGCCTCTATAGACCTACACCAACCGCCGCGAGAGGTGCCAAGGAGTGCCTGGCGGGCCGCAGGAGGCACCCATCACCACCACAGGTGCGCACCGATGTTCCTCCGTCAGTTTTAGCGTCATAAAAACAGTGGCTGTATCGATATAGTACGGACTCCGCAGCTGAGGGATACAAAAATACCCGGGGTGGTGTGGGAAAGATGTGATGGGGGCTGGCACCCACCTGCTTGGTTTATGGCGTCGGAATGGTGCCACACTGCTTGCTCCACCCCCCCCCCTCCCTCAGCTTGTTGTGGCCCCAGGATGGTGCCACACCGTCCCCCCCCCCCCCACTACCACCAGCTTGTGGCACTAAGCTTGAGCCGATCACAGGACCAGCGGAGTTTCCCATATTCACTACAACACATTCACTTGTTCTCCTTTTTATATAGTTGGAATTTTGTTGGAGTTCCTTTTGAGGAAAATAAGTGAAGCTTTAAATGATGGTGGTTGTGAGGAGGCACAGAATACTTCCTACTTCCTCCTTAGTGAGGAAGTACACTGTACTTCCTTAAGAGAGGCGGCATAGTACCTGCTACTCACTGTAACTGTTACTACTCTCCACCGCTCCTTCCCCCTGCTCCTCACCATTAGTCTCTCCTCTATCCATACCTTATCAGAAAAAATAATTTTGTTCAAACAAAATAGTATCCCTGTCACTTAACTCAGCCGACTCACGAATATACTCACACACGTGAGGCGGGACCAAAGAGCCGAAGCTCAACCCCCCGCAGGTATACCTACGTGAGTACATCTATACACGTACACAAGTGAATGTACGCAAGAATAGAAGATAAGACAAGATAGGACTTCTTTATCTTTAATGATCTATCTGGTAGATAAATTAAAACTAACTTATCAGTACAGAAGAGATTATAATTAGGAAAGTAGAAGGCTCTCTTTCTTCTACCTTTGTTGTTGTTGTTCAAGATTTGCTACCTGGAACCAAAAGTTCCAAGTAGCACGGGCTATGGTGAGCCCGTAGTAGACTTAATTTCTTCTATAACTCACCACCAGTCACATCCGGGGCTGGCGGTATGCATGGGGCCCTCATCCACCTGGGAAGACGAGAGGAAGAGACACGGGTAATCCAGGCTGGATGGAAAGGGGGGGGGGAGGAGGGAGGGAGAGAGGGAAGGAATTATCAGGGGAAGGAATTATCAGGGGATAGCGCCAAGCCATTACGACTATATAGCACTTGGAAGGGATCAGGATAAGGATTTGGGAAGGGACGGGGGGGAAGGAATGGTTCCCAACCACTTAAGACAGTCGGGGATTGAACGCTGACCTGCATGAAGCGAGCCTCTCAGCCTTCTACCACTTAGAGTGGTTATGGTGGTGGCCGGTCACTCCTGGCAGCCTAGAGAAACACCACTACTTGGCCTAGTATGCAAAGCCCGATTTGCCTAAAGAGCAGACTGATTTTCGTTATCTTCAAATATTTCCAAATTGGTTTCTTTCAATTAATATTATCATATTATGTTAGAAACATGAATTACTGACTTATGTTGGGTTAGATTAGGTTTGATCAAATTTCTATGTTAGTTTTTAACTAAACAAAATCAGTTCATAAATAATGTAATGGAAAGCCTAATCAATCCATAAGAAAAACATAACGCAAAATATAATATTACAGGAAAATTCGGCTTCTTAGGCAACTTGGCCTATTAGGTAATTTTAATGTTAGTTAATTTCCAACGCCATAACAATAATTCAAAATGAATCTTTAATTAATAAAAACAGCCTTGCAAATCAAATGTTTTTCCCCACAAAAAATATATATTTTTATATAAACTATTTAGCTCATTATAAGTTTATAGTGAAATTGCAACACTCACATTTATTTATTTCAAAAGTTCGAGTTATTAGCGGTATTAACAGTGACTCGACACTGCTGTTGTAATGATCATATTCCACCGTGATTACACAACCCCTGCTCGTGTGCCTTACTTCACCCGCTCGTTAATATCGACACTATAATGTCACTGTCATCACTATACTGTTATTACCATTGCTATATGGCCCACTATCATCACAATATTGTTACTACCATTGCTATATCGCGTCACTATTTCCACTATATCTCCATTATCATCACTATATTGTCACTACCATTGTTATCTCGTCACTATATTACTATCACTATGTCCTCACTATACCGTCTAGTACTATACCGTATTAGTACTTAATATTATACCGGTGATATCAGTTATTACCAGCACCTCCATCATACGTTCACTACCACCAGACCTTACACTGGTACCGTAGTTTGTACCTGGTGTACCAGTACCGCTCCTACCGGTACCAACTCCATTATGTGGTTGCTCCGGTACATACGCACGCATGCTCATACTGGTAGCTGAGAGGACAGCGCGCAGGATTAGCACTTCTGTGGCCCAGGTTCGATTCCCGGACCAAGCAGAAACAAATGGGCAAGGTTTCTTTCATCCTGAATGCCCTTGTTACCTAGCAGTAAATAGGTACCTGGGAGTTAGACAGCTGTTAAGGAGCTGCTTCCTGGGTGTGTGTACTCACCTATATGTACTCACCTATATGTGCTTGCAGGATCGAGCATTGACTCTTGGATCCCGCCTTTCTAGCTATCGGTTGTTTACAGCAATGACTCCTGTCCCATTTCCCTATCATACCTAGTTTTAAAAGTATGAATAGTATTTGCTTCCACAACCTGTTCCCCAAGTGCATTCCATTTTTCTACTACTCTCACGCTAAAAGAAAACTTCCTAACATCTCTGTGACTCTGTGACTCTGTGTGTGTGTGTGTGTGTGTGTGTGTGTGTGTGTGTGTGTGTGTGTGTGTGTGTGTGTGTGTGTGTGAAAAAAATTAGTAGTTAGTAACAGTTGATTGACAGCTGAGAGGCGGGTTGAAAGAGCAGAGCTCAACCCCCGCTAGCACAACTAGGTGAATACACGCACCATAGGACAAATGGTCACGGAAAGGAGAAAAGACAGTAGAAATAGGGAAATACGTGTTCCACATACTCTCTTACATCACGGGCTCACCATAGCCCGTGCTACTTGGAACTTTCTGTTCCAGGTAGCGAATCTTTAACAACAACATCTCTTACATCAGAATAAGAGAGTACGTGGAACACGTCCAGCGGGAGGAAGAACACAGAGGGAAGACCGTCCAGGAGATGATCGTCCAGGTCACACTGAGATACAAAGAGGCGGAAGAGAGATCCATACCAACAATAATAGAAAAAAAAGGTAGGAGAGAATATAATAAATCGTGATTCAATAGACAATGCCAGGAGCAAAAGCGAAAAGCAAGAGGGAGTGGAAACAAATATAGAGGTCAAAGTACAGAAGAAAACGTAAATAGATGCAACAGGGGCTAGGAACGAATTAATAAATAAACGAAGAGTGTCGCAAAGAGACTATGATAATTATATTACTTCTAAACCAGAATAACAACCAAAACTCTTACATAGGAATATGAGAAGGAAAATGACCGTGAACGACCAAGTGACCAGGCCACGAAATGGGTGGAAGGGAATATACAGGAAATAAGGAAATTTGCAAGGATATCAGTGTCAGCTTCCCCGGAGCCTGCAGGGCTCTCGGTGCTAGAAGAGGAGGAAACAGCAGAGGACGCGCGGCAACAACCAGCATCACTACCTGAAGCAAAAGCTACTGGACCAGACAACCCTTTGATGTTAAAGCAAGTGGCACTGGCCCTCGGCGTGCCTCTAACATTGATTTTTAACGAGTCACTTTCAAAGGGAGAACTTCCCAGCTGCTGGAAGAAGGCAAATGTAGTACCAATTTACAAAAAAGGAGTTAAAGAAGCACTTTAGAAATCAGTATGACAACCATCCCTTGAAAAGTACTCGAGAGCATAATAAGGTTAAGACTAAATACACACAAAGGAGAGAATTAGGTATGTAAACAAACATCAACATGGCTTTTAGGAAGGGAAATCGTGCCTGATTTACCTACTGTAATTTTATGATAAAGTAACCAAAATAAGGCAGGACAGATTACATATTTATCGACTGCCAAAAAGCCTTTGATACAGTACCTCACATGGGATTACTACGCAAACTTGAGATGCAGATAGGAGTAAACGGGAAAATACTTGCATGTATAAAGAATTACCTAACAGACAGAAGTCAGAGGGTATCAGTGAGAGACAAGAAGTCGGATTGGCGTGTATTAATAAGCGGAGAACCTCAAGGATCAGTGCTGGGATCCATATTATTTTTCATTTATGTAAATGACCCATCTATCATTTATGTAAATAACCTTTAGGACTCGAGTCTACGTCAATGTTTTCAAACGATGCAAAACTAACGAGAAGTTCTGTGACAGATGAGGACTGTAAGATTCTCCACGATGACTTAAACAATTTGCAAAGTTGGTCCAATAAATGGCTATTGGAACACAACACCTGCAAGTGTAAGGAAAGTGGGAATATATGACAAAAGAAAAAAAAAGGACAGTACACAATGATGGAAAACTACCTATCATAACGACTAGAGAAAATGATCTGGGAGTGGACATAACACCAAACCTAACTCCAGAGGCTCATATAAATAGGATAACGTTATCAGCATAATCTATACTTGCAAAAGTCAGAACATCACTCAGGAACCTAAATAAGGAGGCATTTAGATCACTCTATACCGCCAAGGTGAGGCCAGTTATAGAGTATGCTGCCCCATCGTGGAGCTCCTGTCTGAAATAACAAATAAAGAAATTCATAGTTTCCAAATAGGCTCATCCCTGAATTGTGAGGAAATTGGGTATGAAGAGAGACTGAAGGAACTAAACCTAACGACAATAGAAAAAGAGGAATAAAGCTTGAAGAGAAACTGAAGGAATTTAACATAGCGACGAGAGAAAAGAGAGGGGGGAGACATGGTCGAGACGTATAAAATAGTCTGGAGGATTGACAATGGAAAAAGAGAAAGTGTTTACAATGAATGCCAATAGGACAAGCTTGAGATTCAGATGGTCACAGATGTTAGAGAGTTTTCTTTTAGCGTAAGAGTAGTAGGATAATAGAATGAATTAAAGGAACAGGTTGCAGAGACAAACTCCATTCGTAATTTTAAAAGTAGGTACGATAGGGAAATAGGTCAATCATTGCATTGGACAACCTGCGGCTGGAAAGGCAGGGTCCAGGAGCTAATGCTCGATCCTACAGGTATATATATATATATATATATATATATATATATATATATATATATATATATATATATATATATATATGTCGTACCTAATAGCCAGAACGCACTTCTCAGCCAACTATGCATGGCCCAATTTGCCTAATAAGCCAAGTTTTCATGAATTTATGTTTTTTCGACTACCTAACCTACCTAACCTAACCTAACCTAACTTTTTCTGTTACCTAACCTAACCTAACCGATAGAGATAGGTTAGCTTAGGTTAGGTAGGGTTGGTTAGGTTCGGTCATATATCTACGTTAATTTTAACTCCAATAAAAAATAATTGACCTCATACATAATGAAATGGGTAGCTTTATCATTTCATAAGAAAAAAATTAGAAAAAATATATTAATTCAGGAAAACTTGGCTTATTAGGCAAATCGGGCCTTGCATAGTAGGCTGAGAAGTGCGTTCTGGCTATTAGGTACGACATATATATATATATATATATATATATATATATATATATATATATATATATATATATATATATATATATATATATATATATATATATATATATATGAGAACAAATAGGTGAGTCTACACCCGTCTCCGTGATTCCTACTAATGACTCCTTTTTCACAACACTCAAAAGAAAGGAAAATTGTACCACATCCACCATCACTGTATCTACAGTGGTCACTGGCTGTCACTGTAACTACACTGGTCACTGTCTGCTACTGTAATTACAGAGGTCACTGGTTGCCACAGTAACTCCAGAGGTCACTGGCTGCCACTGTAACTCCAGAGGTCACTGGGCTGCCACTGTAACTCCAGAGCCCACTGGGCTGCCACTGTAACTCCAGAGCCCACTGGCTGCCACAGTAACAACAGAGGACACTGGCTGCCACAGTAACTCCAGAGGTCACTGGCTGCCACTGTAACTCCAGAGCCCACTGGCTGCCACAGTAACTCCAGAGGTCACTGGCTGCCACAGTAACTCCAGAGGTCACTGGCTGCCACTGTAACTCCAGAGGTCACTGGCTGCCACAGTAACTCCAGAGGTCACTCGCTGCCACAGTAACTCCAGAGGTCACTCGCTGCCACAGTAACTCCAGAGGTCACTGGCTGCCACTGTAACTCCAGAGGTCACTGGCTGCCACTGTAACTCCAGAGGTCACTGGCTGCCACAGTAACTCCAGAGGTCACTGGCTGCCACAGTAACTCCAGAGGTCACTGGCTGCCACTGTAACTCCAGAGGTCACTGCCTGCCACTGTAACTCCAGAGGTCACTGGCTGCCACTGTAACTCCGGAGGTCACTGGCTGCCACTACCTCCAGAGGTCACTGGCTGCCACTACCTCCAGAGGTCACTGGCTGCCACTGTAACTCCAGAGGTCACTGGCTGCCACTGTAACTCCAGAGGTCACTGGCTGCCACTGTAACTCCAGAGGTCACTGGCTGCCACTGTAACTCCAGAGGTCACTGGCTACCACTGTAACTCCAGAGGTCACTGGCTGCCACTGTAACTCCAGAGGTCACTGGCTGCCACTGTAACTCCAGAGGTCACTGGCTGCCACTGTAACTCCAGAGGTCACTGGCTGCCACTGTAACTCCAGAGGTCACTGGCTGCCACTACCTCCAGAGGTCACTGGCTGCCACTAACTCCAGAGGTCACTGGCTGCCACTACCTCCAGAGGTCACTGGCTGCCACAGTAACTCCAGAGGTCACTGGCTGCCACAGTAACTCCAGGTCACTGGCTGCCACTGTAACTCCAGAGGTCACTGGCTGCCACAGTAACTCCAGAGGTCACTGGCTGCCACTACCTCCAGAGGTCACACAATACCAGCCTCCTCCTCCTCCTTACCCAGCGTGAGTGCCGGCACTAGATCACCCCAATGACCTCCACATCACCCCCAAGACAAAGTTATCAAAGCTAATTGCTCTTCTAAAGCAACATGTTGGAGAGCAACCCTGTGAGCAAAATATTCATGTTCCCTTACGCGTATAAATTTCAGCTGATGGCAAGAGCTCCGTTCGTATTTATGTTGCTGTGAGACAGGTAATTTACAACACTTGAGCACTTCTAGTTTATCTTAAGGACGCTTCGGGCATGGGTAACGCGCTCTTCTGTAATGTTCTGATTGTTGTAACTAAGAGTCATGATCTGATTGTGGCTACTCGTTCTCGTAGTAAGGTCATTATTAGGGGAAAGCGCTAAGCCATTGCGACTATGTAGCACTTGGAAGGATTGAGGATTAGGATTTGGGATGTGAGGGAGGGAAGGAATGGTGCCCAACAACTTGGATGGTCGGGGATTGAACGCGTTCTTGTGGTCGTAATTTTCTTCATGTAGTAATTAGAGGTCACTTTGGTCTTAGTGCTTATATTTTCGTCACTAGTATTAATTTAACTTTAGTGTTTATTTAATCATAACTAGTATTCTTTGGCCTTAAATTAGGGCTATTGTAGTTGTAACTAGTGGTAATAGTTGTGCAGTTTTTGAATGGTCGTTAATTCTTCTAGCTTACTCTCTGTGCCATTCTGTTTTCCGAAGGATACCTGATCAACCGGGCTGTGACTCAAACGTCAGACTGCGAGCAGCTGCGTCTACCATCCTAGTTGACCAGCCCACCACCCAGGAGGCCTGGTAGTAGACTGGGCCTCGGGGACATTGACTCCCGGAACCAGCACACGGGCTGTAACAAAGCCAAGAGTTCGAGAATGATTACACATGACAATTAGAGGCTGGGACCAGGGACTGGAGCTCTCTTATTACACTCCCCCTCCACTTCCATCAACCACCCGTCCATCTTCCCATCAACCACCCGTCCATCTTCCCATCAACCACCCGTCCACTTCCATCAACCACCCGTCCATCTTCCCATCAACCACCCGTCCACTTCCATCAACCACCCGTCCATCTTCCCATCAACCACCCGTCCATCTTCCCATCAACCACCCGTCCATCTTCCCATCAACCACCCGTCCATCTTCCCATCAACCAGCCGTCCATCTTCCCACCAACCCACCTTCCTGTCCCACACCCAGCACCGCTAGTCGAGGGAAATAATAAATCTGAGCTTACAGCATCCTCCAGCATCCCGGGGGAAGATTTTAGCCCCGCCGGCTAATGAAATGAGACACACAGCGAGTCAAGAAGAGTCAGTGGAGTTCAGAGGAGAGTCCTTACCGCGAGGGGAGTTGAGGAGGAAGCCGAGTGTTGGCGGATATTCGCATCCTCTCTGCCAGGGTCGGGGATTACGTCTGTCTAGCTGGCTGTTTCCCCTCTCTGTTCCTTACCGCCTCACTCTACTCCATGTCTCTAACTCTCATGTCTGACTGTCTGTATCTCATTCTGTGTCTAATATTTGTACCTCCAGGATCGAGCTGTTAGCTCTTGGATCCCCGCTTTTCTAACCGTTGGATGTCGACTCATTTTATGAGTTGGATGGCCACATACGATCCAAATACTAAACCAGGTACACAAACTACAGCATGTATGCAACACAATACAGTCGTCTTCCTTGCTTTCTTGTCGCTCTTGAAACGAAGGTAAAAAATTAATTAAGAGGAAGCTGGGACCAGGGTGACTGGGCCAAGCCAGTATGACTACACGACGCTGGCAAGAGATGTGAGAACAAGAATCTCGGATGAGAACGGTAAATATTCCGTCGATACGAACATAATGGATTATTTCTTACTCCTGCCACTCTCAGCTTCCACGAATGATGACCACAGAACGCGTAGTTGAGAAATATTGTGATTTGACCACAGAATGTGTAATTGAGAAATGTTTTCCGCTGCAGAACGCGAGAACGCTCCTTCACAACAATTATTTCCAGGGCTTCTGATAAACGTTACCAACACTTTACATCATATACTGATATTAAACATATTCTGGTTAGTGGGGTAATTATCATGAAAAACCGCTAACCCATTATCCCTTGGATATGAGGACAAGGAGCTGGCATATGACGACTAGGAGATGAGATACAAGGACATGGAGCTGTGATATTAAGACATGCAGCTGAGATATTGGGACATGGAGCTGAGATATTAGGACATGGAGCTGAGATATAAGGACATGGAGCTGAGATATAAAGACAAGCCGAAATACCAGGGAAAAGTTCCAAACTACCCCTATAGAGTACATGACTAGCCCTCCCCAAAGTTCCCCGAGTAAAGCAGGCTGAAACATTTGCAGAGAGAATGCGATCTACCAGCAAAAACAGTCTGAATGATCAGGTTGCCAACCACGAGGTATAGCGGAACCTTAGGATCTCCCCTCGAGACCTTTCCCAGGCTCGATTTACACGGCAAGACGAAGAGTTTACCAACCTTACAACTTCCATGGTCTTGTAATTTTCTTGCGCTCCACTAAGGGAGTAAAAATATTTGTTCCAGCAGATTTTAAATGAGCCAATTACAGCATTGGTCGCGATACAGCAAAAGTTGTAATGATGCTCCTAAGTTAGTAGTTTCAAGAAGGAAACTTATTTTAACTTGAGTTATATAAAGATTTTATACATAACACACACACATGCATCATCATTTAGTTCTCACTAACATATTTGATGAGTTATGAAGATAACGACATTATGTTTTTTTGTCGCAATTCATCACTGATCAAAACTGACGATTTTCTGTAAACATCATTGATCAAAACTGATGATTTTCTGTAATCATTGATCAAAATTGATGATTTTCTGTGAACATAATTGATCAAAACTGATGATTTTCGGTAATCATTGATCAAAACTGATGATTTTCGGTAATCATTGATCAAAACTGACGATTTCTGTAATCATTGATCAAAATGGATGATTTTCGGTAATCATTGATCAAAACTGATGATTTTCTGTAAACATCATTGATCAAAACTGATGATTTTCTTACATCAAAAAATACAATAATATTAAATTAAACTGCAGAAGGCCTATTGGCCCATAAGCGGCAGCGTCTCTTTATATCCACCCAAACACATCAATATTTGGTCTAACCTACGCTTGAAACAATCCAGGAATCCCGCGTCCATTGCGCTGCCCGGTTATGTGTTCCCTGAATCAACAACCCCTTATTTCCAAACTAGTATTTACCCAGGGCCAGGATTCATCACGCAATGTACGCAGTCACGAAACCTGTATATCTTTCCTTAATCATGTTGGTTATGTTAACATTTGTCAAATAATTTATAAACTCGGAAGGTCTATGAGTTTGTGTATAACAATAGTAACATTGGAGTGTTATTCTTGGTCAGTTACGCCAGTGACTGGAGGTGTAGCAGTGACTCACGGTCAGTTACGCCAGTGTCTGGAGGTGTAGCAGTGATCCACGGCCAGTTACGCCAGTGTCTGGAGGTGTAGCAGTGACTCACGGTCAGTTACGCCAGTGTCTGGAGGTGTAGCAGTGACTCACGGTCAGTTACGCCAGTGTCTGGAGGTGTAGCAGTGACTCACGGTCAGTTACGCCAGTGTCTGGAGGTGTAGCAGTGACTCACGGTCAGTTACGCCAGTGACTGGAGGTGTAGCAGTGACTCACGGTCAGTTACGCCAGTGTCTGGAGGTGTAACAGTGACTCACGGTCAGTTACGCCGGTGACTGGAGGTGTAGCAGTGACTCACGGTCAGTTACGCCAGTGTCTGGAGGTGTAGCAGTGACTCACGGTCAGTTACGCCAGTGTCTGGAGGTGTAGCAGTGACTCACGGTCAGTTACGCCAGTGACTGGAGGTGTAACAGTGACTCACGGTCAGTTACGCCAGTGACTGGAGGTGTAGCAGTGACCCACGGTCAGTTACGCCAGCGACTGGAGGTGTAGCAGTGACTCACGGCCAGTTACGCCAGTGACTGGAGGTGTAACAGTGATCTTCACCAGCCAGTCTTCTCCTGACTCTCTAGTGTGCTCCAGGGGTGCTACCGGCACACACAGTCTGTTTTGGTAATTAAATATTGCATTAAAACTTTCATAGCAAGACTCCCTTAGGTAATTTATCCCTTAAGCGATTCACCAATAAAGTAATTAACCCCATCAGCAATTTATCTCAATTTTTATTTTGTGCATCGAGTAATTTACCTCATAATGAAATTATCCTTTAAGCAATTTACACCTTAAATTAATTAAAATTTTTAGACTACATCTCAAGCCTCTCAATGGTCATCCTACTTTGTTTCCTTTCATTATTTATCCTCCTCACTTCCCTCCTCTGCCCTCTTTCCCTTTTCAGTTGGGCTGCCCCTCCTTCTCCTTCCCACTTGGGCTGGACGGTAGAGCGACGGTCTCGCTCTATGCAGGTCGGCGTTCAATCCCCGACCGTCCACCAAGTGGTTGAGCACCATTCCTTTCCCCTTTCCCATCCTAAACCCCATCCCAGTGCCTTCCCTTCCTTCCTCCCTCCCTTCCTTTCCATTCCCTCTCTTCAAATATCTGTGAGTTACCAAATTGAAACCAGACACACATAAGGGCAATGTAAGCAAAAATACTTAATTTTAATTAATTAAAAAAAGCACAATTAATTAGCAATTAACGACAAGACTGAGGACCAACACACCCGCTGCTCCTCGGAAGTGAGACTCGCCTCCCCTCACCGGTAAATGCATTTACGGTTCCTATTTACCGGCGTACAAGACGCACCTGATTTACATGGTTATTTACATGCTTCATCATACACTTATTTTGAAGATATGTTTCATCCGGTACTGTACGGGAAACACGTGATATTGTGCGTGAAAAATACAACATACATGATTGTTGGTGGACCAAACACACGCTTTCTTATCCCCCGGGTAATATGGGATATGCTACAATGATCAGGGCAATGCTACAATGATCAGGGCAATGCTACAATGATCAGGGCAATGCTACAATGATCAGGGCAATGCTACAATGATCAGGGCAATGCTACAATGATCAGGACAATGCTACAATGATCAGGGTAATGTTACAATGATCAGGTCAATTCTACAGTGATCAGGGCAATGTTACAATGATCAGGTCAATGCTACAATGATCAGGGCAATGCTACAATGATCAGGGCAATGCTACAATGATCAGTGAATGCTACAATGATCAGAACAATGCTACAGTGATCAGGGCAATGCTACAATGATCAGGGCAATGCTACAATGATCAGGGCAATGCTACAATGAACAGGGCAATGCTACAATGATCAGGGCAATGCTACAATGATCAGGTCAATTCTACAATGATCAGGGCAATGTTACAATGATCAGGTCAATGCTACAATGATCAGGGCAATGCTACAATGATCAGGGCAATGCTACAATGATCAGTGAATGCTACAATGATCAGAACAATGCTACAGTGATCAGGGTAATGCTACAATGATCAGGGCAATGCTACAATGATCAGGGCAATACTACAATGAACAGGGCAATGCTACAATGATCAGGGCAATGCTACAATGATCAGTGAATGCTACAATGATCAGAACAATGCTACAGTGATCAGGGCAATGCTACAATGATCAGGACAATGCTACAGTGATCAGAACAATGCTACAGTGATCAGGGCAATGCTACAATGATCAGGACAATGCTACAGTGATCAGGGCAATGCTACAATGATCAGGACAATGCTACAATGATCAGGACAATGCTACAATGATCAGGACAATGCTACAATGATCAGAACAATGCTACAGTGATCAGGGCAATGCTACAATGATCAGGACAATGCTACAGTGATCAGGGCAATGCTACAATGATCAGGACAATGCTACAATGATCAGAACAATGCTACAGTGATCAGGGCAATGCTACAATGATCAGGACAATGCTACAGTGATCAGGGCAATGCTACAATGATCAGGACAATGCTACAATGATCAGGACAATGCTACAATGATCAGGGCAAAGTAGAATCATCAGAACAATGCTAGAAAGATCAGAACAATCCTAGAATAATCAGGATTCTTCTGCTTAATTCTTCTTCTTCTAAATTTTTATGTTTGTAGAGTCTGAAGTTTTGCCAGCTTGGAAAGCTTCTAATTTTGTACTCACCTAGTTGTGTTTGCGGGGGTTGAGCTCTGGCTCTTTGGTCGGGTTTGTCTTTGCTCTTTGCTCTTTGGTTTGTCACACCTGGTTGATGGACCAGTGCGGTACATAGCGCCTCTGTTAGTCTTCCTGTAGGGGAGTTCTGAGCTTTCATCATCGTGCTTTCCTCTCCACAGTTTTGCGTCTCCTCTTGGCGTGCCTGTGTTGTGTTCTCTGTTCTGCCTGTGTTCTATTCTCTGTTACCGGTCTGTTATTGTTCTCTTCTGTTCTTTATTACCGTTGCTACCTGTCCCTCTCTCTCCATCTCTCTCTCTCTCTCTCTCTCTTCTCTCTCTCTCTCTCTCTCTCTCTCTCTCAGTCAACTCCATGGCACCAGGGGGGCCACACCAGCCACTGAAGTAACCAACCCGGCCCACCTTCCCGGTTCCACCTGGCTCTTAAACAAGATGTTTGTTGACACTGTCTACACCAAGCCCGCCTCCGCCCCTTCCTCCCTCATGCTCCACCCATCTCTCACGGCTACCTATACGTGTGGAAATTGAATTTCTGTGTCCACATGCATTTTTAAACTTTTTTCTGCGTGACCCCTATGAAGGTCCCTTTGATATCGATGGAGATTTGCTGTAATTAGCTGTAGATAATGTCTGGTGGCTTGATACCAGCTGGTGAGTGCCCGTGAGGGCCTAGGTGGGTGGAGAGAGGCATCAGGTAGTAGAAAAGATAGTTTAAGGTCATCTTGTCCAAATCATCTCTACACAAACCTGCGGATTCTACCGAAAATGTCGCCAAATCTGTCATACCTGTTTTTTCCTTTTAATGTAAAAAAACTACTGTTTTTTTTACTTCAAAGTGAACCGTTCTTTCATTTGGAGGCGAGCCCTCGAGGTGTGCTTTGTTACCCAGGGCCTCGGCGTCACCTGCGGCTGCTGGAGTCTCCTGGAGGATCAAAGCTACACCCCAGCGCCAGACAGCCAAAAAGCTGTGAATGGACCAGAACACCTTAAGGTAAACCTCGCGCTCCCTGTACGGGCTGAACCAAACAACATTTGGTGAATTACACACACACACACACACACACACACACACACACACACACACAAACCCTGGGGGGCCTGGTAGCCTGGTGGATAGCGCGCAGAACTCGTAATTCTGTGGCGCGGGTTCGATTCCCGCACCAGACAGAAACAAATGAGCAAAGTTTCTTTCACCTTGAATGCCCCTGTTACCTAGCAGTAAATAGGTACCTGGGAGTTAGTCAGCTGTCACGGGCTTGCTTCCTGGGGTGTGTGTGTAGTGTGTGGAAAAAAAAGTAGTAAACAGTTGATTGACAGTTGAGAGGCGGGCCGAAAGAGCAAAGCTCAACCCCCGCAAACACAACTAGGTGAATACACACACACACACACTTGAAAGGCGGGGTCCAAGAGCTAATAACTCGATTCTGCAGATACTAATAGTAAATACACATACACACAAACACTAGGGGACTCGCAGCTGAGTGGACTGCACTCTGGGGTTGTAGTCCTAGGGGCCCAGGTTCGATCCCCGACAGAGGAAGAAACAAATGACCAGAGTTTCTTTCACCCTGATGGCCCTGTTCACCTGGCAGTAAATAAGTACCTGGGAGTTAGACAGCTGGTACGGGCTGCTTCCTAGGTGGGTGTGTATTAGGAGAGAAATGGAAAAAATAAATTGGTTAGAAAGACAAGGTCCAAGAGCTAATAGCTCGATTCTGAAGATACAAATAGTAAATACAAATACACACGCACATCATAACAGACTCATCAGGATGACTTCCATAAATAGTACGAATAAACAGACTTAATTATTAATATGTAACCCAGACAACTGTAAAATAACAAGTTTTGTACGAGAGAGAGAGAGAGAGAGAGAGAGAGAGAGAGAGAGAGAGAGAGAGAGAGAGATCCCAGCTTGAAACCGGGGGCTCAAGAGATGAATCCCTGGTGGAACTCAAAGTATCCCTCCAGGAAGAGGGAAGCGCCTCGGAGTGAAGATCCTGCCAAGAGTGGTGGCAGAACCCCACATCTGACACCGCTGAGGTCTTGGCTGATGCGAAGTCAGCAGAAATAAGAACGGTCTATGGAACCTTAGTCGTTCAGTGTCAGGCATGTCCTATAGTCTGTAACACCAGCTGTGAAACCTCACATATTATATAGAAAAGAATTAAAAGATCACAGAGATGATACAAAGATCACAGAGTATAAACCTATCACAAATTATAAAGAATACCGTGGAGTGAGTTGAGCGGTGGAAAATCCGTTTGAGAATGACATAGCAACCGCAGCCAAGGATCAACCTCAACTCCTTCCCAGCAACATTGCAATAAAAATGTATATTATACCTGACACCTGACAAAACAATCACTCCCACATAATTATTACAACCCTGTTATGTACTGCATCGTCTCAAACACCTGCCTCTGTTAGTACATGAAACTCTAAAAGGCTAATGTATAGTCTACACCTACACACAACGGCAGCCATACAATAGCTGCTTTTTTTTTCCTTTTTTTTTTTTTGCAGGTATATTCCTGCGCGGGCCCTAAGCCTTTGGCTGGCCCACTAAGTGTTGCTTGTTTCTGACTTACTTGTGCGGAGTAATGAGTACTTATGACTCGTATGGTCGCTTCAGTAAGATTTTGTCCCACGTGTTTAACAACTTCTTCTGCTCTGTCGAATCTAAGTTGAAATCTTAATGGGTTTGTAACTATGCACTGTGTTAGATAATGTTCCAGAGGTCTGTCGGGCATTTCTCCACAGTGCTGACATTTCCTCTCATCTTCCTGGAACCTGTAAGCCTATTTCCCATGCACATGGGTATCCAAGCCTGATGCGATGTAAGTGTACTTCTGTTGTTCTACTGCTCCCTTTCATCAAACTAAGTGGTTCGTAGTTGTGTGAATTCTTGGTACCAACCAAGAATTAACTTGGTACTTGGTACCAACTGCAGTACCAACCTGCAGATCCTGATGTTGCAACTGTGTTGTGGTCACATCTGCATTGCTTTCTTTCTAATTACTTCCTTAATATGCTGAACTACTGTACTACACCACCTGTGTACTGAAGGAGGGGTAGAGGGTGGTAACCCACGCTTCAACACCCATCGTCTAGAGAAGAAATACAAGTTGTTCTCTAAGTTCCTTATGTAGATGTTTCCTGAGACTCTCTTCGTAATTCATAACCCCCTTCCCATTCTTCCCTTATCACCCCACTAACCCCTCCCCCTCCCCCTCATCCCCCACCCCTCCCCCTCCCCCCTACCCCTCCCCGCTACAATCCTCCTCATAAACCTGACTCGGAAAGCGTCTATTCCACAATCCTCCTCCCGTAAATATATCAGACAAATAATTTATTACTCAACAGAATAAACGGCTTCGGGGTTTGGAAACATTTAAATATACGTCGCAATTAGGCCTACAGCAGCCTAAGGAGGTAGCGACTCCTCTTGCCCTTCGGTCGGGGAATAAAATATATTAATTATTACGCAGTAAATGTATCAGTAATCACTACATTATAAACACTACACAATATACATATTTAATATACTGAAAATTCCACGGAAGACACCCCCGCCCCTCATGTGTAGTCTTGAAAAGTTTAGAGAGTCTAACCCCAAGCTTCTGGTCTCCATTCTTGGATAGAAAAGTTCTTCTCCCTCTATACCTCAACTCTCCCTCTCTCTACCTCACCTCTCCCTTCCACCTCATCTAGTCGTGTCAGTCATCCAGGTGTGTGTCGGTCATCCAGGTGTGTGTGTGTCAGTCATCCAGTTGTGTGTGTCAGTCATCCAGGTGTGTGTGTGTCAGTCATCCAGGTGTGTGTGTGTCAGTCATCCAGGTGTGTGTGTCAGTCATCCAGGTGTGTGTGTGTCAGTCATCCAGGTGTGTGTGTCAGTCATCCAGGTGTGTGTGTGTCAGTCATCCAGGTGTGTGTGTCAGTCATCCAGGTGTGTGTGTCAGTCATCCAGGTGTGTGTGTGAACCATCCAGCTGTATGTCAGCCATCCATCAGTGTGCATCAGCCATCCAGGTGTGTAAACCACCCATCCACCTGTCAGCCATCCACGCGGCTGTCAGTCACCCACGCGCGTGCCCCTTTAACAAACACCTACTGCACTCGCAACATACACGCAACATGACCTTGCTGGAGACGCTCATATTGCCCGGGCTGACGAGCGCGGCTGCCACATATGCAAACCTATATCCGCCTCAGTATAATGCACTAACAACCCAACTGCAACCAAACCATATAACGAGGCATTCGGATGCAAGAACTGCATTTCCGTCGCGTCAGTTTAACGAGGCAAGACTCGGGTCTTTCCTTCTATATTCCCTTCAAAAATCAAAATCAAAATAGGCGACAGAGGTTAGATTCCCCCAGGCGGACACCTGTGTACAGGTGTAACAGACACCTGTATTCCACAAGCCATTACGGGAGCAGGAAAATGTTCGCCTGGATACTCGATACTCGGGGATCCGCCTCTGACTTTCTGCTGTATTTTATACAACATGTTTACCGTCTCTTGTATTCTGCGCGACTATACGTCTGAACTCACGGAGGATGTATGTGTTTTATTTAGGATTTATTCCACCTGGAACCCGTCGACTGAGTGACTCGAACCAGTGATGGAAACAGAGTGCATGGGGTCAGAAGAGACAAATGGACGGAAGCAAGACAAATCTGGATTGACAGAAGCGGAGACCTGTGGAAGATGCACGAGAATTGGTGAATGAGACGGATTTGTGGACGGGCAGAGGAGTTAGACGGGTTATCTTGAGGTTATCCTGAGATGATTTCGGGGCTTTTTTTTTTAGTGTCCCCGCGGCCCGGTCCTCGACCAGGCCTCCACCCCAATGAAGCAGCCCGTGACAGCTGACTAACACCCAGGTACCTATTTTACTGCTAGGTAACAGGGCTGATGAATAGAGGCGAACTAGAAGCAGGTATGTCCCCCCCTTCCTTATCCCTACCATGATTGTCTGTCCCATTCTCCTGTCCCTCCACTCCGTTACCCTTCCCATCCCTGTCCCTTCACCTCCAGTCTTCCTTCCCGTCCATACATGCCCCAGTCATTAGCAGTGGCAAATAGAAAAATTAAACGAATATCTAACGAAAATCTTACTGGCCTAACCATTTCACCAAGACCTGAAAGTTGTAGCATAAAACATTATGATAAGCATCGTGAGAAGCCATTCATATAAGAAACTATAAGAGCAACAACTATATATATATATATATATATATATATATATATATATATATATATATATATATATATATATATATATATATATATATATATATATATATATATATATATATATATATGTATATATATATATATATATATATATATATATATATATATATATATATATATATATATATATATATATATGTATATAGTTAATTTTTAAACTTCCCTCGACAGTGAAGAAAAACAAGAAATATTGAGAAGATTCGTGTTAGAATTATTAATCTTACCCTTTCGGTCATATTCAACAACATATGTTTGCAAGAAAGACTGCTACCAGGCCACCAAGTGACATAGCCAGTGGGGAAGTGTTCTGTTTAATAAATATATATATATATATACATATGTGTGGTATATATATACCACATAGGCGTATAGGCACCTGATGCGCACCCAATTGTGCACACTGATATTTACATATACGAACGCATACCAGGGTCAAGATAAGGAGGTACCTGGTTGACCGGGAGGAATGGTCCGGCAAGTGGCAACTAAAGGTTAAATCAAGCAAGTGCAAAGTAATGAAGCTGGGAGCTGGAAGTACGACACCGAACACACGGTAACAAATTGGGGAAGAAATGTTCTTGGAATCGAACCAACAGGGAGATCTGGGGATTGATATCACACCGAGCATGTCTTCTGAAGCTGATATCAAACTGGTATAGTCAGCTTGTTCAAGGATGGCCAAGAAAACAACTGACTAGAAATCTGAATAAGGAATCATTCAGGACTTGGTATACCACGTATATCAGACCAAATCTGGAATATGCGGCGCCAGCAAGGAGTCCTTGTCTACATTAAACACACATCCTTTGTGCGTTTGTTGCTCTACCTCACTGTATCTACCTATTCAACTTCTCTTCCATACACAAATCTACCCTCCCACCTACCAGTCTTTTCCATTCTTGTCTCACCATTTCCTGTTGAACCCTGTTCCGTCTCCTCCCCTACCATCTCTTCCTGTTCCGTCTCCTCCCTTACCATCTCTTCCTGTTCCGTCTCCTTCCCTACCATCTCTTCCTGTTCCGTCTCCTCCCTTACCATCTCTTCCTGTTCCGTCTCCTTCCCTACCATCTCTTCCTGTTCCGTCTCCTCCCTTACCATCTCTTCCTGTTCCGTCTCCTCCCTTTCCATCTCTTCCTGTTAAGCAGTGATCTCTTGACAGTACTTACCTTCCCGTCTTATATATCCTGTCCGCACCACGGGTCTGATCCCTCTCGACTTTCCCTTCTACTCCCACGGATGGGATGGGAACAGGCGGGTGGGATGGGTAACCACAGGTACTCCTGCAGAGCAATTGCAATTGTTTATTATGCACCCCATACCCATCCCGTGGACGGTGGTGGGAAGAGTCATGTGTTATTGTGATTAATCCAGCTTGCGTATTCATCTTTTGTTATGTATACTCCGGTGTGTGCATGTATGTGTATTTGTGCCTAGAAGGAAACATTCTTCAAGCTTTCTGTAATTAAACACTAGTTGATTCAACAGCTTTTCTCTCTCTCTCTCTCTCTCTCTCTCTCTCTCTCTCTCTCTCTCTCTCTCTCTCTCTCTCTCTCTCTCTCTCTCTCTCTCTCTCTCTCTTTCTCTCTCTCTCTCCGCCCGCTATATATACATACGTCTCAGAGAGGCAGTCTTCCACAATATTATTTCAGTCACCCTCACGTCTGTCTGTCTCGTTTTTCTTCCAACGTCTTCATGCGGCCACAGACAGATTTTCAGTCATCTTAGGCTCTTCATTCTAGCTTAAACTTCTTTAGTAAATCCCAATGTAGTGTTCTATCTTACTGCAGATTCATGTCTACCTGGTGTTTATCTTGCCTTCTTGCCCTTCCTTCCCTCTCTCTCTTCCTTCCCTCTCTCCATGCTCCCTTTACTCTCTTCCTCCCTCTCCTCACAGCCTTCCCTCTCCCTTTCCCTCTCTCTTTCCCTGTTCGTGTTCGTATCAACAGGCGTCATCGTCAGGTGTGGGTGTTATGGTTGTAAGTTTGTGTGCTTGTAGCAGGGTTGGTTATTTGCTTTTGTGTTTGCGACAAATGTAGTTAGTTGCGAGAAGAATTTTTGTTTCTGTGTAGCAATAAATTATTTTGTTTCGTTTGACAAGATTTGTTTGACGGAAGCTTTATTTGTTCTTTTTTATGGTAAGCTTTCTGTTTGCGTGATAAAGCTTGGGTTTCTGTATTTGTGGCCAGTCTTGGTGTTTGTTTGTGGCCAACCTTGGGGTTTGTGGCCAACCTTGGTGTTTGTGGCCAACCTTGGTGTTTGTGGCCAACCTTGGGGCTTGTGGCCATCCTTGGTGTTTGTGGCCAACCTTGGGGCTTGTGGCCATCCTTGGTGTTTGTGGCCAACCTTGGGGTTTGTGGCCAACCTTGGTGTTTGTGGCCAACCTTGGTGTTTGTGGCCAACCTTGGTGTTTGTGGCCAACCTTGGTGTTTGTGGCCATCCTTGGTGTTTGTGGCCAACCTTGGGGCTTGTGGCCATCCTTGGTGTTTGTGGCCAACCTTGGGGCTTGTGGCCATCCTTGGTGTTTGTGGCCAACCTTGGGGCTTGTGGCCATCCTTGGTGTTTGTGGCCAACCTTGGTGTTTGTGGCCAACCTTGGTGTTTGTGGCCATCCTTGGTGTTTGTGGCCAACCTTGGTGTTTGTGGCCATCCTTGGTGTTTGTGGCCAACCTTGGTGTTTGTGGCCAACCTTGGTGTTTGTGGCCAACCTTGGTGTTTGTGGCCAACCTTGGTGTTTGTGGCCAACCTTGGTGTTTGTGGCCATCCTTGGTGTTTGTGGCCAACCTTGGTGTTTGTGGCCATCCTTGGTGTTTGTGGCCAACCTTGGTGTTTGTGGCCAACCTTGGTGTTTGTGGCCAACCTTGGTGTTTGTGGCCAACCTTGGTGTTTGTGGCCAACCTTGGTGTTTGTGGCCAACCTTGGTGTTTGTGGCCATCCTTGGTGTTTGTGGCCAACCTTGGTGTTTGTGGCCAACCTTGGTGTTTGTGGCCAACCTTGGTGTTTGTGGCCAACCTTGGTGTTTGTGGCCAACCTTGGTGTTTGTGGCCAACCTTGGGGCTTGTGGCCAACCTTGGTGTTTGTGGCCAACTTGTGTTTGCAGAAAGCCATGTTATTGCTCAACTGAGCATGAAAGAAGTATTGTTTGTTCTTTGTGCTTATGAAAGTTCTGTTCTATGTTATTTTTAAGAACACTACTACAAACCTGCCCAGGCAAGTTCCTTTAAAGAACTAGTAAATTCAGAAAAACTTGGCGTATGGCTTACATGTTCAATTGTTCTTTGTTAGAACATTAGACACGAAATTTTGTGCCATGGTTATAAAGAACATAACAAAATAAGAACACAAGAACATAATTTTATATTGTGATGTTCGTGTATTCTTAAGTTAAGCGCAGAATGCCTATTGACCCATACGAGTCAATTAAAGTATATATATATATATATATATATATATATATATATATATATATATATATATATATATATATATATATATATATATATATATATATATATATATATATATACTTATAGGTCTGAGTGATATAGATATCACTCAAACTAATTCACAGATTTGTCTAACCTACGCTGGAAACAATACAATGATCCGATATAACTCAGCAGTTTGTTCCATAAACCACCAACCCTGTTTCCAAACCAGTATTTACCCAGGTCTTTCCTGAATTTAAATTTCTCAAATGTATATCCACTGTTCGAGTGATGCAAGACCTACCCGAGACCTACGGCATATGTAATACTATGCATCCATATACTTTAGAATATAAACTAAGGATGGACCCCTCAGAATAATAATATTGCATTATTCTCTTGGGTTATGTTCCTATGAACGCATATATGATGATTAGTATATAGTATATGATGATTAGTATATAGTATATGATGATTAGTCCAGCTTTCAATTGGGTTGGACAATTGGGAACGAGTTAAAGAGTTACCATCACGCTTTTGTCGTGACTTTGAGTACCTGGTTCAGAGTGAGGGTGGGAGCCGGTCGGCCGAGCGGACAGCACGCTGGACTTGTGATCCTATGGTCCTGGGTTCGATCCCAGGCGCCGGCGAGAAACAATGGGCAGAGTTTCTTTCACCCTATGCCCCTGTTACCTAGCCGTAAAATAGGTACCTGGGTGTTAGTCAGCTGTTACGGGCTGCTTCCTGGGGGTGGAGGCCTGGTCGAGGACCGGGCCGCGGGGACACTAAAAAAGCCCAGAATTCATCTCAAGATAACCTCAAGATAAGAAGATAACCACCCTCCCTGAGGGATACCTGAGGCTCGCCACACATCTGCCTAAGAGTGTGTTTATCAGCTGGATGGCGCGTTGGTTCCCGCCTACAGGAGACGTCTATCTACCCGCTACACTGTGTGTTTTACCGCCCAAAGTAACGCCGCGCCACATCCCGCACCCCAGCTGTCGTGGCCATAACTCAGAAAACAACAAAAAGTCACAATAGCGTCATATTTCTACGAGAAAATATCTTTGGAGCAGTGCAATGGAATCGAACTCACGCTGACCCACATCGATTAAGGCGGTGAAGGTTTGCGTCACCTATACAGATGACGCAGGTCGAGTGAGACGCTCGTGAATGTTTCCCGGACTTGTTACACTGACGCAATTCGAGTGAAAGACAATTACAGCAGCTGCCAACTACAGAGAAAATTTGAATTCAAACCCAATTTGATTTCAGAACACCGCTATTAGACCATTGCCAACACCTGACAGAGGTCCGGGTCACTGAATACATAGGACCAATTTATTCTCCTTCACGTGGATCATCCAAGATTCGAACTCGGGTCTGAAAAATACGAGACTATTTCCCTACCAACCATGTCATGGACGCTCGTTTCCGATGATTCATCATCCAAGTAAATGATATGTTATTACCCAAGCCAATGCGGCTTGCAGTTTGCACTGGATTAACTTTGCATCTTTCATAGAACTAAGTTCACTTACATCTTACAACTGACTAAGTTGGCTTGCATCTTACAACGAAGTCAAATTGGCGGGCAACTTACATAAGACTAAGTTAGCTTGCATCGTTCCATAGGAGTAAGCTGACTTGCATGTTACATAGGACCAAGTTAACTTTTATTAATTTACACAGGACTAAGTCAAATAAGTCTCCTCCCGATGATTAGGAGCAGCGGCCACACCGGACTCCGCATCACCCAATAAACACCATTTCACAATCCAATTTAAGCCAGTGTCACCTTGTGAAGAGGCCCACTGTGGGGCGGGGGGGGGGGGGGAGGGTCTGGCACTGGGGGGGTGCCAGGCACCTTGATAATTGCCACAGCGTGCCAACTTCTCATCTCTGCTCGCAATTTATACACGCGCGGCCATCTAGTTTGGCTCTCTCAACTGCCACTCCGTCAAAAAAATGCAACTGTTTCGCCTACCAACAAACGTACCTCAAGCAACCCACCGTTTGGGTTGAAGGGTTGATGGATGCCTACTACTACCTCTTATCAATCGCGGCTGATGCGTAGACGACGTCAACATTGCGGTGGGTTAATTTTCACTAATACGTCGAATTTTTCTCGAATTGATCGATTCCGCACGAAGTATAAGACGTATTGGGTGAGAGAACAGGTTGGTGGATCTGAGAGCCGTCTGTGTTGTATACCACCATTTAAGGTCACTTTATGTTGACCCCCTCACGGTACTGTTGACCCCTCACGGTACTGTTGACCCCTCACGGTACTGTTGACCCCTCACGGTACTGTTGACCCCTTACGGTACTGTTGACCCCTCACGGTACTGTTGACCCCTCACGGTACTGTTGACCCTCACGGTACTGCTGACCCCTCACGGTACTGTTGACCCTCACGGTACTGTTGACCCCTCACGGTACTGTTGACCCTCACGGTACTGTTGACCCCTCACGGTACTGTTGACCCTCACGGTACTGTTGACCCTCACGGTACTGTTGACCCCTCACGGTACTGTTGACCCCTCACGGTACTGTTGACCCTCACGGTACTGTTGACCATCACGGTACTGTTGACCCTCACGGTACTGTTGACCCCTCACGATACTGTTGACCCCTCACGGTACTGTTGACCCCTCACGGTACTGTTCACCCTCACGGTACTGTTCACCCCTCACGGTACTGTTGACCCCTCACGGTACTGTTGACCCCTCACGGTACTGTTGACCCCTCACGGTACTGTTGACCCTCACGGTACTGTTGACCCTCACGGTACTTTTGACCCCTCACGGTACTGTTGACCCTCACGGTACTGTTGTCCCCTCACGGTACTGTTGACCCCTCACGGTACTGTTGACCCCTCACGGTACTGTTGACCCTCACGGTACTGTTGACCCCTCGCGGTACTGTTGACCCCTCACGGTACTGTTGACCCCTCACGGTACTGTTGACCCTCACGGTACTGTTGACCCCCTCACGGTACTGTTGACCCCTCACGGTACTGTTGACCCCTCACGGTACTGTTGACCCTCACGGTACTGTTGACCCCCTCACGGTACTGTTGACCCTCACGGTACTGTTGACCCCTCACGGTACTGTTGACCCCTCACGGTACTGTTGACCCCTCACGGTACTGTTGACCCCTCACGGTACTGTTGACCCTCACGGTACTGTTGACCCCTCACGGTACTGTTGACCCCTCACGGTACTGTTGACCCTCACGGTACTGTTGACCCCCTCACGGTACTGTTGACCCTCACGGTACTGTTGACCCCTCACGGTACTGTTGACCCCTCACGGTACTGTTGACCCCTCACGGTATTGTTGACCCCTCACGGTACTGTTGACCCTCACGGTACTGTTGACCCCTCACGGTACTGTTGACCCCCTCACGGTACTGTTGACCCTCACGGTACTGTTGACCCCTCACGGTACTGTTGACCCCCTCACGGTACTGTTGACCCTCACGGTACTGTTGACCCCTCACCGTACTGTTGACCCCTCACGGTACTGTTGACCCCTCACGGTACTGTTGACCCTCACGGTACTGTTGACCCCTCACGGTACTGTTGACCCCTCATGGTACTGATGGACCCTCACGGTACAGAAATTGGTATATATATATATATATATATATATATATATATATATATATATATATATATATATATATATATATATATATATATATATATTTATATATATAGAAGGGCAGGAGTTTGCAGGCTGGTCCATGAACACTCCAAGAATACACCTGCTGAGTGTAGGATCAGTAGTGGCCACGACCACCGCCAGTTGCCCAGGCTTGGATAACCATGATAAACAAACTAGAAAGGTTCCAGAGGAAGAGAACACCATCAACCTTGCAGAGAAGCGCCCTACAGACCGCGGGAATGTTGTCTAACGTCATCAAATTCGACTACCAATGAGATTTAACCCACATGAAGTTGTGTAACCTCACTGAAACGAGACCTTAGGGTCCGCGTGGGAATATCCAGAGCGAACAACATATCTTAGGGTGTCCACGAGGGAATGTCCATACCGAAAACTAAACTTAAGAGAACCCGCGCGTGGATATACAGACCAAAAACAAAGCTTCAGGATCCCACTTAGCGATATACAGACCAAAAACAGGGATTAGGGAGCCCGCCTGGGTATATCCATACGAAAAAAAAACCTACTTAGCTAGCAGATGGTGTAGGGGGTCGAGCTTCAGCTCCCTTTCCCGACTTCATAACTTTCGGTCGATAAATGAAATTATGCCAGATTTTCTTTCTATTGTATCGTATGATATTTAAGACTATTGTCAAAGATAGCCTCTATCTCCTGTTCTAATTCGTTCCAATGTGTCTTCACCCTAAATACCCCACCTATATCTCACCTGTATGTATAGTTTCCTAGCACGCCTTCTCCTTATATCTTACTGTTTATACCTTTATGTATCTTCCATGTCTGAGTCATGTCCCCTCTAATTGTCCTTTCTTATTTTATTTATTTTTCTTGCGATATCATGAAAATTTCCAACAGTCAGTTATCGTAGTTAATTTTTTTTTCGTCTGAGGACAAGTAAGTAAGCTTCATGCCGGTGCTGCATACTTAAGTGATGGACGCACGTACGTGATATATTCCTGCAAGTTGTCCTAATGTCCTCCAGCTTGGAGTAAGCTGCTATGATCACTGCGTTGTCCAAGCTGTTCTCAGCGTGTGGCCGGCCGCATCAGCACCACCTGAGGTAAACAGATGGTTCGAGGCGTGACCCGCACACTGAGGCGTCTGTCTGATGTCCCCCACTTATGTCTCCTGCCCAGCTGGCTCGCCCTCCTGCACCCAGCTGGCTTGCCCTCCTGCACTCAGCTGGCTCGCCCTCCTGCACCCAGCTGGCTCGCCCTCCTGCACCCAGCTGGCTCGCCCTTCTGCACCCAGCTGGCTCGCCCTCCTGCACTTCAGCTGGCTCGCCCTTCTGCACCCAGCTGGCTCGCCCTCCTGCACCCAGCTGGCTCGCCCTCCTGCACTCAGCTGGCTCGACCTACTTTCACCATCCCATTGTGACGATCTCACAAGCACCTCCTTCACCCTCTTTACCCAACCTTCCCCCGGAGATCAGCTTCCTTAAAGAAGGCTTTGAACTCTCTCCCTCTCCCTCACCCTCTCTCCCTCTCTCTGCCCCCTCCCCGGCCAACAAACAAGATGGATCACCTACAGCCTTGGCTCTCTGCTCGACACTCTGACAATAAACGATGTAATTTACAAACTTGGGTCATTTTTCCTCCTGGTGGCATCCCCGGAAAGGTGGCGGCAGATCTGGGATACGTGCGGCCCAGGGAGGTGGGAGGGGGGATTAGTAGGAGGGATGTAGGAGGGATGGGATGGAGGATAGGGGGGGTGGTGGGGAGGTGATATGGGAAGGGAGGGAGTGTGAGGGGCCGCTGAGGACTATTGGCAAAGTTCATCCCTTCTGCGACCAGCAATTAGGAAACTCTTCTCGTTGCACCCGTGAGCCCCTACGTGTTTGCTGCACCTGTGGCGTACCTGTGCCTGCGTCCAAGAGTTATGGGTGATGGCTATTTCTTCATTTCCGGCGGAGAGGTGGCGTTTATGGGGCGTCCTGGGGTCATCTGGTAGTTAATGGGGCGTCCTGGGGTCATCTGGTAGTTAATGGGGCGTCCTGGGGTCATCTGGTAGTTTATGGGGCGTCCTGGGGTCATCTGGTAGTTTATGGGGTGTCCTGGGGTCATCTGGTAGTTTATGGGGCGTCCTGGGTCATCAGGTAGTTTATGGGGGCGTCCTGGGGTCATCAAGTAGTTTATGGGGCGTCCTGGGGTCATCTGGTAGTTTATGGGGCGTCCTGGGGTCATCTGGTAGTTTATGGGGCGTCCTGAGTCATCTGGTAGTTTATGGGGCGTCCTGGGGTCATCAAGTAGTTTATGGGGGCGTCCTGGGGTCATCAAGTAGTTTATGGGGCTTCCTGGGGTCATCTGGTAGTTTATGGGGCAGTCCTGGGGTCATCAAGTAGTTTATGCGGGCGTCCTGGGGTCATCAAGTAGTATATGGGGGCAGTCCTGGAGTCATCTGGTAGTGTATGGGGCGTCCTGGGGTCATCAGGTAGTTTATGGGGGCGTCCTGGGGTCATCTGGTAGTGTATGGAGCGTCCTGGGGTCATCTGGCAGTTTATGGGGCGTCCTGGGGTCATCAAGTAGTTTATGGGGGCGTCCTGGGGTCATCAAGTAGTTTATGGGGGCGTCCTGGGTCATCTGGTAGTGTATGGGGCGCCCTGGGGTCATCTGGTAGTGTATGGGGCGTCCTGGGGTCATCAGGTAGTTTATGGGGGCGTCCTGGGGTCATCTGGTAGTGTATGGGGCGTCCTGGGGTCATCACGTAGTTTATGGGGGCGTCCTGGGGTCATCAGGTAGTTTATGGGGCGTCCTGGGGTCATCTGGTAGTTTATGGGGCGTCCTGGGGTCATCAGGTAGTTTATGGGGCGTCCTGGGGTCATCTGGTAGTTTATGGGGCGTCCTGGGGTCATCTGGTAGTTTATGGGGCGTCCTGGGGTCATCTGGTAGTTTATGGGGGCGTCCTGGGGTCATCAGGTAGTTTATGGGGCGTCCTGGGGTCATCTGGTAGTTTTCCGACGTTAGTTTGTTTGTCGTTTGTCTTCCTGGCAACAATTAGAGTTGGCAGCCTGTGTCAAGGTGTACCATGACTGGTAGGGTCATTGACAATGTCAAGGTATACCAAGAAATACCATAAATATATACCATGGTGATTTACGTTATCATGTGTTGAACGGGTTTACCTACATGCAGCCCCTTCCCAGTGACGAGACAAAAGTCGTTAATGATTATGGAATTATAGTGCACAGTTAAGCTGGAGCTCAACGCCCCCGCAAGCACAACTGGGTGATTACGACTAGGTTAGTGCACAGCATCCACACACACACACACTCCAGAAACACACTGAGCCTCGCGGCTGAGTAGACAGCGCTCGGGAGTCGTAGTTCGATTTCCGGCGGAGACGGAAACAACTAAAACTGTTTCCGCCTTTAAAACAAGTAAGAAAGTTTGAAACAAGACAGAAACAATCCATTTGACAGTTTCTTTCACCCTGATGCACCCATCAGTTCACCTGCTAGTAAATAGGTACCTGGGAGTCAGACAACTGCTACAGGCTGCTTCCTGGGGATGTGTGTGCGCGCGCACCTCTCTAATATGTAGTAGACATAATATAGGAAACATAGATTGGTTAGAAAGGCGGGGTCGAAGAGCTAGTAGCTAGATTCTGCAGAGACAAATAGTCAATACACACACACACACACACTATTGATAGAGCCCAACAAACTCAGGAACCTGTACATCAGTTGATTGACAGCTGAGATGCGGGACCAAAGAGCCAGAGCTCAACCCCCACAAGCACAACTAGGTGAGTGCACACCAACTTTACCTCTGGAGACACGTATAAACAGATTAACATGGATAGTTTTCTTGAAAATAATCAACATACAGTTGGGACGGACCGCTCCTGTGCCAGGTAAGTCCTCTACGGGCTCACCATAGCCCGAGCTACTTGCCCCGCTCCTGTGCCAGGTAAGTTACGGGCTCACCATAGCCCGTGCTACTTGGAACTTGTTTCGAGTAGCTGAATCTATAACAACAACAACAAGTTGGGACGTCCATTCAGGCCGCATAAATCACCCAGGACGCTACACACAACTTGTTTAACTTGGTCTGATATATGTGGCACTGGCATGGAACCAACGTCATATTAAACCCAATATTAAGATGTCTAAATGTGGAGCAAGTCAGGTGCCTGAAAGAGAAAAAGAGAGGTTCAACGTCGAAAACAGACTAAAGGAGTAAAATTTGACATTAGAGTAGAGAAGGGCCCAAGGGGATATGATTACGACGTTCAAGATACTCAGAGGCCTCGTCGACGTCTATAATATGGATTGTGACATCATTATGATAATAACGTTTTAGGCATTTTACGTTTTAGCAATTTTACCGGCTTAATACAAAGCAGTTTTTTTTCAGAAAAAATTAAAAAAGATTTCGATCTCATAAATTTATACAATTGTAGTTAAACATTTACAAAATTTTATGTTCATTGACTGTAGTGAACTTAAAAATGCACATTTAACTAGACAAAACATATAAAAAATTAAAACAGTAAGAAAAAAGTGAGAAAGAAAGATTGAGTGGTGAGAGCGAGTCAAGGAGTAAGACAGAGTGAGGGAATGTGGGGGAGAGTGGAAGGCAGAGCAAAATTTATGAGACGACGAGAAAACTTGAAGGAAAAGCAAGCAGACGGGTTGGTAAGAGAAATATCGAGTCCCGGGGTGCTCAGCTGACCGGCCAAGATATAAAGTACAACAAAGTTCGAGGTTGGAAGCCTGATGTTTGAGTACGTGTCCATCATAGGTGAGTCGGGAGTTGACATCACTGAAACGAGTGCCACTTCACATGGTGAGAAACCGACCCCTACAACGAACCTTACAATATTATTAACTTTGAATTTAGTTTTCTTCCTATATTGAAAAATAATATGCACTAATTTTCGAAAAACCTATCATACTTTGCCTGTATTATAGGCATCATACGTCATCAACACTGGGGTTCCTCACCTCCATACACCCCTTCCCTACACTGCATCACACGGAACAGCATGGGCCCAGGCTCTCTCTCCCCACCCCCTCTCTCTCTCTCTCCAGTCCCTCACCACCCACCCCCACTACCTGAGAGAGAGAGAGAGAGAGAGAGAGAGAGAGAGAGAGAGAGAGAGAGAGAGAGAGAGAGAGAGAGAGAGAGAGAGAGAGAGAGAGAGAGAGAGAGAGAGGTGTTGACATACGTTGGGATGTCGATTATGTTCCCATATCGTTATTTATCATTACTTTCTTGGATCTGTTTTTGATGGAATGATGTCGGGTCGTTCTGGGTGCCAAGTAGACTGACTCCCCGGGTTTACCCGGGCATCGCTGGGTACCCCCATGCAGGCAATGATAAATATAAATTCAACTATACATCAAATTAATGTTATATATACATAAACGATGTGCATGTCTCATAAAACACACATTTCCCCCACCAATTATACTTATACCTGGTGATTGTGGAATGCAATACTCATTATTTTGGAAGTTAATACTGTGTTCCATAACCACGTTTAAGGATCCTATGCTTAAGTTAACTTTATAAGCACTACAATTGCTATTACTTATACTTCTATTACAAGTCTTAATACTGCTGCAGGTGATACAACAAGTGTAAATCCTACAATTAATACAACTGCTACTACCACCACTATCAGAATACAGTACCAAGCAAGCCGGGATAAGTGAGACGAAGCCGAAACACGTGATCCCAAATATCTCCAGGACCCGGGGTTCGAATCTCGCCCTCCCCCTCTCAGCCACGCATGAATATTCGATAGCGTGTACCCGCTCTCCCATTAACTAAACTTTAGCCTATATTTCCCCTGGATAAATGCCTGGAGCCTGATTCTGTTGGTCGACACACAAGCTGTGATTTTTACGTGTATGGGGTTTGGATACGTGCGTGTGCATGTGTGTGTTTTAGTGTGTGCGTGTGTGCTTGAGTGTGTGTGTGTGCGCATGTGTGTGTGTGTGTGTGTGTGTGTGTGTGTGTGTGTGTGTGTGTGTGTGTGTGTGTGTGTGTGTGTGTGTGTGTGTGTGTTTGATTTATGCGTGTGATTGTATGATTATACATATATACAAATAAAAACTCCGTCTTCAGACAACATACAGGCCGTCTGTTTAAGTCACATAACATGCTAAACATACACTCACTCCACACATTCTCATATTCTATTTACACGTGCAAACCCTTGTTCCTACATGCTAATCTTGATCTGAAACGTTTCCTTAATAGGTGTAATAGAATCCATAAGCACTACACCATAAATAAATACATCTTTGATATCCCCAGAGTCAAACTAAATCTGTGAAAACACTCCATGCAAATAAAAGGACCCAGTCTATGGTACTCACTCCCTGATGAACTAATTCCAACCTATAGCTTATTCAAAGTGCCTAATTTTCTTCTCATAGTTTCCTACTTTGTACTTCAAACTCATACTGTAATTTGTACTACCCCACTTCCCCTATATTATTACTTATAAATCTTTTCCAGTGTGATCACCTTTAGTCAATCACCTTTATACTGTAGTTATTGATATAAAACCTTGCTACAATGTGCCTTTTCATCTTTCCTGATATGTTAGATTAAGGACCTGCCTGGAACGCTATGCGTGTGTTAGTGGCTTTGTGAAGATTGTAAAAATTCCAATTTTATGTAATCTCACCAACCCATTGTACCTTCTTGTGAATAAATTATTATTATTATTATTATTTTGGACTTTGGGGAGAGTCCTGGGAGGACTTTGGGGAGAGTCCTGAGAGGACTTTGGGGGAAGTCCTGAGAGGACTTTGGGGAGAGTCCTGGGAGAACTTTGGGGAGAGTCCTGGGAGGACTTTGGGGAGAGTCCTGAGAGGACTTTGGGGGAAGTCCTGAGAGGACTTTGGGGAGAGTCCTGGGAGAACTTTGGGGAGAGTCCTGAGAGGACTTTGGGGAGAGTCCTGGGAGAACTTTGGGGAGAGGGTTCTGGCTCTCGATGAACTCTCAACATCCGCTGAACACGAAATCATCGGATCATCGGCCTCCAACAATCGGGATTCCTGGTCGGAGACCGGGCCGCGGGGCTGTTGATCCCCGGAAGCTACACAAGGGAACCCCAGAAGTCGGCAAAACCAATGAAGGTCGTTCGAATAGTGAAGAATCACGCTGGAGACGATCGAAAGAGAACTTATAATGAAGGATCGTGTAGTCCTGTGTAGGGAAGATCCTGTGTAAGAAAGATCCTGTGTAGGAAAGATCCTGTGTAGGGAAGATCCTGTGTAGGGAAGATCCTGTGTAGTGGAAATCCTGTGTAGGGAAGATCCTGTGTAGGGAAGATCCTGTGTAGGGAAGATCCTGTGTAGGGAAGATCCTGTGTAGGGAAGATCCTGTGTAGGGAAGATCCTGTATAGGGAAGATCCTGTATACTGAAGATCCTGTATAGGGGAGATACTGTGTAGTGGAGATCCTGTGTAGTGGAGATCCTGTGTAGTGGAGATCCTGTGTAGTGGAGATCCTGTGTAGGGGAGATCCTGTGTAGGGAAGATCCTGTGTAGGGAAGATCCTGTGTAGGGAAGATCCTGTGTAGGGAAGATCCTGTGTAGGGAAGATCCTGTGTAGGGAAGATCCTGTGTAGGGAAGATCCTGTGTAGGGAAGATCCTGTGTAGGGAAGATCCTGTGTAGGGAAGATCCTGTGTAGGGAAGATCCTGTGTAGGGAAGATCCTGAGTAGGGAAGATCCTGAGTAGGGAAGATCCTGAGTAGGGAAGATCCTGAGTAGGGAAGATCCTGTGTAGGGAAGATCCTGTGTAGGGAAGATCCTGGGTAGGGAAGATCCTGTGTAGGGAAGATCCTGTGTAGGGAAGATCCTGTGTAGTGAAGATCCTGTGTAGTGAAGATCCTGTGTAGTGAAGATCCTGTGTAGTGAAGATCCTGTGTAGTGAAGATCCTGTGTAGTGAAGATCCTGTGTGGTGAAGATCCTGTGTGGTGAAGATCCTGTGTGGTGAAGATCCTGTGTAGTGAAGATCCTGTGTGGTGAAGATCCTGTGTAGTGAAGATCCTGTGTGGTGAAGATCCTGTGTAGTGAAGATCCTGTGTGGTGAAGATCCTGTGTAGCGTTCATGTGCTTCAACACAAGTCTATCATGATGCGTTGAAGAACGTGAAATTGTTCCCGCATATTCTCTTCATTCATTCATTCATTCATTCATTCATTCATTCATTCATTCATTCATCCATCTATTTATCTATCTATCTATCTATCTATCTATCTATCTATCTATCTATCTATCTATCTATCTATAAAACGATGGCCTGTGTACACACAGGACCACCTCAACACCTGCCACCTACACCCCCACCTCCCCAGGTGTCGGATAAACACATTTATCTCCAGGTTATCTCGTCGTTGTACCTAGATATCTCTGGGTGTATCTCAGGTGTATATTTCCCGGGACAGTGTTGGTGTGGTGTCCGGCGGCCTGCCTCATCCCACCACACCAGCCGCCGGCAAGATACAAGGAATAATTACTGGCAATGTTGCCCTGGAGGGTAGCAAATATGGCCCTTGTGACCCCTCGACGCAGGGTTCATTATGGGACTATGGCATGAAGTGTAAGTGTGTGTGTAGTGAAGATCCTGTGCAGTGAAGATCCTGTGCAGTGAAGATCCTGTGCAGTGAAGATCCTGTGCAGTGAAGATCCTGTATAGGGAAGATCTTCCCTATACAGGAGTGTGCGTGCGTGCGTGCGTGCGTGCGTGCGTGCGTGTGTGCGTGTGCGTGTGTGCGTGTGTGTGTGTGTGTGTGTGTGTGTGTGTGTGTGTGTGTGTGTGTGTGTGTGTGTGTGTGTGTGTGTGTGTGTGTGTGTGTGTGTGTGTGTGTGTGTGTGTGTGTGTGTGCGTGCGTGTGTGTGTGTGTTTGTATTTATTATTTGTTTTATAAGAGCTCTGGCTCTTTGGTCCCGCCTCTCAACTGTCAATCAACTGGTGTACAGGTTCCTGAGCCTACTGGGCTCTACCATATCTACACTTGAAACTGTGTATGGAGTCAGCCTCCACCACATCACTTCCTAATGCATTCCATTTGTCAACTACTCTGACACTGAAAAAATTCTTTCTAATGTCTCTATGGCTCATTTGGGCACTCAAAATTATGTGTGTCTGTGTGTGTGTGGGTAATTACCTAAGTGTAGTCACAGGATGAGAGCTACGCTCGTGGTGTCCCGTCTTCCCAGTACTCTTTGTCATATAACGCTTTGAAACTACTGACGGTCTTAGGCCTCCTCCACCTTCTCACTCAACATGTTCCAACCGTCTACCATACTGTTTGTAAAAGAGAACCTTCTTGTATTTTTCAGCACTTTCGTTTCCTTTGCTTTAATCTTTGACCTTTTGCTCTTGAAGTTGCAGATTTCAGGAAATCCTCTTTGTCTATTTTGTCGATTCCTGTTAATATTTTGTATGCAGTGATCATGTGGCCTCTCTTTTATTTTCTACCTTTGGGACATTTCACATTGTAGCCTCTCCTCGTAGTTCTTGTTATTCAGCTTTGGAAGACATTTAGTAACATATCTTTGCACCCTTTCCATCCTTATTTATATCCTTTTTGAGATATGGGCGCCATGCAACCGCTGCATATTCCAATTGGGGTCTCGCAAAGTTCCTGAACAGATTATTTAGTATTTCAACGTCCATGTTGACACCCATCCCACACATCTGAACATGTAGAATCGAAGACGTTCTGGACCGTCCAGGATCACTATGAAGTGTAATAAAAAAGTATAAGAATTAAACATATTCCACTTGATATCACTGTATCATCTTATGGTTATCACTCTTCATATGCCCGTGACTCCCCCTACCTGGCCAGCTGTTCTACCCCGGGCCAGCTGTTCCACCCCGAGCCAGCTGTTCCACCCCGGGCCAGCTGTTCCACCCCGGGCCAGCTGTTCCACCCCGAGCCAGCTGTTCCACCCCGAGCCAGCTGTTCCACCCCGGGCCAGCTGTTCCACCCCGAGCCAGCTGTTCCACCCCGAGCCAGCTGTTCCACCCCGGGCCAGCTGTTTCACCCCGAGCCAGCTGTTCCACCCCGAGCCAGCTACCTAAGAAATTTCCCCGACCCTCCCCCAACATGGACTCTTAGTGGCCAGTACCCCGTTCACATACCATGGTAAATGTGGTATGCGTTCGTCATACCTTCTTGACTACCTTGCCAAAATACCAACATACCACACCTTACCCGCCCACCGCCTATATTAATCCCAGGAGGAGTCCGGGCGTAGGGTGCTTAGGGGGCAGGAGTGGGGAGAGGGGGAAGAGTGAGGGGGGGGGGGGGAGAATAGCTGGGTAGAAATGTGTGGGCGGGGGGAGTAATATGAGTTGAGGGGAGAGGGGAGAGGGGAGTGAGGGGAGAGGGGCAGAGCCAGGACGTAAACAGCATATGACACATTACCGGCCGCTGCCATAAGGCCAGGTAAGCTCTACCTGTTATCATTTCCTTGTGAGGCTGTGTAGCGGGCCTGCCATACTCTCTCCCTCGCCGTCTATACACTGTGTATAATGTTACAGTGTGTTCACGGACACTGTAATATACGGCAGCTATGAGTCTCCTTCTTGATGGGCGCTGCTAAGCTTCTCTGGTTACAGAATTTTTCACCACTTACCACTGGCTTCATGTAACACGCGATCACTACTATGGTCACTGGATGTAACGCAACACCTAGTCACTGCTATAGTTACTGATGTAACGCAACACCTAATTAATGGTATAGTTAGTGATGTAACAGATATCTAATTGGCCAATGGGCAATTTGATTGACTCCGACCAGCCTATGACAAGGCTGTCACAACCCCAACCAGTCACCCAGCAAAGTTGGGTGAGGCTAGCCCGAAGCGTCTATAGCATCCAACCTTGGACGGACAGACATTCTGTTTTATATACTAGATGGGCTACCTGAATACACCCAGGTCTTTACCCCTCCTCTTCCAGTCTCCCTCTATCTCCTCCCTCACCACCTTTCTTCCCCTTTCGCCTCTCTCTCCCCCGACACCCCACTCTCCTTGCCTCCTTCTCTCCCTAAAGTGATTGCAAAGCTCCAATTTCTCACACGGTAGATCTGAAGGATCTAACAACTGGACATTCAATAATGTAGTGCGAGACCACGACCCGGTGGGAGTATCCAAACTTGTGGAAAGCAAAACCAGAGTATACTACAGTGCATATGCCGATATGTCTTAAAAATGTGGCACTGAGGCCGACCCCGAGTAGCCTATGACACTCCCAAACCCATTATGATTCATCTTGAAAAGTTGGGTGAGAGCCGGCCTCAAGCGTCAACCTTAGACAAACGCACACACTTATCTCCGTCATGAGACCAACCAAGGGACAAAGTCCAGTTAGGTGGTCTGAATAGACAAACGGTCTGAGGAATGAGGTCTGAAGATGGGTGGAGTCTAAACAGAACATGGGGGTCTGAATACACAAAGATGATCTGCACCAAGGACCACCACGGTCACCCCCAGGGTCATCCCCCAGGGTCACCAGAGGTTACGGTTTGGTCACTCCAGAGGCACCAAAGATTACTGTAGGATCACCAATGGTTGCCATAAGGTCATCACTGCTCACCAAGAATCGCCCCAGATCCTCAAAGGGTACCAAGGGTCACCAAAGGGCACCCACAGACAATCAGCACAGACTTGCCAGCCAAGCTCCAAACACCAGTCCAGACCCTTTGGTCCTTATCACTGTTGTTCACCTGGACTTTGTTTCACAAAATGAATTTCTTCCCGTTCAGAGTAAGACCCCAAAATAAATCTGCACCTAATTTGCATAATCTAATTATTCTAACAGATTAGGCTATTTGAAAGTTGTTTTGGAGTATTTTTGGAGTATGTTTTGGAGTTTTTGGAGTATTTTGTCTATTTTCACGATTTTTTCTCTCGTTTTCTTTAGATGTTGGTTCGTCTTGGCCAACTTCCGGAAGGACGGCACCGGATGTTATGAATTTTCCGAAGACGGAGGTCAATGTTTTGATGGTGGTGAGTGTGGTGGTGGTGGTGGTGAGTGTGGTGGTGGTGGTCAGTGTGGTGGTGGTGGTCAGTGTGGTGGTCAGGTGGTGGTGGTGGTCAGTGTGGTGGTGGTGGTGGTGGTGGTGGTCAGTGTGGAGGTCAGTGCGGTGACAGAGGTCAGAATGTCCCAATCTAGCACAGGTGTGGGTAATAGAGGTGACCTTAGCAGAAGCAGCGTGCCACGAGGGGACTCCACCAATGCCTCTGGAGGCACTGGACCTGGTCACCAGACCTCGGAGGGGGGGGGGGCGGCAGACCTCCACTACATCCCTGGAGGATCATAACATTACTCCGGGGGCTTCCGCCCGGCTTAACGAGGCAACTGCTGGCGGGTCTCGTTCCCTCGACAACTCCACCAACACTGTTATTTTGGTGAATCTTGGTTCTTTTATTAATTAATTTGTCTATTATATTAATTGGTCTCGGTAGTACAGTGGCTATATGTCACATTTAGGGGTCCCGGGTTCGATCCCCGGGTGGGACAGAAATGGTCTTGCACATTACCTTTCACCTAATATGGCTGTTCACCTATGAGTAAATAGATCCTCTGGACTTAGGTAACTGTTGTGGGGTTGAATCGTGGGAACAGGACCTCGAGACAACCCCTAAGGTATATATATACACACAAGCTTCCTGTCCCCGACAAAAGTAATTATTGGCATTAATTCATGGGAACTATTGTGATGGCGCAAGCTTTTCCAAGAGCAGGGTTTGTATGCTGCTGCTGCTGCTCTTGTTACTGCTGCTGCTGCTGCTGCTGCTCTTGCTACTGCTGCTGCTCCTGCTGCTCTTGTTAGTGCTGCTGCTGCTGCTCTTGCTACTGCTGCTGCTTGCTCACAGCTGCTCTTGTTAGCTGCTGCTGCTGCTGCTCTTGTTACTGCTGCTGCTGCTGCTGCTGCTCTTGTTACTGCTGCTGTTGCTGCTCCTGCTTACTGCTGCTCTTGCTACTGCTGCTCTTGCTACTGCTCCTGTTACTGCTGCTCTTGTTACTGCTACTGCTGCTGCTGCTGCCTGATATTACCACTGCTCACACATTCCACTGTATGGTCTGGAACCAGCCCGTCATGGGCTGTTGCATAGTTACCTCGCTGCCTCATTCTCCCCCAACTCCTCCTCCTCCTTGGCGCCCTGTCCATCACACTTGCACATGTCTTGTCCACTCATCTCCCTCCTCCGTTCCTGTCCTTCCTTGTTCTCATCAACCGCCCCTTCCCCCATCTTCCTATATTCAACATACCTGTACCCTCTAAGGCCGAGATTATCTACCTTCTTGAAGGTAGATAATCACTGACCTTCTTGAAGAACACTGACCTTCTTGAAGGTCAGTGTTCTTCGCGGAACACAGACAGATGCTGAAATTGTTAAGACAAGCCATCATTTTTTTATTGAGACTATATTAAAAAAACTCTATTAAAATTGTGTTTACATAGTTGAATAGTTAAAATTCTAATCACATTTGATACTTATTTTTTAAGTAACGTTGATGTATTTCAAACAGATTTTTTTTTAATTAATATTCCTTATTATTCCTGCTATTTTCTAACTTCCCTCAGACTCCCGGGATGCACCTGTTCACCCTTAGCGGCTGCGCTGGTTGAAAAACGCCGCGTCTAAAGTCTAGACGTATACAATGGTATTGATTTATTATACGTTTGAATGCATCATTTATTTTAAGTTATGGTATATTTATATTAGATGCAGGGAGAGGTTAGTCACGTGAACGAGTCATGCGAGTGTGAGTCACCTGAACGAGTCATGCGAGTGTGAGTCACCTGAACGAGTCATGCGAGTGTGAGTCACGTGAACGAGTCATGCGAGTGTGAGTCACCTGAACGAGTCATGCGAGTGTGAGTCACCTGAATGAGCCATGCGAGTGAGTCACGTGAACGAGTCATGCGAGTGTGAGTCACCTGAACGAGTCATGCGAGTGTGAGTCACGTGAACGAGTCATGCGAGTGTGAGTCACCTGAATGAGCCATGCGAGTGAGTCACCTGAACGAGTCATGCGAGTGTGAGTCACCTGAACGAGTCACGCGAGTGTGAGTCACCTGAACGAGTCATGCGAGTGTGAGTCACCTGAATGAGTCACACAAGGACTGAATGATAATTGAAGGAGAGATGCCACAGGTAATGGTGCAAGCAAAGTGAAGCAGATGATGGCTGAACGTCTTGAGTTATTATAGACGTTCATGCATCATTGTGTGAGCGTCTTCCAAGCGTTTGTAAAACGTTGTGTGAACGTCTTCTAAGTGTTTGTAAGACGTTGTGTGAACGTCTTCCAAACGTTTGTAAGACGTTGTGTGAACGTCTTCCAAACGTTTGTAAGACGTTGTGAGAACGTCTTCCAAACGTATGTAAGACGCTGTGTGATCGTCTTCCAAACGTTTGTAAGACGTTGTGTGAACGTCTTCCAAACGTTTGTAAGACGTTGTGTGAACGTCTTCCAAACCTGAACCAAGACAGACCTAAAGGCTTATTCACATATACTGACTTCTCTTGGAAATCCAAAGAGGGTTTTCTAAGGCGAGTCCTGTAACAACACTTCCCCAATTCCGTGGTGTCATGCTTTGACCGAAAGGCTGCGGTCAACTGCCCTTTTCCAACACCCGAGTTTGTGTAAATTGACCATTCTCCTCGATTTGTTGGAACACCAAGCTGGGTAGAGCTGTGTGGCCTCTCTCCTCCCCCCCCCCCACTAGCCCCGCCCACCCTTCGCCTTCTCACCCAACTAGCCCCGCCCACCCTTCGCCTGCTCCTCCCCCCCCCCCAACTAGCCCCGCCCACCCTTCGCCTGCTCCTCCCCCCCCCCCAACTAGCCCCGCCCACTTTTCGCCTTCTCCCCCCCCCAACTAGCCCCGCCCACCCTTCGCCTGCTCCTCCCCCCCCCCAACTAGCCCCGCCCACCTTTCGCCTTCTCACCCAACTAGCCCCGCCCACCCTTCGCCTGCTCCTCGCCCCCACTAGCCCCGCCCACCCTTCGCCTTCTCCCCCCCCCACTAGCCCCACCCACCCTTCGCCTGCTCCCCACCCCCACAACTAGCCCCGCCCACCCTTCGCCTTCTCCCCCCCCACCCTTCGCCAGCTCCTCCCCCTCCCCAACTAGCCCCGCCCATCCTTCGCCAGTTCCTCCCCCACCCCACAACTAGCCCCGCCCACCCTTCGCCAGCTCCTCCCCCACCCCGCAACTAGCCCCGCCCACCCTTCGCCAGCTCCTCCCCCACCCCACAACTAGCCCCGCCCACCCTTCGCCAGCTCCTCCCCCACCCCACAACTAGCCCCGCCCACCCTTCGCCAGCTCCTCCCCCACCCCACAACTAGCCCCGCCCACCCTTCGCCTGCTCCCTACCCCCACTAGCCCCGCCCACCCTTCGCCTGCTCCTCCCTCCCAACTAGCCCCGCCCACCCTTCGCCTGCTCCTCAGCAGTAATGGACGTTTCACAAACTTAAATTGAAAACTCCCGGATAACGCTCACTCACACGGGTTCTGACTCTAGTTTACGTGACGCGCGCCCCCCTTCCCGCCAACCCTGGCCCTCTTTACCAGATAACGGCTCCCAGGGAGACAGGCACGCACACACGCACGCACGCATGCACGCACGCAGGCACGCACGCACGCACGCACACACACACACACACATGTGTGTGTGTGTGTGTGTGTGTGTGTGTGTGTGTGTGTGTGTGTGTGTGTGTGTGTGTGTGTGTGTGTGTGTGTGTGTGTGTGTGAGAGAGTCACAGAGATATTAGAAAGAACTTTTTTAGTGTCAGAGTGGTTGACAAATGGAATGCATTAGGAAGTGATGTGGTGGAGGCTGACTCCATACACAGTTTCAAGTGTAGATATGATAGAGCCCAATAGGCTCAGGAACCTGTACACCAGTTGATTAACAGTTGAGAGGCGGGACCAAAGAGCTAGAGCTCAACCCCCGCAAGCACAAAAAGGTGAGTACAAATTGGTAGGTATACACACACACACACACACACACACACACACACACACACACACACACACACACACACACATTTACACAATAAAACCTGTGTCAGCACCTAGCGATTTATGGCACTTGAATTTGTACCTCATTCATATCCATTGTCACACTATTTGGTAAATGCCATGGAAACTCTGGAGGGGGAACTCGAGGATTACTGGTAGGAATGATGAGGAGGCTGGGAGAGGGGTGGGAGGGTAAGAGGGCATGGGAGGGTAAGAGAGAGGATGGGAGGGTAAGAGAGAGGGCGGGAGACTGGGAGATAAAGATGGTTAGAACGAAGGGAAAAGAGGGAGGGGAAAGGAAGGTAGGAATGAAATATGGAAGAGAAGGGGATGGAGGTTTTCTCCTTGTTCCGTAATGCTGTTAACAGACGAAGGCAGGTCGTGAGTGGTACCGTACACTGAGTAAGAGGCACGGTACCCAGGTAAGCGGCACGGTACCCTGGTAAGCATTAGGGTGTACGCCAGGTAAACGTTTGGACGTCTTGATACCTGGTTGATACCTGGTTGATGGGGTTCTGGGAGTTCTTCTACTCCCCAAGCCCGGCCCGAGGCCAGGCTTGACCTCGGGCCGTGTGACATCATTATTCCCAGAACCTTCACATGTCATTTCATTCCATGAGTAGATATGACCGGCTTTAACCGTGTTTCCTCAGAGTTCTTAAATTTTACCTGCCAGCACTCAGCTGATCTGATATCTCTCTCTACGCAAATATTCACATATATTATGTATATATTCGTAACAGAGCACGTGTCAAGAATGGAGCACGTGTCAAGTACAGGACACGTCACGTATAGAACCCGTGTCAAGTGTGACATACATGTCAAGTACGGAACACGCGTGAGATACCGAACACGTGTTGGAGTTCACGCAAACGGGAAAAGTTATTCTCATATTCGATTTCTAAAATCGTAACATTTTTTAACTCTTCTTTCCACCCCTCAGGAGAAAATTAAATTTATCAGCAGGGCGCGAATCTCCTGTGATTTTTCCCAAATATATTTTTCAAAATCATTGAATCATTACTTGGTCTGGCTTACGATTGAGGAGGAACTGCGAAGGCTCATGACTAAACCAGGAGGTTCAGTTCAAAGTGGTGTCGTCGGCACAAGAGTGGGTAGTCTTGCTTGCACTCTGCTGCTTAATGCTACGAATAATGTACGCATCCACCGGCCAACCCTTGACACCATGCTCCTCTTGTCAGCGGCCGACCCCAAAGACTCATTGACAAATTGTCTGGTCTCTACTACATTTCTTAGTAAAGAGGGACAGTTTAGAATCTTGAGAAGCGCTCAGGTTGCTGACAAAGGCCGAATTTGAGCGATCTTTGACATTACAGCGACTCTTATATTAACAGAAAGGAAACTAGAAATAGTTTCTAGAAATTACTAGAAATTAGTTACTAGAAATCTGGTTTACTAAAAATAAAAATAAATACAAAATAAATATTTTCGAGTTAAATTTGCAGCGTTCGATTCATTCTCTTGATTTGCCACTTCGTATAAAATCCAACAAAGGAAACGTACGAACTTAAGCAACCCCCCTAACCTACCATTCCCCTGCATAAAAAACGAAGACATTGGTGAACCGTTACTTCTCATAGTAGGTGGCATTTGCAACGTTGGTTACGGTATCGTACAAAATGCGACCTATTAGTTGAGAGGACGGGTTGAAGGAGATTAAAAGCATTAGATGTATCTAGGACTATTGTTAGAAGTTCTTCTCGCTCCAGAAGAAGCGAGAAAGTCTTCCTGAGCGAGAACGAAGTCTTCCAAAGCGAAAACAAGGTCTTCCGGAGCGAGAACGAGGTCTTCCGGAGCGAGAACGAGGTCTTCAGGAGCGAGAACGAGATCTTCCAGAGCAAGAACGAGGTCTTCTAAAGAGAGAACGAGTTCTTCCAGAACAAGAGCGAGGTCTTCCTGAACGAGAACGAGGTCTTCCAAAGCGAGAACAAGGTCTTCCGGAGCGAGAACGAGGTCTTCTGGTGCGAGAACGAGGTCTTCAGGAGCGAGAACGAGGTCTTCAGGAGAGAGAACAAGGTCTTCCAGAGCGAGAACGAGGTCTTCGGGAGCGTCCTCACTTCGGAAGTGAGAACGAGGCCGACGACCTCTGTTCATATCGCAACTCAAAAATGCTTCACCTACGTACTTCAAATGCAAATAATTGCCAACAGAACCTAAATACTTAACCTAACCTAACTATAAATAGAACTCTAATACAGTACATAATACTAGTTTATATATGAGGAAAACCATTTATAATACACAATACTTTACAATTGAGGAATGGATCTCAGGGGTCTGTCACTGCCTATAAACAGCCATAGCCTGAGGACAGGTTGGGTAAAAGTGTACCAGAGCCACAGCCACACTTTCGAGAGTGTGACTAGATCACACTCAGTGTGATGACACTCAGTGTGATCTAGTCCTGCCACCTCGACATACGTCTACCACCTCCGCTACTACCACCTCAATCTCACTACACGCCGGTAAGACAGAGGGGGGGAAAAAGCTTATCGAAAATGTTTTCCTCCCGTCATGCGAGACCGAATTTATTGCACACACAACTCAGGGGCGGCGTGCGTGGGAGAGGGCTTCCCGTTCCACCGGCGCAACGTCAATGAGATGTGCTCCCGTTCCAGCGATGGCACCCGAGATGCAGACCTCTCGGAGCGAGGACGAGGTCTTCGGGAGTGTGGACGAGGTCTTCGGGAGTGAGGACGAGGTCTTCGGGAGTGTGGACGAGGTCTTCGGGAGTGTGGACGAGGTCTTCGGGAGTGAAGACGAGGTCTTCGGGAGTGAGGACGAGGTCTTCGGGAGTGAGGACGAGGTCTTCGGGAGTGAGGACGAGGTCTTCGGGAGTGAGAATGAGGTCTTCGGGAGTGAGAACAAGGTCTTTGGGAGTGAGGAACGAGGTCTTGGGGAGTGAGGACGAGGTCTTCGGGAGTGAGAATGAGGTCTTCGGGAGTGAGAACGAGGTCTTTGGGAGTGAGAACGAGGTCTTCGGGAGTGAGAACGAGGTCTTCGGGAGTGAGAACGAGGTCTTCGGGAGTGAGAACGAGGTCTTCGGGAGTGAGAACGAGGTCTTCGGGAGTGAGAACAAGGTCTTCGGGAGCGAGAACGAGATCTCCTAGCAACCCGTCCTCTTACAGATTACGTCGCTTTTCGCTCGTGTGCGCACTCAGGCTAAAAAAGGACGCAATTGAAAATGGAATCAGCTCGCGAAAGTGACTTACTGTCCCGTTTTCTGTTCCTCTGGCTTAGGCTGTTAGGTTAGGAGAGGACACTTTAAACTCACGGTTTTCATGACGTTTTGAAACCTTAGGAGAATTTTCTGCCCTTCTAACTTACTAGAGGACCCTTAACTTCCTGTTTTGGAGAAAACAAATTCCAAAATTTATTTTCAATAATTTTTCATTTTCAAATTACGAACTTTTTTTCTTTTTGGCCGTAGCGCATACGAGGAAGAGTGACGTAATTTTAAGAGGACGGGTGGGAGGACCCTTCTCTCGCAGACCTCGTTCTCACTCCCCAAGACCTCGTCCTCACTCCCCAAGACCTCGTCCTCACTCCCCAAGACCTCGTCCTCACTCCCCAAGACCTCGTCCTCCCTCCAGGAGGTTCACTATGCACCTTGCAGCACCTCATGAGCGCTGGCGCCAAAGTTTTACAGAGTGCTCCACCCTCTCCAAACACACTTTTCTTTCGATGTTAGAAAATAATAAATTTAGATATTACTCTAACGGGTGTATTTACCAGTGTTATCCACTAAGGTATTCCAGCAAGATTATCCACCAAGGTTTTCCACCAAGGTCAGCAGGGTTATCCGCCAGTGTATTCCAGCAGTGTTATCCATTGGGGTTATTCCAGCAGGGTTATCCATTGGGGTTATTCCAGCAGGGTTATCCATTGGGGGTATTCCAGCAGGATTATCCATTGGGGGTATTCCAGCAGAGTTATCCATTGGCGGTATTCCAGCAGGGTTATCCATTGGGGGTATTCCAGCAGGGTTATCCATTGGGATATTCCAGCAGGGTTATCCATTGGGATATTCCAGCAGGGTTATCCATTGGGATATTCCAGCAGGGATATCCATTGGGGGGTATTCCAGCAGGGTTACCCATTGGGGTATTCATGCAGCAGAGTGACCAGGAAGTGCTGTGGTTTGGTAGCTTCGAACAGAAGTTATAATCCAAGTATTTTAATGTGGGTCTTTGTCATAAAATCTCGTCTTGGATTCACCTGCCTCGTGTTGCACGCATTTGAACAGTGCTCTGGAGACAACATTTCCTTCAACATCATTACCAGCTTCGTTCTTGTCAGATGATTCATTTCGATAATTTTATCGTTAATGTCAGATATTCACAGTTATCTCTGCAAGATAATTATTGCAATATATACAAAATCTAAATATGATTTGTATTACTTTAAATTTGTGCACATGTAATAATATATTTTATTTATGCTAATACTTGTGTGTGGTAATTTATTCCGAGGCGTTACGGGATTGTTTATAATAATAATAATAACCTGGGAGTCGTAGGAGTTTCCATGTCGTAGCTCAGTCGATTAAGGCAGCGTCTAGGATGCTCACGGACGCAGGTTCGAATCCTCGTCACGGCCCTTGTGGATTTGTTCAATAATAGCCTGGGGTTGTGAATAAGCTCGCAGCGTTTCCCAGCTCGTAAACTATTTAATACGAAATAAGCCGCCGTGATTGAGGACAAATGTACAGGGTTCGCAAGTGGACATTTAAAGTCCTTGATGAATCCTGAGCACTTACGCAGCCACTTACGACCCGTGTACATCTTTCCTTTACCACAGTGGCTTTGTTGACATTTATTTACCATGTGCTCCGAAACACTGCGAAGATGCTGACAACAATAATACAACTCAAACTGTTTAACAAATGTAAACAAAGCCACCATTACTGAGAAAAGATGTACAGGTTTCGTAACTGATGAATCCTGGCCCTGAGTACCAAAATACCTAGCCACTTAATCACAGGAAACACTGTCAGTGGGGATGTTGTCAAATGTTTAATACTCTACTTTCAACATTACCAAACTATCGATAAAGGAGTGTATGCATACATTCTACATCTCGCGAACATTTTGGCGCGTACCTCATATAATATACATTACGACACAAATAGCGTATACACACGCATGCGTGCAGGTACGAAGGCACGGGGTCCAAGAGCTGTAACTCGATGCTCAAGGAATAAATAAGTTAGTACAAATAGGAGAGTACACACATGACTCAAAGGTATCCCAAATGAGGGAAATCTAACACCTTCCATAGACTCACTCTCTCTCTCTCTCTCTCTCTCTCTCTCTCTCTCTCTCTCTCTCTCTCTCTCAGGGGGTCTAAGAGGAGACTGAGCCCCTCCCTCCTGGCTGTTCTCAGCCCCCCCCCACCCCCCACTTCTCGTACCCACACGTGACACAAACAAACTCACGCTCAAGAATTATTGCACGTGTTAAACTTCGTCGCCAATATTTTTTCAACATGATCGTAAAATTCAGAGCAAACTTTAAAAATGGGCTGGCAACTCAGCCGGTGATGAGCGCCGAGGTGTGGAAGCACGCCGGGCTCACAGTGTACACAAGGTGCTCACAGTGTACACAAGGTGCTCACAGTGTACACAAGGTGCTCACAGTGTACACAAGGTGCTCACAGTGTACACAAGGTGTTCACAGTGTACACAAGGTGCTCACAGTGTACACAAGGTGCTCACAGTGTACACAAGGTGCTCACAATGTACACAAGGTGCTCACAGTGTACACAAGGTGCTCACAGTGTACACAAGGTGCTCACAGTGTACACAAGGTGCTCACAGTGTACACAAGGTGCTCACAGTGTACACAAGGTGCTCACAGTGTACACAAGGTGCTCACAGTGTACACAAGGTGCTCACAGTGTACACAAAGTGCTCACAGTATACACAAAGTGCTCACAGTGTACACAAGGTGCTCACAGTGTACACTAGGTGCTCACAGTTTACACAAGGTGCTCACAGTGTACACAAGGTGCTCACAGTGTACACAATGTGCTCACAGTGTACACAATGTGCTCACAGTGTACACAAGGTGCTCACAGTGTACACAAAGTGCTCACAGTGTACACAAAGTGCTCACAGTGTACACAAGGTGCTCACAGTGTACACAAAGTGCTCACAGTGTACACAAGGTGCTCACAGTGTACACAAGGTGCTCACAGTGTACACAAAGTGCTCACAGTGTACACAAGGTGCTCACAGTGTACACAAGGTGCTCACAGTTTACACAAGGTGCTCACAGTGTACACAAGGTGCTCACAGTGTACACAAGGTGCTCACAGTGTACACAAGGTGCTCACAGTGTACACAAAGTGCTCACAGTGTACACAAAGTGCTCACAGTGTACACAAGGTGCTCACAGTGTACACAAAGTGCTCACAGTGTACACAAGGTGCTCACAGTGTACACAAGGTGCTCACAGTGTACACAAGGTGGTCACAGTGTACACAAGGTGCTCACAGTGTACACAAGGTGGTCACAGTGTACACAAGGTGCTCACAGTGTACACAAGGTGCTCACAGTGTACACAAGGTGCTCACAGTGTACACAAAGTGCTCACAGTGTACACAAGGTGCTCACAGTGTACACAAAGTGCTCACAGTGTACACAAGGTGCTCACAGTGTACACAAGGTGGTCACAGTGTACACAAGGTGCTCACAGTGTACACAAGGTGCTCACAGTGTACACAAGGTGCTCACAGTGTACACAAGGTGCTCACAGTGTACACAAGGTGCTCACAGTGTACACAAAGTGCTCACAGTGTACACAAAGTGCTCACAGTGTACACAAGGTGCTCACAGTGTACACAAAGTGCTCACAGTGTACACAAGGTGCTCACAGTGTACACAAGGTGCTCACAGTGTACACAAAGTGCTCACAGTGTACACAAGGTGCTCACAGTGTACACAAGGTGCTCACAGTGTACACAAGGGGCTTACACCTGAAACACCAACAAATTTAAAAGAGCATGGGAACAAGTGGTAGGAGACCAAGGAGCCCTCTCCCACAAGCGGTAGAGGAGACCATGGAGCCAACTCCCACAAGCGGTAGAGGAGACCATGGAGCCACTTCCCACAAGCGGTAGAGGAGACCATGGAGCCACCTCCCACAAGCGGTAGAGGAGACCATGGAGCCACCTCCCACAAGCGGTAGAGTGGACAGGACCAGCCATTAACTCCTACCCCTTCACTCCGGGTCCTGGCATAGAGTAGCGCCTCAGCACGGAGGCACTCAAGACCTTTATGGCCCTGAAGCAACGTACAACGAAACTAGAAAATATTCAGAAGTGTGTCACGGGAGGCGAGAGCGCCCTGAGCCTCAAGCCGCTTGAGAAGAGACATGATTGATGCATTACAAATATATGTTTACATATTTTTATGTGAATATGTAAACATACTTTTTAGGTTTACATATTTACCTTAAACATAAACTGTAAATATACTTTTTATGTTTACATATTTACACTGTTTCCTCCACGTGTCCCGAAGAAATACGTGGAACCAAAATATCCTGTATCAAAATAGTGATAACGAGGTCGCGTGACACATGGACACGTTTACAACGCGTCTGATTGGACACCCAAGCCACACGCCTGAAAAGAAAGAAAATGACGACAGTTCGGTCCGCCCTCGACAATTATTGATTCGTGTAATAATGGTCCAGGACGGACCGAAACGTCGCCACTTGATAATGGTCCTAGACGGACCGAAACGTCGTCACTTGATAATGGTCCAAGGTGGACCGAAACATCGTCACTTGATAATGGTCCAAGGTGGACCGAAACGTCGTCACTTGATAATGGTCCAAGGCGGACCGAAACGTCGTCACTTAATAATGGTCTAAGGCGGACCGAAACGTCGTCACTTGATAATGGTCCAAGGTGGACTGAAACGTCGTCACTTCCAATATTTCCAAATGTGTGGGTTGGGAGTCTAATTGTCAAACTCCGTAATCCTGCCTTACTAACTTCTGAGTGACGACTAGAAGGTCAGAGGTCAACTGAGAGTGACCAACACTCACAAGAGTGTAAACAGCCGCCAGCGATGTGAAAGCCAGTAAAGGTGTCCACGTAACCACACACACATTCCAGAACCAAAATAAACTTTACTACAATATTAAATATCCAGCTCAGTAATTACTCTCAACAGGAACACTGCGCTCCGCAACACGCAATACACGGCAATAATACCGGAGTTTTACTCACCAATCTCGCGTGCCTCTGGACTCCGGTATTAAACTCTTACCTGAAAAAGAACAAAATGTGCATCATTAATTACATTTTTGCTTTAAAAGCAAACCATGTTGTAGTAGCAAAAAACCGGTTTATGAAACCATTCATCGTGGTCTATGTTCCACAAATAGGTTAACTACACACTACCAGTGGGCACACTATCCAAGAGTAACGTCGAATGAACGTTGCTACGACGTCGAATCAACGTTGCTATGACGTCGAATCAACGTTGCTACGACGTCGAATCAACGTTGCTACGACGTCGAATCAACGTTGCTACGACGTCGAATCAACGTTGCTACGACGTCGAATCAACGTTGCTACGACGTCGAATTAGTTTCCGTTCGATGTCGAATCATCGGTAATTTAACAGAAGTCAGGCAATGTGATCATGTGCTACAGGAAATAATAATTATCAAGTATTCACTGCAATTCTCAGAACCATGACCACAGATGAGCTACGTGTATCCCTTCGCTGCCAAACAGACTTGCGCCAGGATTCACGAGGCATTTATACGTGTCCACTTTCGAAACATCTACATCTTTCCTCAATCATGAGAGTTTTGTTTACATTTATGAAACAATAACCTTAGGTTGTGAACTTTCCAAGCGCGTAAATCCTTTAATATATGTAAACAAAATCATTCTGAATGTTGAAAGATGTATAGGTTTCGTAAGTGGACGTGTAAATTGCTTGATAAATCCTAGTCCTGGTCGAGAAGGCTTAAATCACCACATCGGCCCTATGCTGATGGCCAGTGTTGCAAGTCATCCCTTTACGGTATACATACAAACATGGCAAATAAGAAATATATATACATTCGCGCATGCTTGAATATGTATGTATTCACCTAGTTGTGTTTGCGGAGGTTGAACTTTGCTCTTTCGGCCCGTCTCTCAACTGTCAATCAACTGTTTACTAACCACTTTTTTTTTCTCCACACCACACACACACCCCAGGAAGCAGCCCGTGACAGCTGACTAACTCCCTGGTATCTATTTACTGCTAGGTAACACTGGCATTCAGGGTGAAAGAAACTTTGCCCATTTGTTTCTGCCTGGTGCGGGAATCGAACCCGCGCCACAGAATTACGAGTCCTGCGCGCTATCCACCAGGCTACCACGCCCCTTAAATGTGTGTGTGTGTGTGTGTGTGTGTGTGTGTGTGTGTGTGCGTGCGTGCGTGCGTGCGTGCGTGTGTGTGTGTGTGTGTGTGTGTGTGTGTGTGTGTGTGTGTGTATGTGTGTGTGTATGTGTGCGTGCGTGCGTGCGTGCGTGCGTGCGTGCGTGTATGTGTGTGTGTGTGTGTGTGTGTGATTGAATGTGGCTTAGATCAACGATGCTAGCACGAACCTTCACTAATATTTCTTAAGTTCAACTTCACTTGCGAAAGAAGTCGAAAAATAAGCCCATTTTACATTGTGAATAAGCCGATGTGTTCCGCTAAAACATAACTTGACTTCTTTAGAGACAGCTGAAAATTGAATACAAAAAGACATCCACACCAATATATATTCCTTGCGGGCGTGATGAGAGGAGTGGTAGTTATCCTGTCGAGTGGACAGAGCAATTTAGTCCTGTATTCTCATTGGTCGGTTGGGGCGGTTGGTTAGATATAGACTGGCAGCTCTCTCTCCATCTTGTCGTTAAAACTGACCTATATATATAAATTGACTGTTAATAATTGGTCATGTTTGATGGGAAGTACTTGTGCTATGTCTGATGTCCTCTTGTCACTGGTCCTGTCGATTACAATGGTGTTGCTGGCCAGGATCGTTGAGGTAATGGTCTAGTTGTGTAGAAATATGAAGGTCATTAATAAAGCCTTGTTCATCGTCGTGCACAAAACACAAACAAAAATCCACTACATCAATTATAAACCATCCAACCACGTCATTTGGCTCTGGTCATTAACCACTTTTAAGACGAAACGAACAATTTCCTCTTTAAGGAGTTATGTAACTTATCTTCAGCGAGAGACCAGACGCGTCATCACATCCTCTTAAGCATTAGAGGTCAAAATACCCGCGGAGACTTGCTGTAATGTACACAAGTAACTGTTCAGGTGGTGAAGAGGACGCGGGACAAACAGGAGCCGCGGTAAAGGCGAGCTGTGAAGCAAAGAGCCGAGATGTTGTTGTTGCTTCAAGAGGCGCTACAGGAATGGTTGTTGTTCTAATCAGAAATGATACAGGAACGAGAGATGTTGCAGACACAGGCACTGTAGAACTGTTGACAGATACGTTGCAATTAAATCAGGCACTGAAGAATGCACAAGACACACTGCAAGGGACACTACAAGAGACACTGCAGAAGGCACTGTAGGACAGGCCCAAATTCTGAGCGTAATTAGTGGCCTTATATAACACACAATATGTATATTTAATACATAATAATAATAATAATAATGATGATGAGAAAATCCACTAGGACTATAGGTGGGCGCGAACCTATGACCCCCGGCATTGCCAGTCGCGTACTCTACCAGTGGACCACTGAAACTGTGTGTGGTCCAGTGGTAGAGTAGGCGACTCACAATACCGGGATCGAAGGTTCGCATCCCCCTCACAGCCCTGGTGGATTTTCTCACTGATATATGTCGCATTAGTGCGATTTGTGTTAATAATAATAATAATATTTTATTATGTACCGGAGATCACATTGTAGTGAATACTGTAACGTCGAGTTCATTTTAATATCAGTAAAATGTATGTATTTTCGAGTTTATTTTAATAAAAGTAAAATCTATGTACTTAGTATTATTTTTTTGTTGCCTTTTGTACATAAAATCTACGTTTCACATTTTAAGTTAAGGCTGCGGGTATTCTTCAAAGCTGCCTTTGCTGTGAACTTTTATTTTTCGAGGAAGGAACGAGGGGAAAGCTTTTGCGTAAATTGAATGATTGATTGGTAAGGTAAAGTCGCGTTGCAGGAGGTTTCGTTGTAAGATATTGAGGCTTTGCAGAAGAGGGACGTTGCAAGAGAAAAGAGACGTTGTTAGGGTAATACGTCATGGGAGGAGGCTGGTGCCGTGGGAGTGGCTATCATGGGAGGAGGCTGGTGCCGTGGGAGTGGTTATCATGGGAGGAGCCTGATGCCGTGGGAGTGGCTATCATGGGAGGAGGCTGGTGCCGTGGGAGTGGCTATCATGGGAGGAGGCTGGTGCCGTGGGAGTGGCTATCATGGGAGGAGGCTGGTGCCGTGGGAGTGGTTATCATGGGAGGAGGCTGGTGCCGTGGGAGTGGCTATCATGGGAGGAGGCTGGTGCCGTGGGAGTGGCTATCATGGGAGGAGGCTGATGCCGTGGGAGTGGTTATCATGGGAGCAGGCTGGCCTCCTCCCATGATAGCACAACCACCACCGGAGCTGTGAACCACCACCACCACCGGAGCTGTGAACCACCACCACCACCGGAGCTGTGAACCACCACCACCACCGGAGCTGTGAACCACCACCACCACCAGAGCTGTGAACCACCACCACCACCACCGGAGCTGTGAACCACCACCACCACCACCGGAGCTGTGAACCACCACCACCACCACCGGAGCTGTGAACCACCACCACCACCACCGGAGCTGTGAACCACCACCACCACCGGAGCTGTGAACCACTACCACCACCACCGGAGCTGTGCACCACCACCACCACCACCGGAGCTGTGAACCACCACCACCGGAGCTGTGAATGGTCACGCTCACCGCCCCAGGCCTTCACAGACAGGCAGCGAGGCTCTGGACAATTCCAATTTTGTTTTATTCAAGGCTGGCACAATGGCGCGGGAGTAGTAGTGGGAAAGGTGGGAGGGGGGGTGTTAAAGAAGGGGAGGGAAAGAGGGGAAGGATGTGAGGGTAAGGGGGAAGACGGCGAACGGGAGGGACCAATTGACCTTTCCATACTGCCTCTTAGCTTCTCTCCTGATTCTAGTATTCTCGCTACTGATTCTCTTATATGTGTAGTTGTCTTCTGTTACGTGATCTCTTATTTCTTTAATGCTGTTTTGCTTCTCTATTATTTTTTTGTCTTGAATCATTGCTTGTCATCCCATGAACTAATCTTCGACTTCCTCCCCTTCCCCCTTCCCTAATCTTTATCCTGACCCAAGGGCTATAGGGTCGTAATAACTTGGCGCTTTATCCTGATAGTTCCCCTTCCTTCTTTGTCTCGGGAAAAGGTATGAATCTTTCTTTAACTCGTTTGACTTTAAATGTTTGGTAGTCCATTATATCTCGTGTCAATTTACCACTGAGACATTTTCTATTCTATTCTCTCCAGGAATTCTCTGACCCTCTGCTCTTCCCCTTTCCGGAATGTTAATCTTCTTCTCTCCCTCGTTCTTCTTTATATAGCCTTCGTGGCCACAATATACTCGGAGGCAAAAGCCCAGTGATTACTGGCTCCTATTTACACTGCGTGTCCCATCACTTACGACGTCCATCCCGTCCAGCGTGAAGATCAGCTCCTGTCTATCCGGCTGACCACCTATCCTCCTCGTTCCGTCCCCGACATGATTACGGGCTCACCATAGCCCGTGCTGCTTGGAACTTCTTGTGCCAGGTAGCGAATCTTAAACAACATCAACCGGACGTGATACGCCAGGAAGTTCCTCTACACCTTCAAAAGCTCCATAGCCCTTTTCTCCCTCTCGTGTCTCTTGTTTCCCAGTCAGGGTGACCATGGTTTAGGTCTCCTGTTTTTTGTATTAACACATTTAGGTACATACATGTGCAGCTGCCCCAGACTATATGAAGGGGAGTACAGTGTGTTAAACTGTACTCCCCTTCATATAGTCTAAGGTACTACCTGTGTTAATACACAAAACAGGAGACTTTAACCATGGTCAAACTGACTGGAAAACAACAGACACGAGAGAGGAAGAGACGTTGCTGAAGAGGAGAAGTTGCTCCTCGTTGCTGGGCTGGTCAACAAGGTTGTTGGTGCCAGGTCACACCTGGAGGATATTCATGTGTGGTTTCTTCGTGTTATGGTGTTGATGTCACTGATTTTTGTGGCTCCTTCTACTGTTTTACACCAAGCTACGACCACCTGCTGCCCCTACACTGCTACGACCACCTGCTGCCCCTACACTGCTACGACCACCTGCTGCCCCTACACTGCTACGACCACCTGCTGCCCCTACACTGCCACGACCACCTGCTGCCCCTACACTGCTACGACCACCTGCTGCCCCTACACTGCTACGACCACCTGCTGCCCCTACACTGCTACGACCACCTGCTGCCCCTACACTGCTACGACCACCTGCTGCCCCTACACTGCTACGACCACCTGCTGCCCCTACACTGCTACGACCACCTGCTGCCCCTACACTGCTACGACTACCTGCTGCCCCTACACTGCTACGACCACCTGCTGCCCCTACACTGCTACGACCACCTGCTGCCCCTACACTGCTACGACCACCTGCTGCCCCTACACTGCTACGACCACCTGCTGCCCCTACACTGCTACGACCACCTACTGCCCCTACACTGCTACGACCACCTGCTGCCCCTACACTGCTACGACCACCTGCTGCCCCTACACTGCTACGACCACCTACTGCCCCTACACTGCTACGACCACCTGCTGCCCCTACACTGCTACGACCACCTGCTGCCCCTACACTGCTACGACCACCTGCTGCCCCTACACTGCTACGACCACCTGCTGTCCCTACACTGCTACGACCACCTGCTGCCCCTACACTGCTACGACCACCTGCTGCCCCTACACTGCTACGACCACCTGCTGCCCCTACACTGCCACGACCACCTGCTGCCCCTACACTGCCACGACCACCTGCTGCCCCTACACTGCTACGACCACCTGCTACCCCCTACACTAACACGACCACCTACTACCCCTTACACTAACACGACCGCCTACTGCCCCCTACACTGCCACGACCACCGCAACAGTTCAACACGCTGAGCGTGCCTCTTGAGGCGTAAGTGTGTGAAGGCTGTGCACACATAACCAGTCACACGCACACATTTACCCACCAAAAAACTAGTATCATATCAGAGGAGAATCACTGAGCGAGAATTAGCAGGCAGCGAGGATTACTCCGGCGGCAGCCTTCACCTGAGCCAACACTCACACAAACACCAACCAAAAGAAAAATAGACGAAAATAAAAATGTGAAATATTTTTCTCTCTTTCGGGGGATGCGAGGCCCCTGATCCAGGAAATTTAGCTGTGGATGTGTATGAATAGCACAGGCGGAGGGAGGCGTGGTGCCTCCTGCATACACAAACAAGTTGCTGGGCCACTGCTGAATGCCAGACACCTCGCAAAAATGTATAGGCGGGCGCTAAACACGAAACACCTGCGTCTCCACCCCCCCCCTCTCTCTCACTAACTCCCCCCCCCCCCCCCGCCCATTACCTGTAGCTCCCCCCCTTTCCCCTCCACCAGTGCTCCCCTTACCTTTATTTAGCACCTACCCCCCTCCCCCTGCCCCTAACCCCCCAGGTCCCATCCAGGTAGCTTCATTAACCCTGAGATACCTTCCCTGGAGGTCAGGGACACTGGTTATGCCCAGGTTAACTACCTAGTTGGTTCTCCCCGACCCCCACCTCACACTAACTGGCTCACTCTTCCCAGCTCACCCTACCTTCTCAGCTCATTCTTCCTCCCCAGCTCACCCTTCCTCCCCAGCTCACTCTACCTCCCCAGCTCACTCTACTTCCCCCAGCTCACCCTACCTCCCCAGCTGACCCTACCTCCCCCAGCTCACCGTACCTACCCCAGCTCACCCTGCCTTCCCAGCTCACCCTACCTCCCCAGCTGACCCTACCTCCCCCAGCTCACCGTACCTACCCCAGCTCACCCTGCCTTCCCAGCTCACCCTACCTCCCCAGCTGACCCTACCTCCCCCAGCTCACCGTACCTACCCCAGCTCACCCTGCCTTCCCAGCTCACCCTACCTCCCCAGCTCACCCTATCTCCCCAGCTCACCCTGCCTCCCCAGCTCAGTGTAAGAGGGAGGGAGCTGCTATCTCCCAGATCACGGTAAGTTAACGAGGTCGGAGCAGCACCGCTGACCCCGTTTGTCTCTGGCGACCAGGATTTACAGCACGGAGGGTGATCGGAAAGTAACGACACAAGACCCGTAGTTTTGAAGGCAATTTATATCCAAACTTGTCACGTGTGCATTTTAGCCCCTCCACCTCTCCCTCCCTTGCTATTCCTCCTTCTCCCTGTGCCCTCTTCTTCCTTCCTTCCTTCCTTCCTTCCTTCCTTCCTCCCTCCCTCCCTTCCTTCCTTCCTTCCTTCCTTCCTTCCTTCCTTCCTTCCTTCCTTCCTTCCTTCTATCCTTCCTTCCTTCCTTCCTTCCTTCCTTCCTTCCTTCCTTCCTTCCTTCCTTCCTTCCTTCCTCCTCCCGCTCCTCAAGTCTTCCTTTTAGGAGACACTTGTATACCCTTCAACTGGCCCAGTGTTTCTGCCTGGTCCGTTGACACAATGACCTGGTTTGTTTGTGTTGCAACTAGTCTGTACTGAAGTTCAGCGTTTGTATAGCATGTTGAAAGCCTTATGGCGGTGTGTGGAGCTCACAGCGATGTGTGGGGGCTCACAGCAGTGTGAGGGCTCACAGTTGTGTGTGGGGCTCTCATAGTGACTGATAATGTTCTAAAAGGGCTTTATAAATAGGCAATGATGGTGCTTATTTCTGCTTCCCGAAGTGTGTACACCTGGAGCATCTGGCCAACATTACAAGGCTCTACTGGGAACCATTCCACCTTCATCACCGTCCCAACACATCAACTGTTCTGCCATCTCCTTCTCTCAGAGAGGCGTGAGTGAGTGCCTGCTTCTCTATATGAGGTTGGAACACCATATTATTGCTACTGTGGAACGTATTATTGTTACAGTAGGACATATTGTTATAGTGGGACATGTCATTGTTACAGTGGGATATGTCATTGTTACTGTAGGACATGTCATTGTTACAGTGGGACATGTCATTGTTACAGTGGGACCTTAGAACCATTCGCGACTGAACTCTGGGAGTAGGAAAGCGAGGTGTGAGAGAGGAGTCAGGTAGGAACGTGAGGAGTGATGGAACAAGGAAGGAGAGGAAGGGATGAAAGCAGGTAAACCAGGAATGGATGAAGAGGGGAGGAATGCAAGGAAAGAAGGAGAGAGGGAAGGAGTGAGAGAGAGAGAGGTAATCAAGTGTTCTAGAGATGCCCGTCTACTGCTACCTTAACAACCAACTTGACTAACTTGTACCCATCTCCGCTTGGCCAACTTGGAAGGAGATAATAAGCAGGGGCAGCTATAGCCTCCACCCACCGCCCTGCCCCATATACCCAGGCCATGTAACTACTTCACCTGTTAAATTCTTTGTTAAATTCTTTCCTATTTGTACCCCACGCTCTTCTCTCCCAGATAATCACTTTTCTCTCTTCTTCATCGCACCTCTCATTACCTTCTCCCATCCCACATTGCCCTCCACCTCCCTACCTGCCCTCTTCCTCCCCCACCTGCCCTCCGCCTCCCCACCTGCCCTCCGCCTCCCCACCTGCCCTCCGCCTCCCCACCTGCCCTCCTCCCCACTCCCATGAGCCGCTACACTGCCACCGCCTCGCCAGTGTTCCCTGAGGGCGCTCAGTGTCGCCACTCCGGCCCTGAGATAATATAATCCCCTTGAGGCTGGCGGCAAGGTCAGGGCTTCTTGTGAGGGATTAACCAGGCGTGATTGAGCTTCAGGAAGGTGGGGGAAGGAGATCAGAAAGCATGGGGGGGGGGGGTTACAAAATAGGGTGGAGATGCTGGGGGAGATGGAAGGTGAGAAGGAGGAGCAGGAGGACGAGGGGATGGGAGAGATGACGAGAGACTGATAAGGAGGAGAGAGAAAAAGGAAAAAAAAGGAGGACGTATAATTAATTTTTTCTTGTGTTAAAAAAATGGTACATTATATTTTTCTCTTTACCACCACCTCCCTCACACCAACCACCACCACCACCACCTCCCTCACACCAACCACTACCACCACCACCCTCACACCAACCACCACCAAAACAACAACTATTACCAGCTCACAGTGACCCCCTCCCCCCACCAAGAATCTGCTAGCAACCAGGCCGAGATGCCCCCCCTGAACCAGGGGCGTCCCTTCTAACACCCCCGCCGCCCCTGACACGCTGAGAACAACGACAGCTTCAACAGGTCCCCCTGACAATGGGGGGCCGGCTCGGAATAATAATAAAGGCCGCTGAATAAGTGGTCGTGACAAGGTACCAACGCTTCACTTTTACTGTTTGGGAAAATTTTCTCTCTGTTCACGAAGACTTATCAGTAAAGATTTGACTGTGGGTGTTATCTTGCCTGTGACACTTATTGTTGCACAGTCACGCTGGACACTTGTTGCACAGTCACGCTGGACACTTGTTGCACAGTCACGCTGGATACTTGTTGCACAGTCACGCTGGATACTTGTTGCACAGTCACGCTGGACACTTGTTGCACAGTCACGCTGGATACTTGTTGCACAGTCACGCTGGATACTTGTTGCACAGTCACGCTGGACACTTGTTGCACAGTCACGCTGGATACTTGTTGCACAGTCACGCTGGACACTTGTTGCACAGTCACGCTGGATACTTGTTGCACAGTCACGCTGGATACTTGTTGCACAGTCACGCTGGATACGTGTTGCACAGTCACGCTGGACACTTGTTGCACAGTCACGCTGGACACTTGTTGCACAGTCACGCTGGACACTTGTTGCACAGTCACGCTGGACACGTGTTGCACAGTCACGCTGGACACTTGGTGCACAGTCACGCTGGATAC
>NC_091155.1:22548401-22643401 GCF_040958095.1 Procambarus clarkii
CTCTTGTACGGACAGTCACCAACTCGGTCACCACTACAGCCAGGGTCACCACTACAGCCAAGGTCACCACTACAGCCAAGGTCACCACTACAACAAAGTGTCAGCCAAACATTACAATAGACACAATGCGTCACAACACCGTGGATAAAAATCGGACGCCCAGCCCACACATTGCAAAAATATCCGAAGGTACGACGTTTCGGTCCGTCATGAACCATTATAAAGTCGATTTGATAATGGTCTTGGACGGACCGAAATGTCGTCACTTCCATTTCTGACAGTCTAAGATATAATGCACAACTGTGTGTCCCCTGTCTTTGTCCACACACACTACACTTTACTTCATCTAGATCCCTATACAAGCCCAACTGCCAGAGATACTTGTAGCCAAGTCGTATTAGAGAGGTGAGCTGGGCTGCTTGATATAGCGGCAGCCTCGTATCTTGTTGGTCGGGGTTCGATCCCCGGTAACTCAATAGTGGATGGGGCACCGTTCCTTCCCCGCCGGGCAAGTCGTATTTGAGCTGTGACAACGTCTGTTAGTCTACTGATGTTGTTACTTGTCCTATACGTGTTTTAATTGACACATTCCATTGTGATTAACAATGGACCTGCTAATCAATTTGCCCTGTTCTGCTTTCTTCAAATTCATCCAAGAGCTCTCGTCTAATGACATTTTTAAAATCTAATAGCTCAAAATTAAGTTCAAATCGTCATTTCTGTTACTTTCAGATGTATGTGCTGAGAGTATAATTACATGTGATGAAGTACAATCATTATAAACAAATGTATAGTCCATGTGTCATCAAATATATAAACTATTTCGATCAACTAACCTTGGCCGTCAGCCACGTGTTTACTTCACCTCATCTGGCATTATATACTCAACATATGCGCAAGATGAAACATAAGTAAATATAGGTCAAGGAATATGCAACCACCACTACCACCAGCAGACCACCACTACCACCCATCATCACCGCCCACCACTATTACCACTATCACCACTACCACTATCACCAGCATTACCATTACCATCCACCCCAAGCACCACTATCACTACCATCCACCCCCACTACCACCCACCACCACCACCATCCCCACTACCACCCACTACCCCGTCCATCCCCACTACCACCCACCACCACCACCACCACTACCACTACCACCCACCACCACCGCTACCACTACCACCCACCACCACCATCCCCACTACCACCCACCACCACCATCCCCACTACCACCCACCACCACCATCCCCACCACCACCATCCCCACTACCACCCACCATCACCACCACCACCACCACCACCACCACCACTACCACCCACCATCACCACCACCACCACCACCACTACCACTACCACCCACCACCACCATCCCCACCACCACCATCCCCACCACCACCATCCCCACTACCACCCACCATCCCCACTACCACCCACCACCATCACCACCACCACCACCACCACTACCACCACCACTACCACCCACCATCACCACCACCACCACTACCACCCACCACCACCATCCCCACCACCACCATCCCCACTACCACCCACCACCACCATCCCCACTACCACCCACCACCACCATCCCCACTACCACCATCCCCACCACCACCATCCCCACTACCACCCACCACCATCACTACCACCATTCCCACTACCACCGCTACCAGCACCGGCGTGGTATCCACACCCTGTGGAGCATACAACCAAAATTGAGAAAGTACAAAGTTTTGCAACAAGACAGGCAACAGTCTTGAGAATAACTTAGTGAAATTAAATTTCACAACCCTAGAGAATACAAGGAACAGAGGGTAATGGTCACAATATACAATATAAAGAGGGAGATAGACAAGACGGTCAAGGACAACGTCTTCAACTGGAGAGAAAGTAGGACAAGAGGACACAGGGGGGAAGCTGGAAACACAAATGAGAATGTACTGATAAATTCTCGCTCCCTTTACGAGTGGATCAACAAGTGGAATGTACTGCAGAAGTTGTGGAAGCCACCTCCATCCGTCCGTAAATTTTAAGACCAGATTCGGCAAAGAATTAGAACGTGAAAATAGTTCAATTATTGCCCAATAGGTACAACAAGGCTAGCAGGCGGGGGCGTAAGGAGATAGACCTCACTTCCCTGTACTCACTAGTAGGTAAGTACTACAACCACGGACTATCATATCTACCACCACACCACCACTACCACACCACCACTACTACACCACCACTACCACACCACCACTACCACACCACCACTACTACTACACCACCACACCACTACCACACCACCACTACCACCACCACCACCACCACTACCACTACCACACCATCACCACCACTACCACACCATCACTACCACACCACCACTACCACACCACCACTACCACACCACTACTACCACACCACCACCACCACACCATCACCACCAAACTACCACTTCTACACCACCACTACCACACCACCACTACCACACCACCACTACCACACCACCACTACTACACCACCACTACCACACCACCACTACTACACCACCACTACCACACCACCACTACCACACCACTACTACACCACCACTACCACACCACCACTACCACACCACCACTACCACACCAATACTACACCACCAAACCACTACCACACCACTACTACCACACCACCACTACCACACCACCACTACTACACCACCACACCACCACTACCACACCATCACCACCAAACTACCACCACCAACCACCGTATAAGCCGCGCCTTAAGACTCCATAACTACCACCAGACATTATCACTGACCCAATTACCTGATCTCATTATAATTTGTAATATTAATCTCCAATGTGTGGCTAATTACCAGGGACTTGCTTCTGGCGTCTGAGATTACCAGGAGGGTCACCAATACTGGCCTCAGCCTTCACTACGGTGAACCGTGACCCTGTTAATCACCTTCACCCACTTCCGGTTGACCTACACTCTGCTGGGTAGTTTATATCTTGTTCAGTCAATCAACAAACTCCTTAACAACCAAGTAATTAAGCGAACATTTAGTCAGCCAGTTACCCAATCAAGTAAGCATTGAGACCAAATCCTCCACCAATCAATGAACCAGGCAATCATTTGATTGTTTAACACTGGCACACTTATTAGCTGTGCCCTCAGTTATGACGTCACTGCTGTGATACCACTTATGACGTCATTGCTGTGATATCACTTATGACGTCACTGCTGGTACTACTTATACGTCACTGCTGTGCTTGCTCTGTGATTGGTTGAGTCTGCTCTCCAATACCTGGGGTCCGGGCCATTGCCAACTCCCGGTTAATGCGTTTCTGAAATATTTAACTGTGCACCTCGCATACTTCTTTATCGTTTTCTGTGTGTTGGCTGCCACTTTGCCCAGTGTGATTATTTTGGGAATTTTTCAGGTATTTACCTCAAGACGTTGGAACTCTTTTTGGTTGTTCTTATGTACGTGTACTGCTTGTTCGCCTGTGGTCCTTGTTCTTACTTGTTCCTTGTTCTCTGTCTGTAGTCTGTTTCTATCTTCTCTTTCTCCCTCTCTTTAATTCCTCTCCAAGTCCTCCTGTTCTCCCTTCCTTCACTCGTTACTCCCTATTTTCACTCTTCTCCAATTCCTGCTTCTCTGTACCGAACTGTTTCGCCTCTGTGATTATTATCTTTGTTATTCCCCCTCTCTACGTCCTGCTTTCCACCTCCCCTCTCTATCCCTCACCCCATCTCTCCCTTCCCTCATCTCTAGCCTCACGTCTCTCTCACCTTATATCTCTCTCTCTCTCTCTCTCTCTCTCTCTCTCTCTCTCTCTCTCTCTATCTCTCTCTCTCTCTCTCTCTCTCTCTCTCTCTCTCTCTCTCTCTCTCTCTCTCTCTATCTCTCTCTCTCTCTCTCTCTCTCTCTCTCTCTCCTCTTAACCCCATCTTTGCCACCCCTCTCCCTGCCTCTCTCTCTCTCCCTATCTCCCTCCCCTCTCCCTGCCTCTCTCTCTCTCTCACCCTCCTCCCTCACAGCCGCTCTCACCCTCCCATCACACACACACACACACACACACACCGCAGGCTTGGCGCTGCGCCCATATATTTACAAACCGTAGCCATTAGCCTCACACACTCAGCATTTCAAAGCGACTTTACGCGTTCGTTTACAGAGTTCCAGAGCCAATATAATCCCCAGCGGCGGTGTGAATTAACTTGCGGTAACTAATAACTTTGCTCTCGGGCCCTCATGGGTGAGCGGGAGGCCCTCAGGTCTGACTCAAGTGCGTCCTGGGAGGCGCCCGTCTCACCCAAGTGCGTCCTGGGAGGCGCTCGCCTCACCCAAGTGCGTCCTGGGAGGCGCCCGTCTCACCCAAGTGTGTCCTGGGAGGCGCCCGTCTCCCCCAAGTGTGTCCTGGGAGGCGCCCGTCTCACCCAAGTGCGTCCTGGGAGGCGCCCGTCTCACCCAAGTGTGTCCTGGGAGGCGCCCGTCTCACCCAAGTGTGTCCTGGGAGGCGCTCGTCTCACCCAAGTGTGTCCTGGGAGGCGCCCGTCTCACCCAAGTGTGTCCTGGGAGGCGCCCGTCTCACCCAAGTGTGTCCTGGGAGGCGCCCGTCTCACCCAAGTGTGTCCTGGGAGGCGCCGGTCACTCCCAAGTGCGTCCTGGGAGGCGCCCGTCTCACCCAAGTGTGTCCTGGGAGGCGCCCGTCTCACCCAAGTGCGTCCTGGGAGGCGCCCGTCTCACCCAAGTGTGTCCTGGGAGGCGCCCGTCTCACCCAAGTGTGTCCTGGGAGGCGCCGGTCACTCCCAAGTGTGTCCTGGGAGGCGCCCGTCTCACCCAAGTGTGTCCTGGGAGGCGCCGGTCACTCCCAAGTGCGTCCTGGGAGGCGACACCTGGAATACTGATCAGTGTCATCTGAGACACCAACCAAGACGACTTGAAGCACCAGCTTGCTAGACGGGGTCGTTAGGGGCACATGGTACGGTGATCCGACCACCAGGGAACTATAGCACTACACACAACCTAATTGGGATAAATAACGAAGATAATCCTACACGGATATTCTTAAAGTTTTCTCAACTTGAAAACTATTATTTTGGAAGGAATACGCAAGAACGCACGCACGCACGCACACCCTTACAGGGACTGGTGGCTCAGTGGACAGCGCTTGGGGTTCGTAGTCCTGAGGTTCCGGGTTCGATCCCCGGTGGAGGCGGAAACAAATGGGCTGAGTTTCTTTCACCCTTAACGCCCTTGTTACCTAGCAGTAAACAGGTACCTGGGAGATAGACAGTTATTACGGGGGGGGGGGCTTCCTGTGTGTGTGTGTGTGTGTGTGTGTGTGTGTGTGTGTGTGTGTGTGTGTGTGTGTGTGTGCGTGCGTGTGCGTGTGCGTGTGTGTGTGTGTGTGTGTGTGTGTGTGTGTGTGTGTGTGTGTGTGCGCGCGCGTGTGCGTGCGTGCGTGCGTGCGTGCGTGCGTGCGTGCGTGTGTGTGTGTGTGTGTGTGTGTGTGAAAAAAAGTTGATGGATTGACGGTTGAGAGGCGGGCCCAAAGAGCCAGAACTCAACCCCAACAAGCACAACTAGGTGCTTGGTGCAACAGCCACATTTAAATATAGATTTGACACCCTTAAAACCCTTGGAATCTATACACCAATCCATTAAGTACAGAGAGGCGGGACCCAAGAGTAGCAGCTCATCCCCCCGCATATACAAGTAGGTGAGTGCACTCGCAATGAATATGTTTTTAGCGAAAAGAGAAAGAAATATTGACATCGAGAAAGAGTATTAGTTATCAAGAGAAAGAGCCAGGCATTATGACTCAAAAATAATCACTACGATTACACTCGAAATTAGCAATAAGCAGCTTCGAGGACGGAGGAGGAGGAGGGAGAGAGAAGAGGAGAAGGGAGAGGAGGAGGGAGAGAGAAGAGGAGAAGGGAGAGGAGGAGGGAGAGAGAAGAGGAGAAGGGAGAGGAGGAGGGAGAGAGAAGAGGAGAAGGGAGAGGAGGAGGGGATGGGTTAGGAGGAGGGAGAGGAGGTGTTGTGAGAGTCCATGACCCAGAGCGTAAGTCACTAGCGTAAGTGTAAGAGTGTGTACGCGCCTCAACCCTCGTCACCCCCAACAGACACAAGCACTCACCAATCACAGGTGCCAAGAACGATCACAGAGTCTCGTCAAGTTATTATCAAAGTGAGTACGGTGCCAGGCTAGTGAAGGCCCGCTGTTGGTGGTCCCTTCCGGCCTGGCACTCCATGCCCACCCTACTCCCACCTGCTGCCCACCCTACTCCCACCTGCTGCCCACCCCACGGCCACCTGCTGCCCACCCTACTGCCACCTGCTGCCCACCCTACTGCCACCTGCTGCCCACCCTACTCCCACCTGCTGCCCACCCCACGGCCACCTGCTGCCCACCCTACGGCCACCTGCTGCCCACCCTACTCCCACCTGCTGCCCACCCTACTCCCACCTGCTGCCCACCCCACGGCCACCTGCTGCCCACCCCACGGCCACCTGCTGCCCACCCCACGGCCACCTGCTGCCCACCCTACTCCCACCTGCTGCCCACCCTACTCCCACCTGCTGCCCACCCCACGGCCACCTGCTGCCCACCCCACGGCCACCTGCTGCCCACCCTACTGCCACCTGCTGCCCACCCTACTGCCACCTGCTGCCCACCCTACTCCCACCTGCTGCCCACCCCACGGCCACCTGCTGCCCACCCTACGGCCACCTGCTGCCCACCCTACTCCCACCTGCTGCCCACCCTACTCCCACCTGCTGCCCACCCTACTCCCACCTGCTGCCCACCCCACGGCCACCTGCTGCCCACCCCACGGCCACCTGCTGCCCACCCTACTCCCACCTGCTGCCCACCCTACTCCCACCTGCTGCCCACCCCACGGCCACCTGCTGCCCACCCCACGGCCACCTGCTCTGCCCACCCCACGGCCACCTGCTCTGCCCACCCTACTCCCACCTGCTGCCCACCCTACTCCCACCTGCTGCCCACCCTACTCCCACCTGCTGCCCACCCTACTCCCACCTGCTGCCCACCCACTCACCACACTACCTGCCCACCCACTCACCACACCACCTGCCCACCCACTCACCACACCACCTGCCCACCCACTCACCACACTACCTGCCCACCCACTCACCACACCACCTGCCCACCCACTCACCACACCACCTGCCCACCCACTCACCACACTACCTGCCCACCCACTCACCACACCACCTGCCCACCCACTCACCACACTACCTGCCCACCCACTCACCACACTACCTGCCCACCCACTCACCACACCACCTGCCCACCCACTCACCACACCACCTGCCCACCCACTCACCACACTACCTGCCCACCCACTCACCACACCACCTGCCCACCCACTCACCACACCACCTGCCCACCCACTCACCACACTACCTGCCCACCCACTCACCACACCACCTGCCCACCCACTCACCACACTACCTGCCCACCCACTCACCACACCACCTGCCCACCCACTCACCACACTACCTGCCCACCCACTCACCACACTACCTGCCCACCCACTCACCACACTACCTGCCCACCCACTCACCACACCACCTGCCCACCCACTCACCACACTACCTGCCCACCCACTCACCACACCACCTGCCCACCCACTCACCACACCACCTGCCCACCCACTCACCACACTACCTGCCCACCCACTCACCACACCACCTGCCCACCCACTCACCACACTACCTGCCCACCCACTCACCACACCACCTGCCCACCCACTCACCACACCACCTGCCCACCCACTCACCACACTACCTGCCCACCCACTCACCACACCACCTGCCCACCCACTCACCACACCACCTGCCCACCCACTCACCACACTACCTGCCCACCCACTCACCACACCACCTGCCCACCCACTCACCACACCACCTGCCCACCCACTCACCACACTACCTGCCCACCCACTCACCACACCACCTGCCCACCCACTCACCACACCACCTGCCCACCCACTCACCACACTACCTGCCCACCCACTCACCACACCACCTGCCCACCCACTCACCACACTACCTGCCCACCCACTCACCACACCACCTGCCCACCCACTCACCACACTACCTGCCCACCCACTCACCACACCACCTGGCCATCCACACAGCACACCACCTGCCCACCCACTCACCACACCACCTGCCCACCCACTCACCACACCACCTGCCCACCCACTCAGGACGCCAGCTTGCTGATCTGAGTCTCTCTGACAGTGTGTAAGGTCATTATGTGGCCCCCATTCATCAGCCAGCCTCATCTTCATTCATAACATTCCCGTCCCCAGCCCGCCTGTCTTCCTGTCCATTCATCCCTCATTCCCTCCCCTCACACTACTACCACAACTCCACCACTACTCTCCCCCTCTGCTCTTCCCTCCCTCTCCCCACCTACCCGTCCTTACACTTCTCGGCTCCTCGCGCCCCGGGCAGAAGGACAGATTGAAGTACCAGGCACTCGTGGGGCGCCCTGTTATCTAGCCCGTGGGATACCCAGCTCAACCCATGGGATAGGGACGGGCATGAATAGCCCGTAAACACCTCTCCCTCGAGGGACTCCCTATCAACACATCCCGACTGAACATCCGGCCACATCTCTCGCTCGTGGGACACCGCAGTTCCCCTTCCTCTATACACTTCATTTACTGCTATGATGCGCCGTGCCTTCGTGACATTACGGCTGGACGAATAGGGGTGAACACAGATAAGGATTGGTGCCTAATTAATCCTCCTTGGCCAGGGCGCGACTCGTCTGCCTGATTGGTGGGCAAGATTTGACTCTTATTAGTACTCTGCCTGAAGCCTCGGGTCATTGGCAGAGAAGGAAGTGGCAAATGATCTTGGTACAGTAGGAAGTTATCTTGGAAGCGTACCTGTAGTTATGAATTGAAACATCATTGACTGCTGTCCCTGTGACGGTGTCTTGTGTGTGTGTGTGTGTGTGTGTGTGTGTGTGTGTGTGTGTGTGTGTGTGTGTGTGTGTGTGTGTGTGTGTGTGTGTGTGTGTGTGTGTGTGTGTGTGTGTGTGTGTGTGTGTGTGTGTGTGTGTGTGTGTGTGTGTGTGTGTGTGTGTGTGTATGTGTGGGTCCAAACAAGAGCCTTGAGGCACTCCACTCACAAACCGGTTTCCCATTCTATTTCTGCAAACTTTGTGGTTTTTAAACATCCATATCCAACGCACAGAGACACGCACAGCTACGCACAATTTCGAACAGTCTTGCACAGCAAATATCAATTTCGGTTTAAATGCGAACAGGTATGACAGGTTGACCGAAAAAAAGCGTCGCTGCGCTTCCAGCTGGCAACACCGCCAACGGCGTGAGTTGCCAACGACGGAGTATAGTTGAAGCTCCGGTCATAATATATCTTAATTAGGGGGTAATTATGCCTAATTTCCCATGGAATACTTATAAATATAATGCTAAGATCACATAATGTACAGAGTCTAAACATAGTGTGTCTCATCTTGTGTGATTGGCTGTTACTTCAGTCACCAGGGGGCCGGTGGAACAATTACTAGGGTGCCGGTGGAACAATTACTAGGGGTGCCGGTGGAACAATTACTAGGGGTGCAGGTGGAACAATTACTAGGGGTGCAGGTGGAACAATCCCCAGGGTGCCGGTGGAACAATCACCAGGGTGCCGGTGGAACAACCACCAGGGTGCCGGTGGAACAACCACCAGGGTGCCGGTGGAACAACCACCAGGGTGCCGGTGGAACAACCACCAGGGTGCCGGTGGAACAACCACCAGGGTGCCGGTGGAACAATCACCAGGGTGCCGGTGGAACAATTACTAGGGGTGCAGGTGGAACAATTACTAGGGGTGCCGGTGGAAGAATCCCCAGGGTGCAGGTGGAACAATCACCAGGGTGCCGGTGGAACAACCACCAGGGTGCCGGTGGAACAATCACCAGGGTGCCGGTGGAACAATCACCAGGGTGCAGGTGGAACAATCACCAGGGTGCCGGTGGAACAACCACCAGGGTGCCGGTGGAACAATCACCAGGGTGCAGGTGGAACAATCCCCAGGGTGCCGGTGGAACAATCCCCAGGGTGCCGGTGGAACAATCCCCAGGGTGCCGGTGGAACAATCACCAGGGAGCCGGTGGAACAATCCCCAGGGTGCCGGTGGAACAATCACCAGGGTGCCGGTGGAACAATCACCAGGGTGCCGGTGGAACAATCCCCAGGGTGCCGGTGGAACAATCACCAGGGTGCCGGTGGAACAAACAAGAGAGTGCCACTCTTATTAGAGAACGATTTTCATATAATAAATCTATTTTGAAAACACACACTAGATTGATAATTAAAGGATTACCTATGATCGCCCACACCACACATCATACTGCAAATCCTACCTCGTATCATACATATTCACTCTTATTCACTAATTCCCACGGCACATGTCTTATGGACACCCGAGTACACGTACTCTCACACCCCCTGGGAGAAGGAGAACTGGCAGTGATGTATTGTGAACTGTATGAGAATAATAAGTGTTGTATTATGAGCTGTATGAGCCAGTATGAGTACCTTACCTTACGGAGATTCCGAGGATCAGCGTCTCCGAGACCCGGTCTCTGCCCAGACATACAGGTCCGTGGAGGTCATGTTGAGCTGATACAGTCAGTTATTGTGGAAAGCATCGGTCGCTCTGATAGTGATTCTTTTGATTATTTTTGTTATTAATTTCATTCTATTTTTATATTTATTATTACTGCTATTATATTTGATTAGTTGTTTCCGTTCCCTTTGTGTTAGCGTTCAGATTAGCGTGTATATAATATATAGGAACATTTATGTCTACTTCTCATTACACTTGGCCAAGATTTTCTGTGTCTAGAGTCTTTCTGTGGGTCAAGTCTTTCTGTAGGTCAAGTCTTTCTGTGGGTCAAGTCTTTCTGTGGGCCAAGTCTTTCTGTGGGTCAAGTCTTTCTGTAGGCCAAGTCTTTCCGTGGGGCCAAGTCTTTCTGTGGCCCAAGTCTTTCTGTGGGCCAAGTCTTTCTGTAGGCCAAGTGTTTCTGTGGGCCAAGTCTTTCTGTGGGCCAAGTCGACTGAGCTGACAGATAACGAAAGACTTCGCTAAGTAACCTCCACCTTTTCCTCTCGTAAATTGCGGGGTTTTAACCCCTCCAGTGAAAGTTCCTTGAGCAGCCCCTGAAGACCACATCGGTAATGGGAATCTATGGCCGGAGTCCCGCAGTTCCTTGCCAAAATGAAAAAGTTCTCACCTCAGCATCATCAGAGGGGAAGAAGGAATGTGGGTGACCGCTGCGAGGGTGACATGCTGACCCCCTTAGAGGTTGGTGACCTGCGTAGGTGACCTATTGACCTTCATATGTCTGGTGGTGGTATTGATGTGTTCTGAAAACCACCTTTTTGAGGTTGCTCATGGCTGTTCTGATATTCGATAATTTCCTAGGTTCTAGTGGCGTTATCCTAATTATGTGAGCCCCTAGGGTAAGATTTAATGTTATATATACTAACTGAAAACTATCCTGTTGGTCACCTGACCTCATTTTCAGCACCTTACAATTGCTTGTATTGATTTCTGGAAGCCATTTCTCAACCCATTACTGTAGGCTGTCTAGGTATTCTAAAATTATTTTGTCCTCGTGATCTGTTCCGAGTCTTCTCATTAAATTTGCATCACCTACGTCACTGTGATATACTTCGTCGATTTGGCAGAGACCTTTGGCTGCCAAAAAGCTTTCTCAATAGTCAACAGTGACTGGCACTGTACACAGTGACTTGGAGGTCGATGATTGTGATACGGTGTACTGGCGGTGAAGTTGGTAGTAATATTTTGGTGGCATGTATAGTGATATTTCAGTGAAAATAATAGTTAACATTAGTAAACAGAGAACTCACATTATCTTGATACATCAATGATAAAATCCACAGCAGCCGTGAAGGGGATTCGAACCTAAATGCGCTAGGTGTTCCCAGACGCACGCTCTGGGAATACCTCCCAGAGTACTATGTCGTGGCGTAGTCGTCTAGAGCGAGCATCTGGGAATACTCAGCGCATAGGTTCGAATCCCCATCACGGCTGCTGGGGATTTTCTCACTGATACATCACGACAATGTGTCGAAAACTAGATACGTGATGCTAAAAATCCCCATCACACAGGATGGTTAGTCATACAGAGACACATTCAGATTCTAAATAAATTAAAACTCCACGGAGATTGCAACCACGGTTACACTACTTACCGATATGCTTCTCTACACTAGTCAATGGAATAAGTTGTCGATGAATATACTAAGGAACCCGATAAATAAAATAGAATGAATTGATTCATCAATTACCGAAAACTCTATGTAAATGTAATGTGGGTGATGTTTCATGAGGCGGCTGTGTAGTGGAAAGCGTCGTTTCTTAGGTCGGATGAGTCCCTCATTCATGGGGAACTTCCCATTCGTTGATCCATTACTCCCCACCCATATGCCTATACACTCAGCCTACTCCCCTCCCATGACACACACACCTTCCCATTCTCACCAACATATCCTGTCTCCTCCTACTTACTCTCCCCTTCATATTACTACGCTCTTATGTTACTCTCTCTCTCTCTCTCTCTCTCTCTCTCTCTCTCTCTGTCTCTCTCTCTCTCTCTCTCTCTCTCTCTCCCTCCCTCCCTCCCCCTCTCTCTCGTCTTGTCTGTGCTACACTCTCCTTGCTCTTCCCTCACGCACACACAGCTGAGTATAAACACACACTCCTCAACCTCTTCCACTGTTGTCACCGCTTATTGCAAAACAAAGCATCTTCATCATAGGAAATCAATGCAGCCCAACTTCGGGCGAGGCGAATACTGGTCATCACGCTAGGCTCACTCGTCACGCTGGGGGCAGGCAGGCTTCACGCTCATGGTCTCCCACACCCTCACTATCTCCCACACCCTCACCATCTCCAACACCCTCACCATCTCCCACACCCTCACTATCTCCCACACCCTCACTATCTCCCACATCCTCACCATCTCCCACACCCTCACCATCTCCCACACCCTCACCATCTCCCACACCCTCACCATCTCCCACACCCTCACCATCTCCCACACCCTCACCATCTCCCACACCCTCACCATCTCCAACACCCTCACCATCTCCCACACCCTCACCATCTCCCACACCCTCACCATCTCCCGCATCCTCACCATCTCCCACACCCTCACCATCTCCAACACCCTCACCATCTCCCACACCCTCACCATCTCCCACACCCTCACCATCTCCCACATCCTCACCATCTCCCACACCCTCACCATCTCCCACACCCTCACCATCTCCCACACCCTCACCATCTCCAACACCCTCACCATCTCCCACACTCATATACCCCTTACCCTTGGCGTTTCTCTGGTGGGCGCGCTACCCCCATCTCTGCCAATATTGGACGGCCTCCCCCTACCTATTTTTTCTCTCTCCTCGAGCGTGTATTTGATTGTCTATATCCGTTTCAATCCCCACCTCTGCACTAGTTGTGTTGACCTGACCCCTCCCCTAGTTCCCTACACTGGTAGTGTTGACCTGACCCCTCCCCTAGTTCCCTACACTGGTTGTGTTGACCTGACCCCTCCCCTAGTTCCCTACACTGGTTGTGTTGACCTGACCCCTCCCCTAGTTCCCTACACTGGTAGTGTTGACCTGACCCCTCCCCTAGTTCCCTACACTGGTTGTGTTGACCTGACCCCTCCCCTAGTTCCCTACACTGGTTGTGTTGACCTGACCCCTCCCCTAGTTCCCTACACTGGTTGTGTTGACCTGACCCCTCCCCTAGTTCCCTACACTGGTAGTGTTGACCTGACCCCTCCCCTAGTTCCCTACACTGGTAGTGTTGACCTGACCCCTCCCCTAGTTCCCTACACTGGTTGTGTTGACCTGACCCCTCCCTACACTGGTTGTGTTGACCTGACCCCTCCCCTAGTTCCCTACACTGGTAGTGTTGACCTGACCCCTCCCCTAGTTCCCTACACTGGTAGTGTTGACCTGACCCCTCCCCTAGTTCCCTACACTGGTAGTGTTGACCTGACCCCTCCCCTAGTTCCCTACACTGGTTGTGTTGACCTGACCCCTCCCTACACTGGTTGTGTTGACCTGACCCCTCCCTACACTGGTTGTGTTGACCTGACCCCTCCCCTAGTTCCCTACACTGGTTGTGTTGACCTGACCCCTCCCCTAGTTCCCTACACTGGTAGTGTTGACCTGACCCCTCCCCTAGTTCCCTACACTGGTAGTGTTGACCTGACCCCTCCCCTAGTTCCCTACACTGGTTGTGTTGACCTGACCCCTCCCTACACTGGTTGTGTTGACCTGACCCCTCCCTACACTGGTTGTGTTGACCTGACCCCTCCCCTAGTTCCCTACACTGGTAGTGTTGACCTGACCCCTCCCTACACTGGTTGTGTTGACCTGACCCCTCCCCTAGTTCCCTACACTGGTAGTGTTGACCTGACCCCTCCCCTAGTTCCCTACACTGGTTGTGTTGACCTGACCCCTCCCTACACTGGTTGTGTTGACCTGACCCCTCCCTACACTGGTTGTGTTGACCTGACCCCTCCCCTAGTTCCCTACACTGGTTGTGTTGACCTGACCCCTCCCCTAGTTCCCTACACTGGTAGTGTTGACCTGACCCCTCCCCTAGTTCCCTACACTGGTAGTGTTGACCTGACCCCTCCCCTAGTTCCCTACACTGGTTGTGTTGACCTGACCCCTCCCTACACTGGTAGTGTTGACCTGACCCCTCCCCTAGTTCCCTACACTGGTAGTGTTGACCTCGGCCGTTGGATGCAAAAGCTCCTCAACCTTGGTGATGAAGGACTTTATTGACATCTTTCTGTTGTTTTGCCGAGGGCGTTATGTGTAACTTCCGATATTTCTGATCAACACGCCTTTTCGTGCGTGTGTATATTTATTCTCTCTCTCTCTCTCTCTCTCTCTCTCTCTCTCTCTCTCTCTCTCTCTCTCTCTCTCTCTCTCTCTCTCTCTCTCTCTCTTTCTCTCTCTCTCTCTCTCCTTATTTATCGTTGTGTTGGGCTTGTTTCCCCTTGTGGCCGATGTCTTACGCCTTGAAGAGATTTTGTTCATTACAACTTTCCCGGGAACACCAGAGTCCCGTCGGCCAGAGTTACAACCTCGCTAACATCTGTCTAAATCGAAATCCAGAGAACTTTTCTTGCAATGTGTGTGTGTGCGTTTGTGTGTGAGAGAGAGAGAGAGAGAGAGAGAGAGAGAGAGAGAGAGAGAGAGAGAGAGAGAGAGAGAGAGAGAGAGAGAGAGAGAGAGAGAGAGAGAGAGGGGGGGGGGGGGCAAGGGGCAGCCAGTAAGAGAGAGAGGAAGGCAGCTAGGGGCAAGAACTCTCGCCACTTGCCAGACGCGTCAAGAACAACGCATGCCAAAGAAATTACACAAGAGGTGGACCAGCTACAGATGGAATACAAAAGCAATCCATCAGGAAGGCAGACAGTTACGAGCAGACACTAGTGTTGACAGTATAATTAGCCAGGATGTCGTCTCTCCATACGCCCCTTAACCCCCCCCCCCCCACCCCCACCAAACAAACTCTCCGCGTCGATTTACGTCATAAAACATTTCTCTGCACACTCCTCCAGACCCATTTACCCCTTAATTCACAAGTTCTTGTCACACAAGGCATCTTAATCACTCACTATCAACAAGACTAGACTCCTTTTCCATTAGCATTTACTTCAGTAACCATCATTCCTTTACTGGCCTTCACGATCAAGCTCTTCCCTGCACCCATTCTACCCACCCATTCTACCCACCCATTCTACCCCACCTATTCCCTGCCTTCTACACCTGAGACCACTTAATACCTCACGTCAAGGCTGCCAGCTGCTGACCAGAAGACATAGCGGCAATGAAGTGTAAAAATCTTGTGCACATATGAAGATTGAATGTCAAACAAACTTTGTGAACTCAAGTGAAGGAACGAGAACGCAAAGCCTAGAAATAACAATAGTAGGAATGATTGAAATGATCACTTATGCAACGCTTCCTAGGCAATCCCAGGGAAGGAGTGATATACTGCTGATCAAATCTATGATTTACAACTCGTTTACTACGGAGTAACGGAATCTGAGTACGGAGAAGACATAACTCCAAATTTATGACAAGAAGCGCATATCGGCAGAATAATGTCTTTAGCATATACCAAACAGGCCATTGCGGGATAGCATTCAGTGACTTGGGCAACGATCCATCCAAAAGCTAATATAACGTACGTGCGACTCAATCTGAGGTATGCATCACCGGCATAGAAACCCCACCCAAAGAAACACAAAACATATCGAGAAAATTCCAAAGATAAGCAACATGTTTCTTTCCTAAGCTGAGGGATCTGAGCAATGAAAAAAACTAGGGAAATTTAGCCTTATCACACTGGAGGAAAAAATATGAGAGATTCTAAGCGGAATTAACCAAATAGAGAAGCAATGCTCCAAGTGACGAGTGGTAGATCGGGGGACCACCTGGACAGACACAAATGACTCACAGACGCGTCAAAAGGAACTTCTCCGCTATAAGGGTTGTAAACAAATTATTTGGATTAGATGAGGAAATTGTCGACTCCGATTCAATTGAATTTTAAAAATAAATAAGGCCAAAACACAAGCGAAAACACTGTATTGAACTACCGATGATCCTATACATACCTAACACACACACACACACACACACATACACACACACACACACACACACACACACACACACACACACACACACACACACACACACACACACACACACACACACACACACACACACACACACACACACACACACACACAGCATGGAGAGCTCAGCATGGAGTCCATATCTAGTCAAGGATAAGACTAAACTGGAAAAGGTTCAAAGGTTTGCCACCAGACTAGTACCCGAGCTGAGAGGTATGAGCTACGAGGAGAGACTACGGGAATTAAACCTCACTTCGCTGGAAGACAGAAGAGTTAGGGGGGACATGATCACCACATTCAAGATTCTGAAGGGGATTGATAGGGTAGATAAAGACAGTCTATTTAACACAAGGGGAACACGCACAAGGGGACACAGGTGGAAACTGAGTGCCCAAATGAGCCACAGAGATATTAGAAAGAACTTTTTTAGTGTCAGAGTGGTTGACAAATGGAATGCATTAGGGGGTGATGTGGTGGAGGCTGACTCCATACACAGTTTCAAGTGTAGATATGACAGAGCCCGATAGGCTCAGGAATCTGTACACCTGTTGATTGACGGTTGAGAGGCGGGACCAAAGAGCCAGAGCTCAACCCCCGCAAACACAACTAGGTGAGTACAACTAGGTGAGTACACACACACACACACACACACAACACACATGGGGAAGCGACAATCAATACCGTGACTATCAGGGGCGGCGTAATAAAGACAAGATGGAGGAGGCAATCTCAAGCAACCATTGTGTAAATGTTGGCCGGCCAGGCGATGCTCCAGCCAACACCACACAAATACTGAGGGGACATCTGTCGCCGCGCTCGAACCCACGATGGGACGGTGGATGGGACGGTGGATGGGACGGTGGGTGGGACGGAGGGTGGGACGGAGGGTGGGATAGAGTTGGATTGTAAGTAAAGGTGGCTGAAGGGATCGATGGAGGGAGAGTTTGGAGGGTAGCAAGCACGTAGGAAGGGAAGGGTGAGAATATGGGAAGGAAGGAAATGAAGGAGATAAGTAGGCAGATGAGGATGGCTGGATGAAGGGATAGCATGAGGGAGGGATAGACCAGTTAAGATATAGGTGAGAAGGAGGGAGATAATAAAGAGGAAAGAGTGATATCAGAGAAGAGAGAGAGAGAGTAAACGAAAAACCGCAGGAGAGATAAAAAGTCGAGGATGCGAAAGACAAAACAAAGAGTTGAAGAATGAAGAAAATCAGCCAAGAAACAGGTTGAAGAGGAGGCTGGCACCCAGTACCACACCAGCCAGTGCCAGTGACTGACCCTCCAGGCTGGCACCACGGGCTCCGGGACCAAACACTCCTCTCACCCTCAATACAATATGCTTGCTTGAGACAACCAAAGGTATTATTTACACACTAATACAAATATAAGTATACTGATTCCCCATCACGGCCTTACGATCTCACAAGCATCTAATTTGAAGTAGTTTTCCTTAGGCGCAAATATTTAAGCCCAGACAATCCCACCTAATTTATTGAAGCCGAGGATCGCTAGTCCAAGAATACGTACAAATAGATGCGCTTAAACTTCACTATGGCACCTTAGTTTTGGATGAGTTTAATAACATCGAAATTGAAGTGGATTGACTGTGAAGCCATCTTGTATTCCCCCTTCTATGACCTGGAGACGTTTCAGAGCCAAGGTCGCATGCTTGAGTCCTCACGGCACTTCTGAGAGATAGACACTGTATTTATAGACTTGTTGAGAACTGAACTTGTACATTGAAGTGTGTTTCTCCTCGCAGTCTCCAGCTTTATGTTGCGTCTCTGTGCAACACTGTCTGGCTCTACGCAATAGCAGAGGAGCTTGGTATGAAGGGTCACTCCCCCACACTCAAGCTAACACTTGGGCTGGACGGTAGAGCCACGGTCTCGCTTCATACAAGTCCGCGTTCAATCCCCGACCATGCAAGTTGTTGGGCACCATTCCTTACCTCCCCAGATCCTTATCCTGATCCCTTGCAAGAGCTAAATAGTCGTAATGGCTTGCCGGTTTCTCCTGATAGTTTCCTTTCCTTCCCCACTAAATATTTCACGCCTGTGGAAGAAACTATCATTCTGTAGTGCAGCTGTGGTAGTTGACCTCTGTCTTGTGCAGCTGTGGTAGTTGACCTCTGCCTTGTGCAGCTGTGGTAGTTGACCTCTGTCTTGTGCAGCTGTGGTAGTTGACCTCTGTCTTGTGCAGCTGTGGTAGATGACCTCTGTCTTGTGCAGCTGTGGTAGTTGACCTCTGTCTTGTGCAGCTGTGGTAGTTGACCTCTGTCTTGTGCAGCTGTGGTAGTTGACCTCTGTCTTGTGCAGCTGTGGTAGTTGACCTCTGCCTTGTGCAGCTGTGGTAGTTGACCTCTGCCTTGTGCAGCTGTGGGAGTTGACCTCTCCTGACACAAACCATCCCCAGAAGTTGTGTCTAATTCCTCAAGACCCTCACAACGACGCCAAGATTAAATGATTTCTGAGAGAGAGAGAGAGAGAGAGAGAGAGAGAGAGAGAGAGAGAGAGAGAGAGAGAGAGAGAGAGAGAGAGAGAGAGAGAGAGAGAGAGAGAGAGAAGGGGGTAGGAAGCGTTAGCTGGTATCTAGACAAGAGTTACAATAAATGAGCGATCAAGGGAACCGTGATCTTAACAGCGCTCTCCCGTGGAGGCTCACCAGCTCACTACTGAAATAACACCAAACAAGTTTCCTGAAACTATCTTCTGTACGAGAAGTTTCCAACATTCTGCGACGTTCCATTGTTGAATGTTTCCAAGAGTGACGTAAAACTGGCACGCCTGACGACCTCCCAACTGATTGAAGAGATATACACAGGGTGGTGTACCTAACTTCTTGGTGTATACAGGGAGGTGTACCTAACTTCTTGGTGTATACAGGGTGGTGTACCTAACTTCTTGGTGTATACAGGGAGGTGTACCTAACTTCTTGGTGTATACAGGGAGGTGTACCCAACTTCTTGGTGTATACACAGAGGTGTACCCAACTTCTTGGTGTATACACAGAGGTGTACCCAACTTCTTGGTGTATACACAGAGGTGTACCCAACTTCTTGGTGTATACACAGAGGTGTACCCAACTTCTTGGTGTATACATCGAGAGGTGTACATAACTTCTCGATGTATATATAAGGTTTACTTTAGTCCTGAATTATGTCCAAGAATGAAGTATACTCCCGGGTTAGTCAGTAAGGTATTGTGGAACCTTAATATTGTGGTATCCAAAGGTGTACATTCCGTAAGTCCGTCATCACGCCATATCAACGACAGCCACCTCCAGAGATGGTTAAGAGGTCTCAAACCAACACACCCACACCGTCTCCCATCGCTACCATCACCTCCAAAACCAGCATGACGTCAAAAGCCTAAGCTGCCTGGGTAACTACAGGCTTAAGAGATCCCGCCAAATCTCGTAAGAAATCTTACATGCATTTTACGCAACAATAAGAAACAATCACGGATCTGTACTCAAACGACCATGTTAACACCTTGACCAGTCTTAAGATGGAGGAGGGACCAAGGGTTGTGACCTAATGTTTCGCTAAAGTGACTATGGTCCACTTACCGTAGTTATAAAGCGGATGATTTAAGTTAAGAACGAAGGTATTATGGGTGAAGAGGAAGGTGGTGGAGGTTATCTTGAGATGATTTCGGGGCTTTAGTGTCCCCGCGGCCCGGTCCTCGACCAGGCCTCCACCCCCAGGAAGCAGCCCGTGACAGCTGACTAACACCCAGGTACCTATTTTTACTGCTAAGTAACAGGGGTATAGGGTGAAAGAAACTCTGCCCATTGTTTCTCGCCGGCGCCCGGGATCGAACCCGGGCCACAGGATCACAAGTACAGTGTGCTGTCCGCTCGGCCGACCGGCTCCCTGTGGATGCAACAATAACAAAAGTCGATAGGAACCAAAGTTAAAAGATAATTAATGAAAGTGAAGAACTATTGATGCAAATGAAAACTAAAGATAACAATTATTTGTTTATATTATTGGCGACTGGAAGAAGTATTATTGTGCAGCAAGGACGACTGAGCACCGCCTGAGCACGTGACACATGAGCCGTGAGCGCCCTCTCCAGCAGCCTCTTGTCCCCAGCTCTCTCAGTGGACGTGAGCACCGGCTCTATCGTTCTCTAGAGCCTGGATCAAAGGCAGTCAAGACGCCTGTATGTTGCGGCTATTGCAGACTCATGTCTTGTGTCCTCCTGACCTTGTCTGCGCCTCCTGCAGCTCGTCTCAGCTCCACACACAAGGGTTCTGTTTACATCTAAAGCTACTCCACTGTATTTCCACCGTCTTGGACATTTCTTACCCGAAACTTAATTGTATAGAACATGTTTTCACGCACACGCGCGCGCATGCGCACACACAATCACACACGCACACGCACGCACGCACATACACACGCACGCACACATACAAATTGATTGACAGTTGAGAGGCGGGAACAAAGAGCCAGAGTTCAACCCCCGCAAGCACAAGTAGATGAGTATAGGTGAATACACACACACACACGAAGTTCAGAAGTATGCCACTAGGTTAGTCCCAGAACTAAGCGGCATGAGTTACGAGGAATCGCTGTGTGAAATGCACCTGACGTCGCTGGAAGACAGGAGAGCTCGGGGAGACATGATCACTACCTATTAAATTCTCAGAGGAAATGACAGGGTAGATAAAGAAAAACTGTAACACGGGTGGTACGGGAACAAGGGGACACAGGTGGAAACTGAGTACCCACATGAGCCACAGGGACGTTAGAAATCATTTTATCAGGGACGTTAGAAATCATTTTATCAGTGTCAGAGTAGTTGGCATATGGAATGCATTAGGCAGTCGTGTGGTGGAGGCTGACTTCATACACAGTTTCAAATGTACATATGATAGAGCCCAGTAGGCTCAGGAATCTGTACACCAGTTGATTGACAGTTGAGAGGCGGAACCAAAGAGCCAGAGCTCAACCCCCGCAAGCACAACTAGGTGAGCCCACACATACTAATTACATGTGTGGTTGCATATAAAGTAAGATGTGATCTAATACTAAGGGGACGGGAGAGGTGTGTACAGCACAAGATCAGTCCTGGTTGTTAACGCCATAATACTCCCACTGTGGGATGATGTACTGTTCACCAGGAACTGTCCGCCACCTTAAGCCGGGTAAATCACCGACAACTTACGGGAACAAGGGAAGGCCAGGCTGAGTCAGTAATTAGGAAACGAGCACAGAAATAACGGAGAAAATGAAGACTTCGGGTATTTAGAGCTAGTTGATGTTTAGATAGAGTTGGATGGATGGTCCAGGTGGCTCAGATGGGGGTGAGGGAGGTGTGGGGAAGGGGGAGAGAGACCCGGGTATATCCGGGTACTCCTAGTACGTATCACAATCTTTACAAGATATTATGTACACGTCAGTTATTACTACGAGTCAGGCCCAGGAGCTGAGTGCAAGGACATGTTCTCAATTTCTCTTTCAAAGTCTTTCAACTTTGAAAGACAAAACTGTTTCTAACTAATAATTTTCCAGTTGTATTTTCACAAACATCAAACATATATATTTAAAGCAGCTTCAAGGCCTTGACAGTGTTTTCACACCCAGAAAAATATATGAAAAGCATAACACATTTTCTGGGCAAATTTTCTCAGTGCTGAGTGTGTTATAATATGTATGCTCAGCTTTGTTATGACGAGCTTAAAAAAAAAAAAAACTTTTTTGACGCCCAAATACATAAAATATTATCAACATGATAAAGTCATTTGGAGCAGGCTGAGGTCACTGGCTGAGGTCACTGGCCGGGGTCACCGTCCGGGGTCACAGGCCGGGGTCACAGGCCGGGGTCACAGGCCGGGGTCACAGGCCAGGGTCACAGGCCAGGGTCACAGGCCGGGGTCACCGTCCGGGGTCACCCCAGATGCACCTTCACCCAGAATATTGGTTCAACCCCCCGTCATGCTCCAAGAGTTGTCTCAGGAGATATATCACGTTACTGAGATGTCCTTGTGTATCATTAACGTACCCAAACCATGGAATAGTTCCAGGGGGAATTTGACAAATATCTTAAACAAAAATAGGAACCAACTAACCTAAATTCATGACATTTTCCTACAGGAATATTAATATAAGTCTAACGACCTGATGACCGAACTTAACTACATTCAATTACCAAAGTACCTTTAAAAAGTGCCTCGGAACCTAGAAATAACTGAGCACAGCGGAGAGACTCTGACTAGGCTTGTCTCCTCTAGAAATAAAAATTTCTCCTTAGAATTATTCACAATATTCTAGTGGGATAACACAGACGATATGCCACTTCTCTCTCTGACCTCTTCACGATTCTCCAACATCTCTCAAAGTCCTCTCGGACGCAGGTTCGAATCCTCGTCACGGCCCTTGTGGATTTGTTCATCGCTCAAAGTCTCTCGTCTGTAGAATTATTCCCGATCATGGAAATTGCAGGCAAACACGAGTCCCTCATCTTCAGATGTCTCAAGTCCTCGGTAAAACCCTACTCGAGTAATTGATAAAAGTAATCTGGCTCTGGGAGGGGAGGAGTGGACGGACGGGAACAAGGGCGACTAGCCGGGGAAAAAGTCAATTGGATTACCTGAGAGCCCGGCTGATGGCTACACAATGGGCTGAGGCAGGGAGGGAGAGGAGAGGAGAGGAGAGGAGAGGAGAGGAGAGGAGAGAGAGAGAGAGAGAGAGAGAGAGAGAGAGAGAGAGAGAGAGAGAGAGAGAGAGAGAGAGAGAGAGAGAGAGAGAGAGAGAGGGTGAGGTACCCTCCACGGTAATCATGAGGGCGATGTCAACCATAAACCACTGTCTCTATCACTAATATACGCATCATACCTTGCACTGGCATTAGTCTCCTCTCCTATTTCTGTGTCGTCTATATCCCTACGGCGTCGCCTGCCGCCCCTGCGACGCCCTTTGTCATACTGGCGTCGTTTGCTGCTCCTTTGGAAACCTTTGTTACTACCAATCTTCTGCTGCTCAACGTGTCGCAAGTTGCCTTTGCGATGTCTGCACGCTCCTATATGTCGTTCCCTGCGTCACTTGTTCCACAGACAGGGAAGATACGCTGCTCCCTGAGCTTCGCGGAGTCTGTTCCCTTGGGCGATTGTTGTATTTAGTAAGTGTAGTGTGGTCTATTGGTCTCCTGAGGCCTAGCTGAAGGCCCCCTTCACCGAGCAGGAAATATATAGAATGAGAGCCTCCACTGCCGTAACCACAATCTCTTGCAGACTGGTTTAGTAAGGCCAAACGGAATAATTTATCTTAACTACTACCAGCAAATGTATACTCCAAGAAGCGTATACTTCAAGAGGTGAAGTATAGTCCAGGGCGAGTATACTTCAGGGAGAGTGATAAGGGACAGTAAATTTGCTCGGCCAGCGGTCGTTGACTTTGAGATTAGCAAAGGACCAGAGTAAACAGGAGGCGGAAACACAAGGAGGTCAAGGAAGGAGGCGAAGGGTACAAGGAGCAGAAGCAAGAAGAGCTGGAGAGAAAAGGTAACAGAGAAAGGGGGTGAATGGGGAAATGGAGAGGGTCAGGGGAAGAATGTCACACCGCACTGTGTCACCATTGTTTGCTGTGGTGACCCTTGGCACACCAGGGGACAGGCACTGGGAGCTTGACACACCAGGGGGGCAGGCACTGGGAGCTTGACACACCAGGGGGCAGGCACTGAGAGCTTGACACACCAGGGGGCAGGCACTGAGAGCTTGACACACCAGGGGGCAGGCACTGAGAGCTTGACACACCAGGGGGCAGGCACTGGCAGTTTGACAGACCGGGGGGGGGGGGGCAGGCACTGGGAGCTTGACACACCAGGGGGCAGGCACTGAGAGCTTGGCACACCAGGGGGCAGGCACTGGGAGCTTGACACACCAGGGGGCAGGCACTGGGAGCTTGACACACCAGGGGGCAGGCACTGGGAGCTTGACACACCAGGGGGCAAGCACTGGAAGCTTGGCACACCAGGGGGCAGGCACTGCGAGCTTGACACACCAGGGGGCAGGCACTGAGAGCTTGACACACCAGGGAGCAGGCACTGAGAGCTTGACACACACATCTTTCACCAACACACTATAGTGAAGGCGATTATAGTGTTTGGTGAAAATAACGTTTATAGCGACGTAATTTTTGTTGTTGGGGGAGTGGGAGGAGGTTGGCTTCTTGGCAAAGTTGCAGCTTTTGATACACTATATAGTAATTCTGGCAACACAGCAACTCATAGTGTATCCAGAAGCTCATATTATTCTTTTGTTTTTTTCCCGGCACAAGAGAGTTCAGTGGCATCAATGACTCACGAAAGCACCAGAATTTCACGGCTTGGAAGAATTCTCAGTGACGTCGGCGTTCTTGGTGAGGTCGGGTCCGTATTGTGTGGATTTGGGTCAAAATTTGCATACATCGTTGATCAAGAATACATCTGTTATTGTACACAGAGCCGCCCCTTGGGGCCTGATTCAGGCAGTGGTCAGGTCTGGCCTGTGGGTGGAGGGTATGGCTGGCCTGGAGCCTCCATGGAGGGTATGGCTGGCCTGGAGCCTCCATGGAGGGTATGGCTGGCCTGGAGCCTCCATGGAGGGTATGGCTGGCCTGGAGCCTCCATGGAGGGTATGGCTGGCCTGGAGCCTCCATGGAGGGTATGGCTGGCCTGGAGCCTCCATGGAGGGTATGGCTGGCCTGGAGCCTCCATGGAGGGTATGGCTGGCCTGGAGCCTCCATGGAGGGTATGGCTGGCCTGGAGCCTCCATGGAGGGTATGGCTGGCCTGGAGCCTCCATGGGGCAGTAGCCACCAAAACTGAAGTCACAGAAATCACCAGCCAGTGGGCACGATATCCAAGAGTAACGCTTAGTTACCGTTGATCTAATGTTGTGCCCGGTGAGCAGGAAGGTCCATACCCAAGAACTACCATCGGGTGACAAGCACAATTCCTCATTTTTATCTCGTTAACAAAATCAATGATACGCATGTAAACAAGACAAAGATATGAGCTATGCTATTTATTTCTGTAAGGTATTATTTTTCATTCAAGTTGATGGTTACCTTGCGATGATTTCGGGGCTTAGCGTCCCCGCGGCCCGGTCCTCTACCAGGCCTCCTCGTTGCTGGACTGGTCAACCAGGCTGTTGGACGCGAGATGGCAGCTTTTCCAGGCATGAAAGGCACCAGAACTAGACGCAACTACCACCTTTCATGGCTAGATATGCCCATTTAATTCTCAGTTAAGCTGAAATAATTAAAAATATATGTAAATTCGTCTCATTGCTATCGCAAGATATATCTTACAGCTCCTCCTCCTCATTTATCGTCGTTTTCTCTCTATTTATGTTTAGAGAGAGCCTTATCTCCTGTATAGTGTTTACAAGTACGCCAAAACTATCAATCACGAACTAAAACAATCAATCACCATTTGATGCAACGTTTAACAACTACAATCCTTCCCCCACCCACACATACACACAACAGTACACTACCGACGCGAGATCAACAAACTCAGAATGGGTAAGGAAGCGACTGAGGACAAATTAAAAGCGTTCAAAAGTGTCAACTTTGATGCCAATAAAGTAAATGCATCCTGGACTGAGAGTAAAGAGGGGCTTAATATTATATATTTTGAGAGTAAACACCCAGAAGAACGGGTATAATGAGATGGGGAGAGAGGAAGAGGCAGCTGGAAGGGCGATGGGACAAGTAGCAAATGAGTAATACTCACCTGCAATGAGTAATACTCAGTCCGTCTCGAGTTGATTAAGCATATCCAGGAAGTTAGTGGTAAGCCCAACCCTGAGTAATACGATACATCTACAATATGAAGTGCTATGTACATCGCATGCGATTACAAAATAGGCTGATCTATGAACACAATGGAAGCATGCAGCATCAGCAACACAAACAGCAGTGGGACTAGCAGCACCAGCAGCAAAAGCATCCCCAACAACAGCACCAGCAGCAGCACCAGAAGTACCACCAGCAACAGCAGCACCGGCGGTAGCAAAAGCAGCAGCAGTCTCTCTGAATGTAAACAATGTATCGGAAAGTCCAGAGGAATGCTGAGATGAGAGAGCATACGCTTGTAGGTGTGTCGGGCTCCGCTGGAAGGCGCTCCGGCTCTGGAAGCTAGGTACTTGGGCTCTGGAAGCTAAGTATTCCGGCTCTTTAAGCTAGGTACTCCGGCTCTGGAAGCTAGGTACTCCGGCTCTGGAAGCTAGGTACTCCGGCTCTGGAAGCTAGGTACTCCGGCTCTGGAAGCTAGGTACTCCGGCTCTGGAAGCTAGGTACTCCGGCTCTGGAAGCTAGGTACTCCGGCTGTGGAAGCTAAGGTACTTCCGGCTCTTTAAGCTAGGTACTCCGGCTCTGGAAGCTAGGTACTCCGGCTCTGGAAGCTAGGTACTCCGGCTCTGGAAGCTAGGTACTCCGGCTCTGGAAGCTAGGTACTCCGGCTCTGGAAGCTAGGTACTCCGGCTCTGGAAGCTAGGTACTCCGGCTCTGGAAGCTAGGCACTCCGGCTCTGGAAGCTAGGCACTCCGGCTCTGGAAGCTAGGCGCTCCGGCTCTGGAAGCTAGGCGCTCCGGCTCTGGAAGGTAGGCGCTCCGGCTCTGGAAGGTAGGTACTCCGGCTTTGGAAGCTAGGCGCTCCGGCTCTGGAAGGTAGGCGCTCCGGCTCTGGAAGCTAGGTACTCCGGCTCTGGAAGCTAGGTACTCCGGCTCTAGAGACCTCTTACAAGTGGACGGAATGAATCAAAACTCTGCAACAACTGGCTATTCCAGAGCGGAAGGGTGGAAAATGAAGCATTACCTCGACATGGGAGACGCGCAGCCCGCGAGGCTGAACAATGGCCGACGAGGCTAGCAAGGTGAGGTACTTGGAACTGGTCGATGGTGTGAAAAATGTAGATGTTATGTTGAGATCAGGACTGAAGGGGGAAGAGAAGGGCAAAGAGCATCCATGAGTGAGACGCACTGAGGGGGAAAGGTACGAGGAGAATGGAGGGGAGGGAGAGAGAGGGGAAATGTGTACTGGCTCAGATGAGTTTGAAGGATCGAGCATACGCTCTTAAGCCCCGCCTTTCGATCATCATTAGTTCGTTCCAGTGACTCTTACGCGTTTTTCTGATCATAATCGCATTTATAACTGTGTACGGAATTGCCTTCGACAACTTCCTCATCCTCTCCAGTCCACTTATTTATTTACGCCCTTAGACTCAACAAGTATTTTTCTGACATCTCTGTGACTCATCTGCGTTTCCAGTTTCTAATCATATTCTCTCTTTCTACGGTTCCTTAGTCTGAACATTTGCTTTTGTCTACAGTGTGTGTGTGTGTGTGTGTGTGTGTGTGTGTGTGTGTGTGTGTGTGTGTGTGTGTGTGTGTGTGTGTGTGTGTGTGTGTACTCACCTAATTGTACTCACCTAATTGTGCTTGCGGGGGTTGAGCTTTGGCTCTTTGGTCCCGCCTCTCAACTGTCAATCAACTGGTGTACAGATTCCTGAGCCTACTGGGCTCTATCATACCTACATTTGAAACTGTGTATGGAGTCAGCCTCCACCACATCACTTCCTAGTGCATTCCATTTATTAACTACTCTGACACTGAAAAAATTCTTTCTAACGTCTCTGTGGCTCATCTGGGTACTAAGTTTCCACCTGTGTCCCCTTGTTCGTGTCCCACCCGTGCTGAAGAGTTTGTCTTTGTCCACCCTGTCAATTCCCCTGAGAATTTTGTAGGTGGTTATCATGTCTCCCCTTACTCTTCTGTTTTCCAGGGATGTGAGGTTCAGCTCCTTTAGCCTTTCCTCGTAGCTCAATCCTCTCAGTTCCGGGACGAGCCTGGTGGCATACCGCTGAATCTTCTCTAACTTTTCTCTAACTGTGTGTGTGTGTGTGTGTGTGTGTGTGTGTGTGTGTGTGTGTGTGTGTGTGTGTGTGTGTGTGTGTGTGTGTGTGTGTGTGTGTATGTGTGTATGTGTGTGTGTGCGTGTGCGTGTGTGTGTGTACTCACCTAGTTGTGCTTGCGGGGGATGAGCTTTGGCTCTTTGGTCCCGCCTCTCAACTGTCAATCAACAGGTGTACAGGTTCCTGAGCCTATTGGGCTCAGTCATATCTACACTTGAAACTGTGTATGGAGTCAGCCTCCACCACATCACTTCCTAATGCAACCCATTTGTGTGTGTCTGTGTGTGTGTGTGTGTGTGTGTGTGTGTGTGTGTGTGTGTGTGTGCGCGCGCGCGCACATGCGTGTGTGTGCTCGTGCGTATGCGTGCGTCGGGAAGGAAACATCTCCGACTCGGGAGCTGTCTCCTGAAGCCATTCTGACTCAAGTGAAGCATCTTTTTTTAACCCGAGAAACCCAGCTTTATAAATGAGAGCGTGAGCGTGAATCTAGACAAATCGACAGACCTTCCGCATAGGAACTCGTTCCGCTGAGCTCAACACTGAATATTTTCACCCGAATTAACATACTTTCGACTCCCGATGTGCCGTCGTGTGAAATTCTCTCCCGACTCTGCCCGGTCGCATTACAAACGGATGCTGCCTTGCATCTCTGACATCTCGGAGTTAATGCGGCTCCAGCCTTTGGTAAAGCACTGAGAAAATTTTAATAAGTAAAAATGAGCTTCACACTATGAAAATTTTAATCAGTTTTGTTGTCAAACGAGAGATATAGAGTGTGGGTGGGAGGGAGGGAGGGAGAGGGAGGGAGGGAGAGGGAGGGAGGGAGAGGGAGAGGGAGGGAGGGAGAGGGAGAGGGAGAGGGAGAGGGAGAGGGGGAGAGGGGGAGAGGGGGAGAGGGCGAGAGGGGGAGAGAGGGGGAGAGAGAGAGAGAGAGAGAGAGAGAGAGAGAGAGAGAGAGAGAGAGAGAGAGAGAGAGAGAGAGAGAGAGAGAGAGAGAGAGAGAGAGAGAGAGAGAGAGAGAGGTGAGCCCCCAGTGACTGTACGTGACTCTTTAGTGGTGATCACAGTATAACAGCAGCAGTAGCAACAGCAGTAACAGCAACAAGAACAGCAGCAGCAGCAACAAGAACAGCAGCAGCAGCAGCAGTAACAGCAACAAGAACAACAGCAGCAGCAGCAGCAGCAGCAACCACTCCCCAGCCCAACAGCAAACAAACAGAATTAGGATTTGCCCTTCTCTCAAGCATTGATCCACAAGAGCACTCCCATTCTGGCCCTAAAAGCACCAGAGTGTATAATAAACACATTTCGTTTCCACTGTGCGCCGGGGCACAACGGGAACTGTATGATCCAATGCTTAAGTCAAATAAGACCGATGCTCTCCCAGAGAGCAAGAATATGAGAAGGTATTTTGCATACTAATGCTTTCCAGCTGCCAACGGCCGGTAAATTTTTCTCCATTTTTGCTGAAACTGGAAGGTATTTTTTACTGCTGAAATTTTGCAAAGCTCTCGAAGCTAAAAGAAATTCCAGAGTACGAACAACGCCCTAAAATGTGACCTCAACCGGAAAAAAAAAATACTTTGGTAATATTTCCAAAAGAAAGTAAGTCAATATTAACTTTGCTACGATATAAAACTACCAGCACTCAAACCAAGAAAACTTTTCCTCTACTAAACTTTTGGGGAACTATTGAAAACCTAAATTGCTCTCTGATGTAAATACGTGTGCAACAATGTCAGTGTTGTAGGCACGATGGCGGGCGTCGCTGCTCAGTGTTGCAGGTGTGTCAGCAACTACATACATCACTGTTACAGGTGTGTCACGCGACACAAAACCTTATTCTTCCAACACGAAAACAACACGTATTTCTACCTCGTGTATTTTTCATTGACCATAAACGCTTAAAAGCTTTAAAGGAATTAATTGAATCATCAGACGACAGTGGTTATATTTGGAGAGAGAAACACACACACACACACACACACACACACACACACACACACACACACACACACACACACACACACACACACACACACACACACAGGGGTCCTCGCGGCTCAGTGGACAACGCTCGGAAGTCGTAGTCCTAAGGGCCCGGGTTCGATCCCCGGCGGAAGCGGAAACAAATGCGCAAAGTTTTTGTCACCCTGATGCACTTGTTCACATAGCAGTAAAGAGGTACCTCGGAATCAGACAGCTGCTACCGGCTGCTTCCTGTGTGTGTGTGTGTGTGTGTGTGTGTGTGTGTGTGTGTGTGTGTGTGTGTGTGTGTGTGTGTGTGTGTGTGTGTATGTGTGTGTGTGTATGTGTGTGTGTGTGTGTGTGTGTGTGTGTGTGTGTGTGTGTGTGTGTGTGTGTGTGTGTGTGTGTGTGTGTGTGTGTGTGTGTGTGTGTGTGAATTAAAGGTAAATATATGTAACAGATATAATAGAGGGAAAATAAATTGGTTAGAAACGCTGGGTCTAAGAGCTAAATATTTCGTTTCTGCAGATACAAACAGTAAACACACACACACACACACACACACACACACAATCAAAGATGTAGGCTAGCTAAGCAGCAAAGTAAAAGGGCATGGAGAAACTATAGGAATAACAGGACACTGGAGAGCAGAGAAAGATACCAGAATGCCAGGAATGAATATGTCAGGATGAGAAGAGAGGCAGAAAGACAATACGAAAATGACATCGCAAGCAAGGCAAAGACTCAGCCTAAATTGTTGCATAGCCACATTAGGAGAAAAACAACAGTAAAGGAACAGGTTATGAGATTAAGGATAGGGGCGGAAGGATTCACTACAAATGACAAGGAAGTGTGTGAGGAATTGAATAAGAAATTCCAGGAGGTCTTCACCTTAGAACAAGGAGAAATTCCAGAGGTAAGTGAGGGAATAGCTAACCAGGAACCACTGGAAGAGTTTGAGATTACCAGTGGGGAAGTGAGGAAGTGTTTACTAGAGTTGGACGTGACAAAGGCTATAGGCCCAGATGGAATCTCCCCTTGGGTTCTAAAGGAAGGAGCAAGAGAACTGAGCCTACCACTCTCCATAGTGTATAACAAATCACTGGCAACAGGGGAACTGCCAGATATTTGGAAAGCAGCTAACGTAGTCCCGATATACAAGAAAGGGGATAGACAGGAGGCACTGAACTACAGGCCAGTGTCCCTAACCTGCATACCATGCAAGCTGATGGAGAAGATTGTGCGAAAAAAACTAGTGGAGCATCTGGAGCGAAGGAACTTTGTAACACAGCATCAACATGGGTTCAGGGATGGCAGGTCCTGCCTCACAGGGTTACTTGAATTCTACGACCAGGCAACAAAAATAAGGCAAGAAAGAGAAGGGTGGGCAGACTGCATATTTTTGGATTGTCAGAAAGCCTTTGATACAGTGCCACACAAGAGGCTAGTGCGAAAGTTGGAGATGCAGGCTGGAGTGAGAGGGAAGGTACTCCGGTGGATAGAGGAATACCTAAGCAACAGGAGGCAACGAGTCTGTGTGAGGGGTGAGGTCTCAGATTGGCGAGACGTCACAAGTGGAGTCCCGCAGGGGTCAGTCCTTGGACCTATACTGTTTCTGGTATATGTAAATGATCTCCCAGAGGGTATAGATTCGTTCCTCTCAATGTTTGCCGACGATGCAAAAATTATGAGGAGGATTGAAACAGAGGATGATAGTAGGAGGCTACAAGATGACCTGGATAGACTGAGTGAATGGTCCAACAAATGGCTGTTGAAGTTCAACCCGAGTAAATGCAAAGTAATGAAACTAGGAAGTGGAAACAGGAGGCCAGGCACAGGATACAGAATAGGAGATGAAGTACTTAATGAAACAGACAGAGAGAAAGATCTAGGAGTTGATATCACACCAAACCTGTCTCCTGAAGCCCACATAAAGAGAATAACGTCTGCGGCATATGCGAGGCTGGCTAACATCAGAACGGCGTTCAGGAACCTGTGTAAGGAATCATTCAGAATCTTGTACACCACATATGTAAGACCAATCCTGGAGTATGCGGCCCCAGCATGGAGCCCGTACCTTGTCAAGCACAAGACGAAGCTGGAAAAAGTCCAAAGGTATGCTACTAGACTAGTCCCAGAACTAAGAGGCATGAGTTATGAGGAAAGGCTGCGGGAAATGCACCTCACGACACTGGAAGACAGAAGAGTAAGGGGGGACATGATCACAACCTACAAAATCCTCAGGGGAATCGACCGGGTAAACAAGGATGAACTATTCAACACTGGTGGGACGCGAACAAGGGGACACAGGTGGAAGCTGAGTACCCAAATGAGCCACAGAGACGTTAGAAAGAACTTTTTCAGTGTCAGAGTAGTTAGTAAATGGAATGCATTAGGAAGTGATGTGGTGGAGGCTGACTCCATTCACAATTTCAAATGTAGATATGATAGAGCCCAGTAGGCTCAGGAACCTGTACACCAGTTGATTGACGGTTGAGAGGCGGGACCAAAGAGCCAGAGCTCAACCCCTGCAAGCACAATTAGGTGAGTACACACACACACACACACACACACACACACACACACACACATACACACACACACACACACACACACTATCATTGCGCTCCCTTAGAAAAATAAAACCCATTTCCGGAAAGAATCCGGGTTAACAAAATTGAAAGAGAAAAGTTTTAGGTCTTGGGGGCCAGACTCGCAACTTGTCAAGGGCTCAAAAAGTCAAGGTAAGAAGCCCTCGGTGTACAGTGCCGAGGCAAAAGTTGGAGACCTAGCTTCGTCTCCCAGCTGTCGGGAGGACGCCGCCGTCTCTTCAGCCTCTTCAACAACACGACAACAGCCAAATAGAACAAGCAGTTTTGGAAGCTTTACAGAGAATTCGGGCGAATTCCACGAATCCAAGCAGAGAGAAGACAATAACATGTTTCTGACGCGTTTTGTGCAGACACACTTGGTAGCCGGGATGCTCGACGCGTTGGAGATGGAAGGGGAAATATGTGTGCTGGGGGGAGGGGGGGAAAGGGAGGGGAGCAACACCTGTAGCGCTGGTGGAGGGAAGGACAGAGGATAAGAGAGGGGGCGGAGCTCAGCCCCTGTAACACTGGCCGAGGGAGAGAGGTAAGGCGGGATGAGACTGGCTGCATACAAGGACGCTGGTAAAGCCCCCGGCAAGCATGACGAGAGGGTGATAGCCAGTGTTGGGTGTATCATCAAGTGTCGTGTGGAGCTCAACACGCTGGTGGGAGTGTAGTGATCCCCGGCCCGGGTGTAGGCAGGTACACCAGGCGCTCCGCTTTAACAACCTCTGCAGGTGAAAGGTGCATTATAAAACTGTTAATGTAATGCCCACTGCAACCCCAGGTAGACATCATTATTTTGTTGCAGGTAATGCAATCTTTCTTCCATATAATTGTGTGTGTGTACTCGTCTAGTTGTGCTTTCGGGGGTTTAGCTCTGGCTCTTTGGTCCCGCCTCTCAAATGTCAGTTAACTGATATACAGGTTCCTAAGCCTATTGGGCTCTATCATATCTACATCTGAAACTGTGTATTGAGTTTGCTTCCACCAGATCACTGCCTAATGCATTACATTTGTTAATTAATCTCACATTGAAATAAGTTCTTTCAAATGTCTTTATGGCTCATTTAGGTAGTCGGTTTCACCCATACTACATAGTCTGTCTTTATCTACCTTATCAATTTTCCCTGAGAATTTTATATGTGGTAATCATGTCTCTCCAAACTTTTCTGTCCTTCAGCGGCGTAACTCAATCCTCGTAGTTCTGGTACTAGTCTGGTGGCATACCTCTGAACCTTAGCTTCGCCTTGTGCTTGACTAGATATGCACTCCACGCTGGAGTAGCATTCTCAAACATTTGTTGGAATATGTGTTATACAAATTTCTGAATGGTTATTTCCACAGATTTCTAAAGGCAGTTGCTATGTTGTCCATCCTGGTATATCCCGCTGATGATGCCCTTTTAATGAGGGGTTTGAGGAGACAGGTTCGGGGGTAATCAATCCCTAGATCCGCCTGTTTTATGAAGGATTTCATTTACCATTTGGTACCATGTGTCCGGACTCCTGCTCCCTACACATAATTTCATTACATTTACTTGAGTTAAACTCTATTATTCATTTGTTGGACCAGTCTTTCAGTTTGTCCGGGTCATCTTGCATCCTCTTGCTGTCTTCCTGTCTTAAACCTCCTCATAATGTTCGTATCATCAACAAACACTGAAAGGAACGCGTATTTCTCCCTCTGGAAGATCATTTACATAAAAGAGACACGGGACAAGACCGAGAACTGAACCCTCGCCGCTCTGAGATCTCACCCATTCACAGTAATCTGCTGTCTTCTGTTGCTTAGCAGTTTCCCTCTCACTCCTGACTGCTTCTCCAACTTATTCACTAGTCTCTTATAGGGTACTGTGTCAAAGGGCAATCTGAAAATCCAAAAATATGCAGTTTGCCTTCCCTTATCTTTCTTGTCTAATTTAAGTCACGTTGAAGCCGTGTTGGAGGTTGTTACAAAGTTTTTTCTCTCCAGACCAGATGTTCTTATAGATTTTTCTCACAATGTTCTTCAGTACCTTGCATGGTATGCAAGTTAGGGGCTCTGGCCTGTAGTTCAGTGCCTCTTCTCTGTCTCCCTTCTTGTATACCGGGATTACATTAGCTGTCTTCCAACTTTCTGGTAGTTCTCCTGTTTTCAGGGCATATACTGCTTCTGCTCCTTCTTTTAATAACCATACTGAGATTCTGTTTAGACCAGACATGTCCAGTCACCTCCAGTTCCAGGCAATTACTTCTTTACTCACCACAGGTAATCACATTTACTTGCTGTGCTGGAACTGGATGTGACTGTACATGCAGGTCGGCGTTCAATTCCCGACCATCTAAATGGTTGGGCACCTTTCCTTTCCCTCCGTCCCATCCCAAATCCTTATCCTGACCCCTTCCAGTGCTATATAGTCGTGAAGACTTGGCGCTTTCCCCTGATAACTCCCTCCCACCACAGGTAATCACAAATTCCTCTAGTGATGGTTGGACACTTTGCCAGTGTCAAGCAAGCAGTCAGTCAGGCAGGCAGGCAGGCAGTCAGTCAGTCAGTCAGTCAGTCAGTCAGGCAGCCAGCCAGCCAGCCAGCCAGCCAGCCAGTCAGTCAGTCAGTCAGTCAGTCAGTCAGTCAGTCAGTCAGTCAGTCAGTCAGGCAGTCAGTCAGTCAGTCAGTCAGTCAGTCAGTCAGTCAGGCAGTCAGTCAGTCAATCAGTCAGGCAGTCAGTCAGTCAGTCAGTCAGTCAATCAGTCAGGCAGTCAGCCAGCCAGCCAGTCAGTCAGTCAGTCAGTCAGTCAATCAGTCAGGCAGTCAGCCAGCCAGCCAGTCAGTCAGTCAGTCAGTCAGTCAGTCAATCAGTCAGGCAGTCAGTCAGTCAGTCAGTCAGTCAGTCAGTCAGTCAGTCAGTCAGTCAGTCAGTCAGTCAGTCAGTCAGTCAGTCAGGCAGTCAGTCAGTCAGTCAGTCAGTCAGGCAGTGTTACAGGCTTGGAGAGTAGTACTGAACACAAGGCTCTGATATCGTGGTACTGGAGAGAAGATTGTAACCAGGAGAGAGAGAGACTGAGACTAACGAGGAGAGAAGCCAGGACACACCACCAGAGTGAGAACCATCAACCTTGCTGGTTGATGGTTGACTTTTAGCCTCCTTCCCCAACCCTCCCTACCAATATCTAAACTTTTCTCCCAAAATACTTGCCTCCATCGTATTGTTTCCACCTCCGGCCCTACCGAAAGCCGGCTCTAGCGTCATGGAGCCGGCTCTAACGTCATGGAGCCGGCTCTAACGTCATGGAGCCGGCTCTAACGTCATGGAGCCGGCTCTAACGTCATGGAGCCGGCTCTAACGTCATAGAGCCGGCTCTAACGTCATGGAGCCGGCTCTAACGTCATGGAGCCGGCTCTAACGTCATGGAGCCGGCTCTAACGTCATGGAGCCGGCTCTAACGTCATGGAGCCGGCTCTAACGTCATAGAGCCGGCTCTAACGTCATGGAGCCGGCTCTCTACGAACAAAAGTCAACTCCTCTCTCATGCGATAGTTGACCATAGGTTTGACCGATTATATATAGATTTAGTGGGTTTATATATCAATGTTTATATAGGATCCCCCTCCTTTTTTATTTTACTATTTCGTAACCCCTTATTTTGTACTATTTTGTGACCCCATTGTACTATTTTGTAAATTATTTCACGATCATTTTCTTGTGAGAAATAATGAGGAAATAATTCTAATTGAAATTTAAAAACTTTATTCTTAAAATTTCTTAAATTTGTAATTTCTTTTCCTTTTGTTTTGAAGTTCAATGAGCAAAGAAAATACTTGGAGTAGGACATTACAGTATAGAACACATGAGGCTATTATGAACTATTATGAGTTATTATGAGGCTATTATGAGCTACTATTAGGAAATTATGAGTTATAAGACTCATTGTGAGGGGTATTACTACCTACGAAGACCCATTGTTAAGGGGTATTATTACCTATTATGAGGCTAGTATGAGATTATGAGGTTAAAATGATCTTTTGTGAAGCTATTATGAAGTATTATGAATTATGAGGTTGAGATGTTATGAGTTTTGGGGTTACCACGTGGCTATCATGAGGCCACATTAGTGTAAATTTTTAGGCTATTATACACTATTATGACGCAACTCCCACTCACCTGTGATGCACACCTGCTTCACTGACGCAACTCCCACTCACCTGTGATGTACACCTGCTTCACTGACGCAACTCCCACTCACCTGTGATGCACATCTGCTTCATTGACGCAACTACCACTCACCTGTGATGCACATCTGCTTCATTGACGCAACTGCCACTCACCTGTGATGCACATCTGCTTCACTGACGCAACTGCCACTCACCTGTGATGCACATCTACTTCACTGACGCAACTGCCACTCACCTGTGATGCACACCTGCTTCATTGACGCAACTTCCACTCACCTGTGATGCACACCTACTTCACTGACGCAACTCCCACTCACCTGTGATGCACACCTGCTTCACTGACGCAGCTCCCACTCACCTGTGATGCACACCTACTTCACTGACGCAACTCCCACTCACCTGTGATGCACACCTGCTTCATTGACGCAACTTCCACTCACCTGTGATGCACACTTACTTCACTGACGCAACTCCCACTCACCTGTGATGCACACCTGCTTCACTGACGCAACTCCCACTCACCTGTGATGCACACCTACTTCACTGACGCAACTCCCACTCACCTGTGATGCACACCTGCTTCATTGACGCAACTCCCACTCACCTGTGATACACACCTGCTTCATTGACGCAACTCCCACTCACCTGTGATGCACACCTACTTCATTGACGCAACTTCCACTCACCTGAAAATAGAATAAGCCTCAATTATATTAACAATACCAAAAGGTCATACAAGGAGGGTGTATACATGAAGGGAACATACATGAAGGGGAACATACATCGTAACAAATATGAATACTGTAATAGGGGACAGGAAGCCTGTAGGGCTACTCGAACACGCAGGTCTCTAAATTCGTCACTCCGTAGGAAACACGACTGTTTTGCTTATCTCTCTCTCTCTCTCTCTCTCTCTCTCTCTCTCTCTCTCTCTCTCTCTCTCTCTCTCTCTCTCTCTCTCTCTCTCTGTTTACCTAAGCACTCCCCAGAAACGTACTCACTTAAATATTCACGTTTTCTATGCATCATCGGCCTCGATAGGTTATATGGGTAGCTTTGTTACGTACGTTTCTGATTAGGCAAAATAGTTACATTTTTTACGGAGTGGGGAATTGAGCGAACGGTCCGGATGGTGTTCCTTCCTCTCGGGGTAACTCCTGTGTTCATGTCTTCACGTCCTATTTTTTGTATTAACGGTTCATGAGAAAATATTGAGGCCTACAATGGGATCGAACAGGCGTCCCTGGACTCTCCCAGACTAGACCATGATGAGCATTATCGTCATAATTACTTAACTTCCTATTGGGGAATCAAGTTGAGACTATAAGCCTAAAACAGAGGTCAGGTTAATATTGCATTTTCACGGCACCAGAACTTATTTATTTACGACTTTTAATCCCTTTCCGTCCTTCATGTTCTTCCATTCCTTCTCCTCTCCCTTTCCCATAAATCTTCTCCTTTCTTCCTCCTCCTTCCTCCCAATTACACTTCTGCCTCTGGTTGGCAGTTAATTTTGGAGCCTTGTCGAGCAGTCACTCCCAAGACGACGACTTATATGTCTGTCAGTTTGTTAACGCCAGGAACAGGTTTCTGCGGCCCTCAAGGTGGCCTTATTAAGGCAGGCTTCGATATTGCTTCCCCCTAAACCCTTTATGCAACGAGTAAGTTGCATAAGGAAGCTGTGGCCAACATTGCACCCTCAGGGTAAAAAAAAATATCCCCAAAACTCTAGATATATAATTCTACTCATATACATAAATTACATAATTACTGTAACCAAGTGGGTGTTCACCTGTGTATATGGCTGTAATCCAGTCTTTCTGTTCCAATACTCCAGTCCCCCTTCACCCCCCCCCCACCGAATCACCTATAGAGAACAAGCCATTAGCGAGGTTTATTGGCTAGTTTGTTGTCCGCCCAATGGTCCAAGTTACACAGCCAATCGCCCAACCACTGCAGGGAATTGACTTCGCCTGCAGCTGCCTCCGGACACTCCTCACGGGGCTGCTTCTCCAGCTGCGCTCCAGCAGGCCACAGATGCCCCTTCACCCACAGACGAGCAGGCCACAGATGCCTCTACACCCACAGACGAGCAGGCCACAGATGCCTCTACACCCACAGACGAGCAGGCCACAGATGCCTCTACACCCACAGACGAGCAGGCCACAGATGCCCCCTTCAGCCACAGACGAGCAGGCCACAGATGCCCCCTTCAGCCACAGACGAGCAGGCCACAGATGCCTCTACACCCACAGACGAGCAGGCCACAGATGCCTCTACACCCACAGACGAGCAGGCCACAGATGCCTCTACACCCACAGACGAGCAGGCCACAGATGCCTCTACACCCACAGACGAGCAGGCCACAGATGCCCCCTTCAGCCACAGACGAGCAGGCCACAGATGCCCCCTTCAGCCACAGACGAGCAGGCCACAGATGCCTCTACACCCACAGACGAGCAGGCCACAGATGCATCTACACCCACAGACGAACAGGCCACAGATGCCTCTTCTGACGCAAGTATATGTCCAAGAACACATATCAATGCTTATCATGGAACCCCCCCCCCCCCATCAAATAACTCGTGAAAAGAAATGACAGTGACGACGTTTCGGTCCTTTCTGGACAATGAACGTTGCGACGTTCCGGTCCGTCTTGGACAATGAACCTAGCGACGTTTCGGGCCATCTTGGACAATGAAAATGACGTTTCGGTCCGTCCTGGACCCCCTTGTTAAGTCGTAACGGTCCAGAACGGGGCCGAAACGTCGTTACTGTCATTTCATACGTGCAGATTGAGTTACTTGTTTCAATCACGTTATTCTTACCTATTCTCTGCTTGTAAAATGATTCTAAAAAGTACACTGAACGCCCATGAACACCCAAATTGCATACTGTATACTGAAGGTGTAACAACCAATAATACAATGACTACCCTGTTCTTCTCTCTACAGGAGAACAATGAGGCGAGAAGAATATCAATATTGTCACACACATAAAACACCTGTAAACGACGAATAACATCAACACAGTCCCAAACACCCGCAGATAACAATATACATCGTAATAGAGAATATATCATATATTTTAGCCACCCCTGCCCTTCACATTATACGTTTGACGTTTGACGTCATAACGTCTGAAATAAGACGTTATACTATATTACAAGGTATATATACTACCTTATATATTATAATGTATACTACCTTATAATACCTTATATATTATAAGGTATACTACCGTATAATACCTTATATATTACAAGGTAGTATACCCATAAATGTTGAAAATGTTAACAATAATTGGTTATAAACTATTCTGTTAATTCTAGCCGATTATAAAGCGTAAATTAAGCCTGGCTAGAGCTGTTAACGACTTTAACAGCCTTTAGCCTTTATTCAGCCATAAGCCTTTATATCAGATTAGGTTGGCTGTAAAAAATGTCGGGTATTTGAGGGGTAATTCCAACTCATTCCCAACGGGGACATGAGCACTTCTGATTACTCTAACAGTCTGGCAAAATGGTGCTGCAATCTGAGTGATACGAGGAACAAGCTCAGCTAAACTATTGGATCTAATGCCCGGTCGAGTAGAGTCTCTGAGAGTCTCCTGAGAGTCTCTGAGAGCCCCTGAGAGTCCCTGAGAGTCCATGAGAGTCCCTGAGAGTTCATGAGAGCCCCTGAGAGCCTCTGAGAGTCCCTGAGAGTCTCTGAGAGTCCCTGAGAGTGTCTGAGAGTCCCTGAGAGTCCAAAGACATTTTACCGTGATCAGTTTGTTGTTTATTCCCCCATACCACAGAATAGTTGCTTTCTCTCCACATCTCAAGAACCACAAAATATCATCATTCTACCAGGAAGTGATCTTATAATTGATATCAAAAGTTTATTCATTAGAGCTCTACTGTTCTAGTACAGCACTAATGTAGTATAGTACTGATCGACTAATACTCATGTTACTCACACCCATGAGTACATGTACTCACAGCCGACAATTGACTTACTCATCATAGCTGACAATCAGCCTATTTATCAAAGATGACATTCGACCTATTTATCATACCTGTCAACAGGCCTATTTGCCATTACTTCTAAACTCCTTTTCCATTCTTAGCTTCTCAAGAACGTCACTCAAAAGCTATTCATGGACTATAGGACTAGGCCTATAGGACTAGCCCTGTGGTTATTGCAGTCTATAGACCTAGTGCAGAGGTTATTGTAGAATACAGACTTAGACTGGATGTCATTGAAGTATATAGGCCTAATCCTGAGGTCAATGTATACTACAGTAGACTGTCCTGGCTTCTCTCTGATCGATTATAATGTTACTTTGGCTTGAAAAGAATGCGGATTGTAAATCAGTTGCGTGAAATTGGCAAATTGGCCCGGCAACTCTGATGAGCCTGTCGGAGCCCAGACGGAATCACGGTGAACCCCTGGAAGAACGGTAGACAGTTGGTGTGGGACTACACTTTAGCCAACACCTGTTTAGTGTTTTCAGGTTACAGTTGTGTGTGTGTGTAAACTAAAGTCTTTGAAAATGTAATAAGTTATTACGAAACGCGTTCAAGCGTCGCGTCAGACTAGAAATAAAAATGAATTTTGGAGAACTGATTTTTCAATTACCATCGACAGTAAAAAGAAACATAAGAAATATTGAGAAAAATCGTGTTAGAATTAACTTACTTTTTCGGTCATATTTAACAACATATGTTTACAAGAAAGACTGCTACCAAAATATACTAATATATATATATATATATATATATATATATATATATATATATATATATGTGTGTGTGTGTGTGTGTGTGTGTGTGTGTGTGTGTGTGTGTGTGTGTGTGTGTGTGTGTGTGTGTGTGTGTGAGTGTTGACACTGTCATATATATATATATATATATATATATATATATATATATATATATATATATATATATATATATATATATATATATATATATATTTAATAATATAAAAAAAGGGAAGGGGGTGGTAGGAGAAAAGCACACAGAAACTGTATTGGAGGGGACCTACATTCCCTCCAATGCGTTATGTGTGGTTTCCTCCGAGGCTATGGGTCCCCCTTCTTCCAGCCAGAGGTGGTACTCCCTTCCCTATTAAAAAAAAAAAAAAAAAAAATATATATATCGCAACACAATTTCATATAATATATGGCGACGAGGAAGGGAGATAAAAGCTGTGTGTTTATATAGATAAGTGGCCTCATTTCCGTGCTTTTAAGTAATCTACATTTCATTTTTTTATATATATATAAATTTAGCATTTGTGGATGGAACACATTTTGCCCAACAAAAACACCAGAATAACACCACGGGCTAAAATGATCCGACGGCCACTAATAATTATTTTACACCCGTACACACACACACACAATAATATATTATATATACATTATATATATATATATATATATATATATATATATATATTTATATATATATATATATATATATATATATATATATATATATATATATATATATATTTATTTATTTATTTATTGTATCGCTACCCTGCTAAAGGATTGTCAAGTTTAATGTCGTCTTCAATTCGTATTATAAGCTCCAGCCGCTGAAGATAATGAATTGTAATTCCGTTTATCATGGGAAGATGAATGCCAGCATTAATATTAATGTGTGTCCATCATTATTCATAAGTCATATACAGCCTGCATTAAAAAAAAAGAGCTGATATAAATGGCATCAATAATTTTAAATGGAAGTTTTTAATTTATACTTCACCTTTGTAGACTTAAATAATAATTATTACCATTACCGGCCATTAAATGTAAAAAATATATAATTAGTACGCACCTAGCATCACAGTACGCACCTAGCATCACAGTACGCACCTAGCATCACAGTACGCACCTAGCATCACAGTACGCACCTTGCATCACAGTACGCACCTAGCATCACAGTACGCACCTAGCATCACAGTACGCAACCTAGCATCACAGTACGCACCTAGCATCACAGTACGCACCTAGCATCACAGTACGCAACCTAGCATCACAGTACGCAACCTAGCATCACAGTACGCACCTAGCATCACAGTACGCACCTTGCATCACAGTACGCACCTAGCATCACAGTACGCACCAAGCATCACAGTACGCACCTAGCATCACAGTACGCACCTAGCATCACAGTACGCACCAAGCATCACAGTACGCACCTAGCATCACAGTACGCACCTAGCATCACAGTACGCACCTAGCATCACAGTACGCACCTAGCATCACAGTACGCACCTAGCATCACAGTACGCACCTAGCATCACAGTACGCACCTAGCATCACAGTACGCACCTAGCATCACAGTACGCACCTAGCATCACAGTACGCACCTAGCATCACAGTACGCACCTAGCATCACAGTACGCACCTTGCATCACAGTACGCACCTAGCATCACAGTACGCACCTTGCATCACAGTGTAACAAACTAGGCTGTTGTAAGAATTATCCAGAGTGGTTTATCGACAAAAGAGAATGGGAAGCTGAGCCGCATGGTGACCTGACCCCCAGGGGGATTCGCGGTGGAAATAACCGACGCTTTGTTCATATCTGCGTATAATGAATCATCCTATAGTATTCAGGAATTTAGAGAAAATTAGCCTTTATTCATTTTGCATTAAAATTGTATTGTATAATAGTACTGGGTACAATATCAAGAGTATTCTAATTATTGAGTTTAAGTCACCATCAGTGACGTCACGAATCAGATCTAACTTTTGAGGCGGAGTGACCGGCGGTCATAGGTCAGCAGGGTTGACATGTCTAATATTTCTCAAAGTTTTAATAACCATTTTTGTGATCGGGAACAGCTCTGCCGTTAGATGTTTGTAATTTAATTCAGTAAAATAATTCAACCAGTCTGGATCAATTCAGTATAAACAGAGGATAATTGTTATAACTTAACCGTGCTAAAGTAACTGGGTAAGCGATGCGGAACAATACAAGGTTCTAGTCTGGGCTAGGCCAGACGAGGACAAGTCAGTGTGAATACGGGAGCAGCTGGGAGAGGTCAAACATCTTACCTCTCCCCAAGACCACCCAACACCTAGAGCTGTGGTCGCCCAAGGTATAGTTGCTATTGTTAATTATAGGGATAGTCTTCTCATTTGCCACTCAGGTCAAGTAGGGAGTGTTAAAGTGATAGGGAGTGAACACATTTAGATTTTGTTTTAGTTTTCTTTTAATAAATTAAATTTGTTATTAATTTGCATTTTATTGTTTCCATGTGTTTTATGTGTATACTTGTCCTGGTCACGTGGTCCACACGAGGCAGAGTTGCATTGGGCGCCGATTCTAACATCGAATCGGAATTATCATTACCGTGTAATTTATTCCACACTCAAGGTCATCGTTTATAGTGGGGATCAAGCCCCTAGGTTGATTAATTAGCGTGATCGATCCAGACCTCGATCATTGCTCTTGTATTACTGGTCTGGTGGTGGCAGCAGAGGTGACTCTAGGGTTTTGTTCAGAGCTTAGGTCACGTCATACTGGGTGTAGAATCCTAAGTCGGTCAATCGTCTTAGGACCACGTGGCGTGGAGTTGGCTTTGGTAAAAGTTTTGGAGTCCCTTGGTTTAGAAATAAAAGTAAGAATACGGGTAGAGGGAGTAGAAAGAAGGAAGAAAAAGAGAGAGGAACCGAACCCGTGTTACAATGGTGGCAGCGGTGGGATCTTTAAAACCCACTTAAAAGCAAAGTCTCTATTTTATTTTCCAGGATTACTTTCTGAGGTAATCAATTTCGTGAAGTCGTGCCCTCGTTGCCAGAGGAGGAAAGGTACCCTTAAGGTACAAGCCCCACTTCAGGAATTTCCTGAAATTCGTGAACCGTTAGATCGTGTGGGGGCCGATCTGATTGATTTACACCACAGTCATTCAGGAAATAGATATGTGTTGGTGCTAGTTGACCATCTGTCTAGATACACTACACTAGTTGCATTACCTCAGAAGGATTCTCGTACGGTTGCAGATGCATTCTTGCGTAGGTTCGTTACTGTATTCGGACCTCCTAAAGTTTTAGTCTCTGACCGGGGTCAAGAATTCAATGGGAATATATTTAGAGAAGTTTGTAAGATTTTAGAGACAACTTCGGCTTTTACAACGGCCTACCACCCACAAGCAAACGGAATGACGGAACGGACTAATCGTTCAGTCAAGGATATGCTTGCAATCCTTGCTGAACATGATGCAAACACCTGGGATGAACACCTACCCTATGTTCAGTTCGCCTTGAATACTGCCATCCACCAATCAATTAACACCCAACCACTTCATTTGTTTACTGGTAATTCATGCAATTTCCCGTCAGGTCTGCTTAACAGACATAATGTTGCATACGGGGAGGACTATCCTTCAGAGGTCCTTGGAAAAATGAGAAATGCATGGAATATTGCAGCTGAAGCGTCCAAGAAGGCACGGACTCGGTATGCTCATTTTTATGACAAGAAAGTGCGCCCTCTTGAGTTGACGGAAGGAAGCCTCGTATTGAGAGTGAATGAGGCTGCGCCCGCCAATCAGAGCAGGAAACTAGCTCCGAGGTGGCGAGGACCATATAGAGTAATTAAAAGGGCGGGGCCGGTTAATCTTGTTATAAAAGGAGTGTTCGAGGACCAGGTGGAAAGGACAATTCACGTGAATAAATTGAAACATTATCATGCTAGAGAGGAATTAGAACTGCCTTCAGCGGGTCTAGTTCCTGACTCAGCAGTGCTGACTCATGGCTTCACCGACGAGTCAGAAGATGAGGATGACCCTCTGTCATCGCTCATCAGTAGTCAGGTGCAGTCTCGCCACCCTATGGTGACGAGATCTCGCGCTGTACAGTAAAGTAACTTCCTTAGTTAGTATAATTTAGTATTGATTAGATTTTCCTGTAAAGGCAATGAGATGTACTATGTCTATACTTGACTCAGGTAGCAACTTTTACCGTGCTCTTGGGTTCCACCTCCACCAAACCCAGAGTATATCTATGCTTCCGCTGTGTTGTGTCTGTCTGTTCCCAGGTCTGATTGGTACACCGACCCAGTTGTTCCAGCCACACGTGAACCCTTGTCTGTAAAGACCGAGGGGGGAGGCACGTTACACAAAGCCCTCCCCCCACTAGACCCAGTAACCCATACATCAGTTACTTTGGGGATGAGTGACTGTCCAAGAGTCACCCGGCCGACGCCTCACGTCACTAACGAGGTTGTCAGGGCCAGCGAGCTGTCCACATTATAGCAGTCACCGGAGGTGCCATACAACGCCGGGGTAGCTGTCTCGAGATCACCACTACCCACCTGCTGCGTCATCAAGACTGCAGCCATTCCAGCAGTGTTGGAGGAGAGGTCAAGAAATGGAAAGCACGTAGCAGTACTCAAGAATTTCGCCGGAAGATTAATGATTACGTCATCTGAAGTAACAAGAAAGCAGAAGTAAGGCGGTCACAGGTGGAAGGCACGGTTTCCCTACAGAGTACTGGGACTCGCCAATAGAAGGTCGCAAAATTGTCTCCTTTGGCCTAAAGTCGGCGGTACGAGGGTATGCACAGTTGGTGTTTACGGCCTAGTAACCTGGTGACATCAAGAAACGCCTGAGATGACGTGAGCAATGATGGAAGACGAGATTCACCTGTTCTGCAAACAAGCAACCCGCCTCTACGACCTTCTGACACCACTCCTGCTAAGAGACACCGTTGGTACATCCAGTCCTGTTCTGCTGTGGTCATCTGCGACAAGTTTAACATCAAGACTACCGGGTGAACTGTGATTGATATGAAGGCGTGTGGACTGTCGAGAGCAAGATTAATGGCCGAAGTAACAGTATTCTACAGCTGTCACTTGGCACTCCGCTCTACTACACTCTGTCGTCATTCAAGAGTACCGGATGGGAGTACAAGAGGACCAGGTATTGATGTCTACACATGAGAAGAAGCAAGATCGACACCGTCATCGTCAGCGACTACATTCAGCATCCAGCAGCATCGATTTTTTTTTTTCGATTACTCAATATGAACAATTGATACAAACAACAAAGTTGGCTCTGAACATCTGTGTAAAGAACATCTGGACACTTTTGTTTAAATGTTGAAAAACAGATTTAAAATAATTCTGGTATAATATATGAAAATTTTACTCTATAAATTGGTCAGTAATCAAAATCGAAGCCCCTGTGTAATTGTCTCAGCCCAGAACAAACGGTTATGGAGAATTATGTTGTGTGCTATTTTTTGCAGAATGTTTGAACACAGGAGAGGCGGACCAATATAAACATTGACACTTCTAGTGAGTGAGAACACTTGGCTGTACAGTCAGCTGAAACCTGTGATATAGTATAGGAATTTTTTTTATATTTTTAGATACATGAAATAAACGTTAGGTGTGTTCCTTAACATGTCAAAGTTGACATTGATGGGGAGTGGTTAGTACACGGATGTGAACTGATAGTTCCGTAGTACGCTCCCGGATGACTGAAAGTTCAGTCTGATGATATAACTTTAATGTTTGTTTGAGCACGGTGTGGCCGGCTCTAGAGGACACATGGACTTGGCTAGTGAAGAGCCAAGAGAGTTTAATAGCTAGTCTTTGATGGTAGAGTAGGGACATGTTATTTAGCTATGTCAGTGAGGGTAGGATGTATGTTTCCTGATATTGGAGGATTGCTGTCAGTTGACAGCTGAGAAATTTATGAAATATGAACATGTTTATTATGATGTTGGACTATTATTTGTCAAATTTTATTAGTTAGGTTAGCTTTTGTTTGTGGCATGAGTTGAATTGTGGGTTTGGATACTAAACCTCGTGAATTTTAACAAATTAACAAGGTTTACTAAGTGCTTGTGCGGGGGGGTTGTAACAAACTAGGCTGTTGTAAGAATTATCCAGAGTGGTTTATCGACAAAAGAGAATGGGAAGCTGAGCCGCATGGTGACCTGACCCCCAGGGGGATTCGCGGTGGAAATAACCGACGCTTTGTTCATATCTGCGTATAATGAATCATCCTATAGTATTCAGGAATTTAGAGAAAATTAGCCTTTATTCATTTTGCATTAAAATTGTATTGTATAATAGTACTGGGTACAATATCAAGAGTATTCTAATTATTGAGTTTAAGTCACCATCAGTGACGTCACGAATCAGATCTAACTTTTGAGGCGGAGTGACCGGCGGTCATAGGTCAGCAGGGTTGACATGTCTAATATTTCTCAAAGTTTTAATAACCATTTTTGTGATCGGGAACAGCTCTGCCGTTAGATGTTTGTAATTTAATTCAGTAAAATAATTCAACCAGTCTGGATCAATTCAGTATAAACAGAGGATAATTGTTATAACTTAACCGTGCTAAAGTAACTGGGTAAGCGATGCGGAACAATACAAGGTTCTAGTCTGGGCTAGGCCAGACGAGGACAAGTCAGTGTGAATACGGGAGCAGCTGGGAGAGGTCAAACATCTTACCTCTCCCCAAGACCACCCAACACCTAGAGCTGTGGTCGCCCAAGGTATAGTTGCTATTGTTAATTATAGGGATAGTCTTCTCATTTGCCACTCAGGTCAAGTAGGGAGTGTTAAAGTGATAGGGAGTGAACACATTTAGATTTTGTTTTAGTTTTCTTTTAATAAATTAAATTTGTTATTAATTTGCATTTTATTGTTTCCATGTGTTTTATGTGTATACTTGTCCTGGTCACGTGGTCCACACGAGGCAGAGTTGCATTGGGCGCCGATTCTAACATCGAATCGGAATTATCATTACCGTGTAATTTATTCCACACTCAAGGTCATCGTTTATAGTGGGGATCAAGCCCCTAGGTTGATTAATTAGCGTGATCGATCCAGACCTCGATCATTGCTCTTGTATTACTGGTCTGGTGGTGGCAGCAGAGGTGACTCTAGGGTTTTGTTCAGAGCTTAGGTCACGTCATACTGGGTGTAGAATCCTAAGTCGGTCAATCGTCTTAGGACCACGTGGCGTGGAGTTGGCTTTGGTAAAAGTTTTGGAGTCCCTTGGTTTAGAAATAAAAGTAAGAATACGGGTAGAGGGAGTAGAAAGAAGGAAGAAAAAGAGAGAGGAACCGAACCCGTGTTACAACAGTACGCACCTAGCATCACAGTACGCACCAAGCATCACAGTACGCACCTAGCATCACAGTACGCACCTAGCATCACAGTACGCACCAAGCATCACAGTACGCAACTAGCATCACAGTACGCACCCTAGCATCACAGTACGCACCTAGCATCACAGTACGCACCTAGCATCACAGTACGCACCCTAGCATCACAGTACGCACCTAGCATCACAGTACGCACCTAGCATCACAGTACGCACCTAGCATCACAGTACGCAACCTAGCATCACAGTACGCACCTAGCATCACAGTACGCACCTAGCATCACAGTACGCACCTAGCATCACAGTACGCACCTAGCATCACAGTACGCACCTAGCATCACAGTACGCACTTAGCATCACAGTACGCACCTAGCATCACAGTACGCACCTAGCATCACAGTACGCACCTAGCATCACAGTACACACCTAGCATCACAGTACGCACCTAGCATCACAGTACGCACCTAGCATCACAGTACGCACCTAGCATCACAGTACGCACCTAGCATCACAGTACGCACCTAGCATCACAGTACGCAACCTAGCATCACAGTACGCAACCTAGCATCACAGTACGCACCTAGCATCACAGTACGCACCTAGCATCACAGTACGCACCTAGCATCACAGTACGCACCTAGCATCACAGTACGCACCTAGCATCACAGTACGCAACCTAGCATCACAGTACGCACCTAGCATCACAGTACGCACTTAGCATCACAGTACGCACCTAGCATCACAGTACGCACCTAGCATCACAGTACGCACCTAGCATCACAGTACGCAACCTAGCATCACAGTACGCACCTAGCATCACAGTACGCACCTAGCATCACAGTACGCAACCTAGCATCACAGTACGCAACCTAGCATCACAGTACGCACTTAGCATCACAGTACGCACCTAGCATCACAGTACGCACCTAGCATCACAGTACGCACTTAGCATCACAGTACGCACCTAGCATCACAGTACGCACCTAGCATCACAGTACGCAAATGTGGAATTTAAAATAGAAATACATTGATAACTTTATTACGCATTTGTGGAATTTAAAAGAAATACACTGAAAAAGGGGAGGGAAGTTCCTGCTTAGAGAACCTGCATAAAACTGACTATTGTTTTCATGAAGCGGACTGCTGCGTGAGGGTAATTTAGAGTTGCGCAGTAAACTGTCAGCATTAATTTGTCCTCCATCGGCTGCACGACGTTGGAAACGACTCCCTGGGAGTCTGAAATCCTGCTCTGTGACGTGCACTATGGCCCAAGATGGCCCTCTAGCGCCAGAAGTGTGGAACTGAGACTCCTCATCTTTCGATGGACCTGGGTCTTCAGACGGACCTGAGTCATCTTCAGATGGACCTGGGTCATCTTCAGATGGACCTGGGTCATCTTCAGATGGACCTGGGTCATCTTCAGATGGACCTGGGTCATCTTCAGATGGACCTGGGTCATCTTCAGATGGACCTGGGTCATCTTCAGATGGACCTGGGTCATCTTCAGATGGACCTGGGTCATCTTCAGATGGACCTGGGTCATCTTCAGATGGACCTGCGTCATCTTCAGATGGACCTGGGTCATCTTCAGATGGACCTGGGTCATCTTCAGATGGACCTGGGTCATCTTCAGATGGACCTGCGTCATCTTCAGATGGACCTGGGTCATCTTCAGATAGACCTGGGTCATCTTCAGATGGACCTGCGTCATCTTCAGATGGACCTGCGTCATCTTCAGATGGACCTGGATCATCTTCAGATGGACCTGGGTCTTCAGATGGACCTGGGTCTTCAGATGGACCTGGGTCATCTTCAGATGGACCTGGGCAGCTGCTGGCCGAAGAGAGACAGACAGAAGGGTGATTCCTATTCCCCTGGGACACGATTCATCGAGCATTTACGCAACCATTTGCGAAACCTGTGCATCTTTACGCAATCATGGCGACTTTGTTTGAGTCCACTAAACAGTTTATGAGCTCCGAAGCTGAACAAGGTTGTTTATAACAATAACAACCTTGGGTTGTGAAGTTTAGAACGTGGATAACTGTTAAAATAAATGTAAACAAAGTCGCCATTATTAAGGAAAGATAAACAGGTTTCGTCTGTGGTTGTGTAAATGCTTGATGAATCCTGGCCCTTCCCGTCAAACACACGACTAAACTACGACGTTGCTACAACATTCGAACAAGTTTTAACACCTAACAAGTTGTAACAGCCAATATAGCAAGTTGTAACAACGTTCAAATACGTCATAAAAACGTTACAACAAGATGTAACCACTTTATTACAAGTTGTAACAAGCGGAAAATAGGGCCAGTTACGGTGTGTGTGTTTGCAGGGTTGTCACTACGGCTTTAACCACATTAACATAAATATGAGCCTGTAATTGGTAGTTTAACACGAGGTCCACCAAGCTGTGTGTCAAGTTAAATGTTAGGATAATTGAGCCTGACAGCTTGGTGGCCAGCGGCTTGTCGCTCACGCCGTCGTTGGCCAAACAAATGGTAAAAGTTTTGTGGGCTTCATAACTCACTCAAGAGTTCACTTGTCGCCGACAGAGGGAGACTTGTGGCGTTGTCGCTGCTTCATTAATTAATGGAAGGGCTTCCTGTTTCAAACTAATATACAGTGTATATGTATGTATATATATATATATATATATATATATATATATATATATATATATATATGTTTCACTGTATATGACTGCATATTCCGTGTTAAGAAAATATTCTTGATTAGGGCTGCTATTCCTCTTAAGACACTCGCCTGGCGTTCCGCGAGCGCTTTGTCATGGGTTCATATCCTGGCCGGGGAGGATTTACTGGGCGCAAATCCTTAATTGTATCCTCTGTTTAACGCAACAGTAAAATGTGTACTTGGTTGTAACAACGATTCTTCGCGGCGGGGATCGTATTCCAGGGACCTGCCCGAAACGCTACGCGTACTAGTGGCTGTACAAGAATGTAACAACTCTTGTATATATCTCAAAAAACAAAAAAAAAACTAGTGCTCTTGCATCTTGGTTTAATTGGAAGAGGATTTTTCCGAATATCACATATATTCAAGGTTCATGAAAATAATAAAAACTGTACAATGAATAATATTTTATAATTTACACAACGTTTCGAACCTTTAAGGTTCATTCTCAAGTGAGGAATGATATATTGATTGATTGGTGAAGATTTCACCAGGCCTCTTGGTTAATGGTCTGGTTCTCCAGGCTGTTGGAGACGGCTGCTCACAACTTGATATATGAATCACAGCCTGGTTGATCAGGTAGTCTTTGGCGGTGTTCATCGAGTTCATGTGTTGTAGCTTCTATTCTTGGTTGAGGATTGAACATCAGTCGTCTTATAGTGCTGCTGACCTCTTGGTTACTGTGTACGGTGTACTGTTAGTCACCTCGTGGTTACTGTGTACGGTGTACTGTGTTAGTCACCTCGTGGTTACTGTGTACGGTGTACTGTTAGTCACCTCGTGGTTACTGTGTACGGTGTACTGTGTTAGTCACCTCGTGGTTACTGTGTACGGTGTACTGTGTTAGTCACCTCGTGGTTACTGTGTACGGTGTTGGTCACCTCATGGTTACTGTGTACGGTGTACTGTGTTAGTCACCTCGTGGTTACTGTGTACGGTGTTGGTCACCTCATGGTTACTGTGTACGGTGTACTGTGTTAGTCACCTCGTGGTTACTGTGTACGGTGTTGGTCACCTCATGGTTACTGTGTACGGTGTACTGTGTTAGTCACCTCGTGGTTACTGTGTACGGTGTTGGTCACCTCATGGTTACTGTGTACGGTGTACTGTGTTAGTCACCTCGTGGTTACTGTGTACGGTGTTGGTCACCTCATGGTTACTGTGTACGGTGTACTGTGTTAGTCACCTCGTGGTTACTGTGTACGGTGTACTGTGTTAGTCACCTCGTGGTTACTGTGTACGGTGTACTGTGTTAGTCACCTCGTGGTTACTGTGTACGGTGTCACAGTAACCTCGTGGTCACTGTAGCCACTGTTCGCTAGTACCTGTGTTATCCTGTCAAACTTCCCACTCATGTTGCTCCAATAAGACCAATGGGTAACAACACAACGAATATGAGCACTGAGAACACTGGTTTTGTATCCTTGAAGGCATTCACTCTCACCTATATAAATTGAGCCATATAAACTACTAATAACTATATGGTGGGTACCAACATTTCCTTCACCAGGGCACTCGGAGCCTCGGGACCACATACACACTAGCCAGCCACGCTACCTACTGTGCCAACAACCCTTTTTAGAATTTTTTTTTAATTGTACAGACATCAGTGCACAATCTTTAATAATGCAATAAGAAAAAGAGAGAGAACATTTAAAACAAAAATCCAGGGTCCAGGGAATGTACATACCATGATGGGTATATGTCCATCGTATGTGGTCAACAGTCTGGTTGATCAGTCCAGCAACCAGGAGGCCTGGTCGACGACTGGGCCGCGGGGACGCTAAGCCCCGGAAGCACCTCAAGGTATCGTGGTCAACATATGACAATGTTGGGTATATACCCTCCAGGAATTACGGGGGGAAGGGGGCGGGGCAAAGATGAGGGAGACTAACCCCGAGCATCTGACCTCCAGCCTCGGGCACACTTTTTATCCATTCTAGATATACCCGGCGGTGCCCGGATCTCTCGCTTCCACCCTTCCCACCTGTCGCCTTGAACTACTTTTCCCCTCTCCCTATTATCCATCCCCCCTTCTTTCCACTCCCATCCCCCCTTCCCACTCTACCTGACCCCCTTTCGTCCTGATTCCTATCCCCCCCCCCTCCTTCCTCCCCTTTACATTCTCTTTCCTTTAATCCTTTCTCTTCCCCCTCTTCTCTCTACTCCTTCAGTCTCTTCTCCCTCTTTTCTCTCCTACAATATCATTAATCTTACCACCATAAGAATGTGCTGTAGGCGTGAGTGACTTTCCTTACCTTGAGGTTACCTTGAGGTGCTTCCGGGGCTTAGCGTCCTCGCGGCCCGGTCGTCGACCAGGCCTCACAGTGGATACAGGAGTACATCACTGTACCCGTCTGGTGTACACAAATTGAATTGAATTAATTTGACCTTAAATGTCGTAGTAGTTTAAGCATAGTGACTGTGTATAACCGAGCTTTGTAGCCAAAGGTGTCTGTGGAACACTGTAGTGGTCTATGACCTTACCTAATTTAATTCTCTACACTAAGACCAACACTAATGTATAAGGCGTGCAAATGTTAAGGTGAGATGCCTTTATTATCAGTAAAGCTAGACAAGTGTGCAGAGACTGTAATGTTTATGTCAACACCTGCGGGCAATGGGGCTTCCTCTCAACCGGTTTCTTGCGGTCGGTGAAGCAACACTAGGGATGGTAAACCTCTGCCTGAGAACCTCTTGTACGTTGGGTTTAATTGTGTGTTCACTCTTGAGTGTGTATGTGTACTTGCATTGTTGTACTCACGCAATTGTACTTGCCTGAGGACAGGCCTGAGGACAGGCCTGAGGACAGGTTGGTCTCGTGACATCTCGATCTAAAAAGCTGTTTCCTCTAGCGGTCCGCAGTTCCACATATCCCAGCACGTTCTCTCCATTTGCCACTACGTAAAAAACGCAACTGTTTTGCCTGCGTAGTAATATACGAACCAGGCGACCCACGTAAATACTGGGAGGCCAACGCATATAAAACGTTAATATTACGGTGTTTCATTTGTCTTCAAATACGTCGTTTTTTTAACGGATCGGTCGATTATGTAAAAAAAAGGTGTCGTATTAGGTGACTCTTTCTCGAATGAGCAATGGGCTTAATAGGTTAGGTGGGTCGGTCGTACGTACAGAAGTACGAACGTCTGTATTCGTACGTTTTTGGTCAGGCAAAACCACATCAAATTAGACGCTTCTCAATTCACAAAAAGATATAAATATACTGCCAGACGTACGATTCCTTGTGTATTTATATAGTGACCATCTGTTAATGGATCTCGGCGATGAACCTTGTAACGATCGCGATTAGTTTTAAGCAATATGGTCGGTTTGCAGATAAGCGTTCGATTCCCGATGGTCCAAATGGTTGGAGACCATTGCTTCCCGCCGTCCGACCCCAGCTCCTAGTCCCCCCTTGCCCGTACCCACACTGGCTTGGCGCTTCCTCCTGACAGTGATCTAATCATAAGCCGCGTGACTGACTGACAGACGTCCAACCGTCTCCAGTTTAAGGACTGCAACATTCCTCATGGGCCCTCATGATAACACATGCAATGAATGGGGGATAGCAACAGACTGAAGAGAGGGGAAGTGTGGGATGTGGGAAGGAAGGAAAGAGGAACAGAGGAAGACGGGTAGGGGGGGGGGAAGAGATGGTAGGATAAGCTAAGGTAATTATCAGGAGAAAGCGGCTAAGTCGGTACGACTATATAGCCCTTGAATGGGATATGAAGACAAGGATTAGGGATGGGACGGGGGGAAAGGAATGGTGCCCAGCCTCTTGGAAGGTCGTAGATTGAACGCCGATCTGCATGAAGCGAGGACGTCGCTATACTGATCTGACCAAGTAGTAGGGACTGGGATAGATAGGAAAGGGGATGAGGAGGAGGAATAGATAGGATGGGAGTAGGGAGGGAGGATAGATAGGAAGTGGGGTAAGGAGGCGGGATAGAGAAGATGGTGTGGTGGTGAGGGCGGGGATGAATCCCGTAGTAAACAAAGGCCACGTGCCCGTAGTAAACAAACAAACAATCATCAAGACAAGCAGCCACATGCAACAGTCGGTACCTCAACATATTACACACAGACAAGTGCATCTTCTAATGTTTGGAAAAAGATAGATAAACCCACAAACATAACCAATAAACACGAAGTAAATCCTCTCTAAGAGTCTCTTACACACTCGTACTTCAGCCAATCAAGCGATGAAAACTGATGCAACTTCCAATCCGCTAAACAAGTCGTGCGCAAGCCAATCGGGCAACAGTTCGATCCAGACCCACGATAACCAATCTGGCGAATGTGATTGGCCTACGCAAGGCAACCAGGACCTAATGAAGCATCGGGAAGCGCAGGAGACGCTTCATGGACAATGTAATCCGCACATCACCGCCGCTGAAAACAAACATTGCTTACCAATACCCAGCGCAAATATACAGAGTTCGTGGAGCAATTATTGCCCTCTCAACCACGACTGTTCCCAGAACGTGCAGAGTCCTTTACTCTCCTTTATTGCTCTTAATAAATATACACTTTATAGTTTGATCATTCGAAATACAGCAGTAATACTTATTGATATACACAGTAACTATCATGTGAGAATACTCGGGATACTAATCAGTATTACAAACATTGAGTTCATAAAATGGGATCGAACACACACCCATGAACTCCCCAGGAACCACTACTATCACCACTACAACTACTACTACCATCACTATCACACTGCAGCTATCGCCAATGCTGACGACTCTCACCTACTCTGACGATCCCCCATCGTTACAATAGTTACAACCACCCACAATATTCCCATACACCTTAATCTAATCACCATTCACTTGGGCTGCCTCCCTGACATCTTGTCTAGTTGTGGGTGAGGGGTTAATGTGGCCGGTAATATACGCGTGGGCCTGGTGACCTCCCATAGGTCGCTGGTTGTTAACCCCGAGTGACCCCCATCTGCTGCTATGAAAAATAGGCATTTGCTAGCTGTTTAAAAGACCACAATGTACCGTTGGACCGCTTAGAGGTAATGGGAAATTGTTCCTGGTCTCTAGCATATGTATATTTCACTATGTATACAATATTATTATTTCTCTCTCTCTCTCTCTCTCTCTCTCTCTCTCTCTCTCTCTCTCTCTCTCTCTTGCTCTCCACGTACACAACTCCTTGTCAATCCTTGACACGTGACTCGCTAAGCCAACCACTGACACGTGACCCGCTAAGCCAACCACTGACACGTGACTCGCTAAGCCAACCAATGACACGTGACTCGCTAAGCTAACCACTGACACGTGACTCGCTAAGCCAACCACTGACACGTGACTCGCTAAGCCAACCACTGACACGTGACTCGCTAAGCCAACCACTGACACGTGACTCGCTAAGCCAACCACTGACACGTGACTCGCTAAGCCAACCACTGACACGTGACTATAGCGTCCACATCAGTGCAGTTTCTCCTAGTCGGCGTCGCTTTGAAGGACGAGTTAACATACTGGTTTGACGTCCAAGTAACGCGAGATCAAAGCTGGCTGCGAGATGGGACGGGGTGGAGGGTGGGGGAAATGTGGGGTGGAGGCTGGGGAAATGGGGGTGGAGTGTTACCTGGTGTCGTGTGCTGCTGCTGCTGCCATGTCATCGGAATTCAGCCTGTGGTTCAGTTTAGTGGTGTGTGTGTGTGTGTGTGTGTGTGTGTGTGTGTGTGTGTGTGTGTGTGTGTGTGTGTGTGTGTGTGTGTGTGTGTGTGTGTGTGTAGGGGAGTGTTCACCGCTCCCAGCTTTACTGCACAACTTAGCATGGGCTATATACCCAAGAGAACCCACAACCTTGTTGTAAAATTCTCACCAGTCCCAATGCTGAAGCTTTGAGCTGGACTCTAAAAAGTATTTTGAGTTTGATGGTAGAAGATCTTTCATCTGGACTGTACGTGTTTTTTTAACGATATTTCGAGAGCATTTTGAATTTGAAATTAAAAGTAGTTTCATCTTAAATTTGAAAGTATTTTCAGCGCAATTTTTAAAAGTATTTTGAATCTAAATATTACAGTATGTTGAGCTTAATTTGTTTTTTAAACATTCTGATCTTAAATTTGAAAGAATTTTGAGCTAGTTAATAATATTATATTTTGCTTGTTTGTAACATTAATTTTCAGCTCCAGTCAACAAATTTAATTAATTTTGTTGACTGGAGCAAAAAAAAATTTTGTTGCTCTCAGAAATTTTGTAAGAAATATTTAAGATTCAATGATCATTCGGGGGTTATGCCTGATAGATGTATTGCAAGTTTTCATTTTTCTACTGCAGAGCAACACAGGCGAACAATACACAGATGGTGGTATTAGCCTCTGGTAAGATCACTACCTTCACCACCTGTACAACTTCCCTGCCACAACTTCATCCTCGTTTACGCTCTATGGCCCAAGGTTTTAAGAAAGCAGTTTTATTATAATTATTATTATTATTATTAGCAGTAGTAGTAGTAGTATCTACCACAGTCGTGGCCACACATTTACAATGCTAACCAGCATATATACATTTTCTTCTGTCCTCCAAGGACAGGGTGAGAGATCTGTTAAACATATAGCTCAGTGTTTTATTGACGAAAGCAGTAAACTACCGCTGGAGCTTCTCCCACCACCACACACGACCAAGTTGACTACCTAGTCAACTAGGTTAGTCAAATAACAGAACACATGTACCCCCCTATTAGACTATTTTACAGGAACTTCTTTTCGATGGCTCATAAAACGGAGGAAAGGATCCTGAAAGATATTATTGATAGGAACGTTATCCCTACAGACAAAAATCAGAAAATACAATTGAAAATTTACTACAAAAACAAAAAAACGGCCAACCTACTCATGAAAAACTCCCCAGACACCAAACAGAACGTCCTGAAGGAAACCAACGTCGTCTGTAAGCCCCAAAGAACCAACGGACGGGAACCAACGGACTGGAAGCCCCAAAGAGCTCAGTATATAGGCAAGACAACAACGTCTCTTTCTAGGCGATTAACTATGCATAAACAACAGGGCTCCACCAAGGAACATATAATCTCTACTCACAACCAGACCATCACCAGAGAAATCTTAACATGCAACACCGAAATCATCGATAAATACAGCGATAGCAGGAGACTCGACATCAGCGAGGCACTACACATCAAAAAGTCAACACCAGCAATCAACAGCCAATTAATGCACATTTATATTCTACCCACTTCAAGACCCCGAACCAACATTGAAGCAGCAAGAGGAGGTATGGGCCAATAGGCCTTCTGCAGTTACTTCCATTCTTATGTTTTTATACCTATTGTTTCGTGTTCTGTCTTATGTTTGCCACCTCACCCAAAACCTTTGTGCCATATCACCTCACCCAAAACGAGTATAAGTATGGTGAATTTTTATGTGCAAACTAAGTCTTTGAAAATGTAATATTAGTATGTGTATATATATATATATATATATATATATATATATATATATATATATATATATATATATATATATATATATATATATATACTGTATATGTGTTGACCTGGTTTACACAGTCAGGGAGCGTAAGGGGTACAGAGAGTGGAAGCTACCAGACATACTAGGGGTGAGAGTGGTTGAACATAAACCAGGTGTGGGAGGCGATGCGGTACACTGGTGAGAGTAGCCAGCATCACCACAGTGTTTATGGTGCTCCAGAGACACTATCTCCAGCCCCAGTCTCACCATCACCTCCTCCTCCTCCTCCTCCAGGGTCACCGACCGCCGCCGCCGCCCTCAAGATTCTTGCTCCTCGGTCCGTGTGACCGAGGCCGTGCAGGTAGCAATACAACAGCAGGACCAGCAGGACCAGCAGGAACAACAGCAGGATCAGCAGGAACACTAGCAGGACCAGCAGGAACAACAGCAGGACCAGCAGGAACAACAGCAGGACCAGCAGGAACAACAGCAGGACCAGCAGGAACAACAGCAGGACCAGCAGGAACAACAGCAGGAGTAACAGCAGGAACAACAGCAGGAGTAACAGCAGGAGTAACAGCAGGAACAACAGCAGGAGTAACAGCAGGAACAACAGCAGGAGTAACAGCAGGAGTAACAGCAGGAACAACAGCAGGAACACCAGCAGGAGTAACAGCAGGAGTAACAGCAGGAGTAACAGCAGGAACAACAGCAGGAGTAACAGCAGGAACAACAGCAAGAGTAACAGCAGGAACAACAGCAGGAGTAACAGCAGGAGTAACAGCAGGAACAACAGCAGGAACACCAGCAGGAGTAACAGCAGGAGTAACAGCAGGAGTAACAGCAGGAACAACAGCAGGAGTAACAGCAGGAACAACAGCAAGAGTAACAGCAGCAGCAGCATCAACACTGGTAAATGAAGCAGTAGCATCAATACAGGTAAATCAAGTATCGGTCTCTCATTCACCCTTAAGATATTAAGTGAGAGATTGATGTACGATGGAGCCATGTCGGTGTGGTTGTGTAACCACAGGGAACACATTTCTGTGCGAGCTCTCCTGTAGCTGCCTCCGTTCCGGCAGTGTTCTCTGGATAGCTAAAATATGACTATCCACACTCATGTGTGTGGATAGTCACATATCTACAATCCTAGTAGATATGTGGGCATGCGGGTCTCTCCGAGCAACAGCCCGTTAGACCAAATTATCACAAGACAAACCTGGTACAAGGACGGGCTTGGAGAGTAGAGCTCCCAAGTATACTCCAGGTGTATTCTGGGTTTACACTCCCCCCCCCCCTCCTTCACGCTGCCTAACACACTTGCTCTGACACTCCACGAGGGCCCGGGGTCCCGGCACGAGGGCCCGGGGTCCAGGCACGAGGGCCCGGGGTCCAGGCGCGAGGGCCCGGGGTCCAGGCACGAGGGTCCGGGGTCCAGGCGCGAGGGCCCGGGGTCCAGGCGCGAGGGCCCGGGGTCCAGGCGCGAGGGCCCAGGGTCCAGGCACGAGGGCCCGGGGTCCAGGCGCGAGGGCCCGGGGTCCAGGCGCGAGGGCCCGGGGTCCAGGCGCGAGGGCCCAGGGTCCCGGCACGAGGGCCCGGGGTCCAGACACGAGGGCCCGGGGTCCAGGCGCGAGGGCCCGGGGTCCAGGCGCGAGGGCCCGGGCTCAAAATCACGCCTTCCCCCGACCCAGCGGCCGGAAATGAACTCGGAAGTTGTCACGAGAGACGACTTGCAACACATCCGATCACGAGGAGGGAGGGGGGAGGGGGCGGTGAGGGGAAGGGAGAGGGGAGGGGGCGGTGAGGGGAAGGGAGAGGGGAGGGGGCGGTGAGGGGAAGGGAGAGGGAAGACGTTAGAGGAAGGCAGCAGAGAGGGAAGAAGAGAAGGTGGTGCGACGAGAAAGAGAGGCGGGGATGGGAGGGTGGTGGCGGCGGGGAAAGAGGGGGGAGGAGAAAAGGGTGATGGGGAGGAGGCGAAGGGGGTGATGGAGGTGGGGAGAGAGAGAGAGAGAGAGAGGGAGGGGGAGGAAGAAGACGCAATAAGTGGTAAAGAAGAATCAGAAAGAGGGGCGAGACAGAGCACAGGAAAGCTGATGAAAGGAAGAATCAGAGGAAAGTGAAGAGGCCAAGTGAGGAAATAATTTATTACCTTCGACTGTCTCTACAGAATCTATAATTACTCCTATTATTAGGAGTCCCTCCTTGACCCCTTTAGTAAAGGAGTTCCGATTAATTTTATTCTCAAGGAAGCAAAAGTAACTAATCTCATTCATTCACCTAAGCACAGACCTTGTGGTGTCCACAGTTACAATAATGATACCATAGAACCCTTTACCTCGAGGTGTTTCCGGGGCTTAGCGTCCCCGCGGCCCGGTCGTCGACCCTGCCCACAGTTCCCAGAAATCAGAATAATTTAGCATCGTTCTGAGACGTCGACGTCCCTGTGGAGCACAATCACCACGACGTCTAGACGTCAAGTGAGACGTTCTGCCAGATTTATAAACGCAAACTCCTAGAATCATAATTCAGAACACTGAATACAGCATCTTGAGAAGGCAAGTAGGTTAAATACGAAAATTTGGATTTTAATACATATATTGGGTCTTCCCTTCACCTTCATTATAAATTGTTATTCACTGAAATTTTGGGTAAACTAAATATACAAAAATTTAAGAATAAAGTTTTTGATTTGGACTCTATAGTTAGTGGCTTTTACTGAACCATAAAATTTCTGATAGTAAAAGTTTCTACTATATTTTTTTTCCTCTGTTATTGTAGCTGGTAAAAGTTTAGACCAAAAAAAGTTTCTTGGGTGTTAAAGTTCCCAGGAAAAAGGGTCTCTGAGGCGATCAGGAACACCTCCTCTCAGGACGCTCTGATCACATTCCATCTAAAGTGATTTTTTCGCTTCAAGGAAAAAGATAGGAAAAGTGAAAGAGCATTTTCCATGGTATTCTTCGACAACAGGAAGTGCAGAAATTAGTGACATATTTATGCTAGTGGCTAGTTATGTCTGGCTACTATAGTGCTGGTCAAGAACTAGTAGTGGCTAGTAATTATGGCTAGTAATGTCTGAGTCCACTATCGTAGCTTGAAAATTCAATATCCATGCTCGAGAATCCACTATCCTAGTTTGTCCACTATCACAGCATACGGATTCACTATCCTAGCATGAGAATCCACTATCCTAGCATGAGAGTCCGCTATCCTAGCACAAGAATCCACTATCCTAGCATAAGAATCCACTATCCTAGCATAAGAATCCACTATCCTAGCATAAGAATTAACTATTCTAGCATAAGAATCCATAATCCTAGTTCGATAATTCACTATCTTAGCATCAGACGTTAGCTGCCCCATCTGAGAGGAACTAGGATGTAGAACTAGAACTCACCCATTCAACCCCGGCATATAAACATTTCATATTTATATAAACATACATCTAAACATTTCATATTTTCAACACTTAATGGGATTACTGTGATTTTAGTGGGCATTTTATAGATTGTAAGTGAAAAAAATCTGAAACTTTTTTAATTCACTGTATCTAGTTGAAGACATATTAGGGTGCTTTGGGTTTAGGGTATGAGACGAGGCTGTTGAAGGGGTTCCCTGAAGGTTTCCGACACGTGCTAATGTACCCGGCAAGGGGACAAGGCTGGATAAGATGAGCCAGAAAGCCTCCCACAACCTGCGCTTCTCAATTTCCACCTAGGGATCAGGTTCCCTGCAGCAGTAGTATTGTATGTGTACGAAATACAAACGTTCCATATATAAGGCACTTTTCAGGTGCACAGAATACAAACGTTCCATACATAAGGCACTTTTCAGGTGCACAGAATACAAACGCCTTTACCCTTTGTTTTATCTTTTGGAGGCCCTTCGGTGTATTGCAGTTTAGGGGGTAGCTTCCCTATCTAGTCTATATTCCCCAGAGTAGGTCTCAAAGAGGAGGAGATCAGGCGTCCCAATGCAGCAGGAGCGCAAGTCTGATGGCAAACAGGGGTATCTGATGGGCCTTCATGGGAGAGACACATATAGAAACATAAACTAATAAATATAGGCAAGGAGACAGGTAAAGAGATACAAAAAAAAAACTAGATAGACAGGCATTCAGATGCAGGTAGCTAAGCAGTCAGCCGGAGACCAGGAGCTAAAGCCAACCTGCAGGCACACACAGGTTAATAAAGACGGAGTAATTTAGAGTAGCATAGACAGAGGTACAGGTAGACAGACAGACAGGCAGAGCAACACAACAGACAGAAAACGAGACAAAATTCGAGGCGCAGTGAAAAATAAAGCAGAGTAATAGCGACACCAGCGGCGCTAAAGTATAAAATGTAGCGCTCTTTGCTACACTCGCCCCTCCCCCCCCCTCTCCTCCCCCCCCTCCCTCCCTATAGGTGGTCCAATGAGGGAGGTGGAGATATTGAGAAGTTAGTGAGAGGGGAAGCAGGGGTGTGGGAGAGGGAGGTGGGGGGAGAGAGAGAAGGGGCGGAAGGGGTGAGAGAGAGAGAGAAGGAAGGGCAGAGGAAGAGTTTGCCTTAGTCGTCATAAAGTGGGGGCAGTTATGACACTTCCGTCTGAGTGACGACCACCACCTACCACCGGTATACGCGTCCCCATCAACAACACCACAGTAGAGGGGGCGGAGGAGGTGAAGGGACAAGGAAGAGGGAAGGAGGGAAGGAGGAGGGAAGGAGGTGAGGAAGGACGAGAAGAGGTGAGGAAGGACGTAAAGATTAAATTGGGGATTTGAAGGGAGAAACAACTAATAGAAAGTAAGGACAGAAAGAAATGAGTAGATAAAGTGAGGATTAGATGGAAGTGAGGTAGAGAGTGAGGAGGAGGAGGAGGAGGAGGGAAGAAAGACGAGGAAGCCTGGAAGAAACAGGCTAAACCAAGCGCCGAAAAACCCCATTGCGAGAGAGAAAAGCTTTAATTACCATAAATGGCTGGTTGGTGTATATGCCTCTTGTCTCGCCTGGCCACATATATTTAACTCAAGTTATACAACTTACCGAGCACATGAGTGTCTGGCACGGAGGGGCCCTTGGGGTGATACATTCCTCCCCCCTGGATACATTCCTCCCCTGGATACATTCCTCCCCCTTGGATACATTCCTCCCCTGGATACATTCCTCCCCCTGGATACATTCCTCCCCCTGGATACATTCCTCCCCTGGATACATTCCTCCCCCTGTAACATTACAACTTCCACAGGTGTTGTAACATCTACTTTACACTTGAAAAATGACATTTTCAATGCTAAAAATCCACTTCCAACGCCAATTCCTGTTGTCGGGGGACAGGCAGCCTGAATTTAGCCTTATCCAGGTCACCCTGGGTGAACTACTGACCTTGGTCAGGATGCAACCCATAACAGTTACTCTTAACTCCCTTAAACCTATTTAACTGTTGGTGAACAGGTCAATCAGGTGAAAGAAAACAAGCCTAATCGTTTCCGTCCAGCGCAGACCAACTCCCGGATAATTATTCATTGCTAGGTGAACAGAAAGGTATTTAAGGTGAAAGGAAATTTCTGTCCACCATTTCTGTCCTGCCCGGGTTTCGAACCTGTGATTCCTAATTGGATTATGAGACCAGGACGAACCCAACTGTACTATCGACACCCTCTAGAATTAGAAATTAGGAAAATAAAGGAGTATGGGACATTACATATAATCATATACACACGCACCAATAAAATGTGTATATTCGTACACACGCACCAATAAAATGTGTATATTCGTACACACGCACCAATAAAATGCGTATATTCGTACACATGCACCAATAAAATGCGTATACGCAATCATCCTTCAAGCGTTATATATGACCTTCCAAGTCCCTCTTCACTTGGATTTCCCATTTTCTCAACCCCTGCCCCCTCTCCTTGCCACTCTTTCCCAGTTCCCTATTTCCAGAAAAGCTGACGTAATATCCTACCCCTTCCCCCTTAAAATAGGGATCATTACCACCCCCTCCCCTATCTCCAATAGGGAATCTTGAATAAAAAAAAATGTGGAACGCGCCAGTATAGTAACGATGAACTAGGCCTTTGACGCCGTGAAAGGTGAGCAGAGAGAGAGAGAGAGAGAGAGAGAGAGAGAGAGAGAGAGAGAGAGAGAGAGAGAGAGAGAGAGAGAGAGAGAGAGAGAGAGAGAGAGAGAGAGAGAGAGAGAGAGAGAGAGAGAGAGAGAGAGAGAGAGAGAGAGAGAGAGAGAGAGAGAGAGAGAGAGAGGTGGGGGCAGACACACGGATAGTTAGGGATGGGCAACTCGCTGCCGGGACCAGAGAAGGAAAATGGGATAGGGAAAGAGAGAGTGAGAGAGAGAGAAAGTGAGAAAGAGAGAGAGAGAGAGAGAGAGAGAGAGAGAGAGAGAGAGAGAGAGAGAGAGAGAGAGAGAGAGAGAGAGAGAGAGAGAGAGAGAGAGAGAGAGAGAGCCAGCAGGGAAGGAGTGAAGCTGGGAAAGGTTTTATTTGTATTGTTTTCTACCGTAGACGTGACCCCACACTTACAATGCTACTCACAATACATACCTCTTCTTGTGTCCTCTATAGTCAGAGGTTAAGAGATTTGTTAGATTTAATTTCATTCAGTGATTTATTGAGCAACCAGCTATAGGTAAATCTGGTGCTTTGTAGTGTACAATGGTCGTCAACGTACATAAATACATATATTTACATCTGACCTATATGAACAGTGTTTGTGTATGTCCTCTTACACATAATGAGATTAATGTGTGGTTACAAAGGTAAAATGCAATTTTTTACCTGTTAACACACACACACACACACACACACATATATATATATATATATATATATATATATATATATATATACGTCCTACTACTTGCCAGGGTAAGATAGCTTCTATAGAAATTAGTGTGTTGTTAAACTTAACCACAGGTGATTAAGGTGCTTTTACACGCTCAAGTTATAGCTACATGACATATATTATATGATTGTATAACTGCTGGTCTACAGTCAATCTTTGGCACAGGTCCAGTATATACAAGAGTTCCGGTATTCAGATAATATTTACAGAGTTCAGCATACCTCAGCCCAGGAGGTCGGAAGTCAGTCAATATGGGACATTCTACAATATAATGGTCTAAGGAATACATGTTTTTTTCTTTCACATGGTTGGGGTCTCTTGGGGCCTGACAGCTGTGTGGACAGCGCTTCGGATTCGTAGGCCAGAGGTTCAGAGTTCGATCCCCGGTGGAGACGGAAACAAACGGGCAAAGTTTCTTTCGCCCTGATGCTCCTGTTACCTAGCAGTAAATAGGTACCTGGGAGTTAGACTGCTGCTAAGGGGCTGCATCTTGGGGGTGTGTAATAAAAAGGAGGCCTGGTCGAGGACCGGGCCGCGGGGACGCTAAGCCCCGAAATCATCTCAAGAGAACCACAAGATGGTATATTCGGCATTTGAGTTTTGGGAAAGCTGCCAGATACGTTTATATCCCAGGCGTATTGTGGCCACTATCATCACATTGCCGAGTTCTTGCTCTAATAGTTCCTTTGACAGCAACAAAGGACGAGCAAGGACTTCAATCTGTCCCAAAGTCTCCTCTTGAGAAAAGAAAGGTACCCCGGGTCGTTAATGGGGACACCAAGGTATCTGTAAGTCTCGCAGGTGTCAAGTGCACGACCATCTATATGATAATTGGATGGTGGAATAGTGCATGGAATGAGGGCACGAGTTTTCTGTACAGAGATAAGGAGGCCACATTACCCAGCTCTAGTAGCAAAAACATCGAACAGAAGTTGCATTCTAGGCTCGGAGGTAACCTGTAAACATATATCACCAGCATAACAGATGACAGTGTCTTCATTATTAGTTGGAAGGTCTTTAATAAGTTTATGCATCAGAACGTTGAATAACAAGGGGTTGAGGACCCCTCCTTGTGGAGTTCCCAGTTCAAAATGTTTACTCTCTGTGCTGTTAAGACCATTAAACACTACATATGCTGTTCTATTAGTCAAATAACACTTTATCCATTTCAATAAGTTTCTTTGTATGCCCAGCTCCGCGAGCTACTCTAGTATGATTTCCCTGTTTGCTGTATCAAAAGCTGCTGTTAGGTCGATGAAGACTGCTTGAGGGGAAGCTTCAATATGTGCGAAGTATTCAACAAAACAGTGCTGTGTACTGAGCCCGGGCATAAATCCAAACAGTTGGGGTGACAGGTGCCACTGTATACGATACAGGAGTCGGTTAAGAACAATGCGTTCAAGCACTTTACAAACACACGATGTTAGAGATGTGGCCCTATAATTACCTGAATGTGGTTTGGGGATAGGAACAATGACACTCTTTGCTCAAGCATCAGGTAATACTACTTTATCTAAACTCATTAAGAATAACACTAAAAGTGAATTACCTGGTACTTGTGAGACTAATCCCAGTAAGCTGTATGTAATACTGTCCTCTCCAGGAACAATTGATTTACCCATCTTTAATATATGATTTGATTCCCATTCAGTACCATCATTAAGATCTGACACGTCAACAGCTGTACAGGCAAGACTGACGGTCAGTTGTCTGCTGGGAAGTGTGTCATTTTGTCATATATGTTAATTGGTAATGAGTTAAAGCTCGACTGCCAACTGATCAAGGAGAATGTCTGCTTGTTCTAGTGGGCTGTAGTGTAATGGTTCAGCTATTTCTACAGATTTTTGTATCTTTTCCCAGACTTCAACAAGTGATGTTTGTTCGTTTATACTTTTTAGGAATTCTTTCCCATGTTTATTCCGTATTACATTGCTTATGTCTATATTTGCGACAATAAATGTAAGGGGTAAGGGAGAGCCGAGGATGGAGAGGGGGAGTGAACACAGGGGGGGAGGGAGGGGGGGGGGCGAGGAAGGTAACTCGTCCAGGGTCGCTTGGTATTCCATTTCTCATGAGCGCCAGTGAGAGGTGCTGATATTGAGCAGTGGAGGGGGATATTGGTTAATGGTACGTGAAGGTGAAATGAACGGTGAGAGAGAGAGAGAGAGAGAGAGAGAGAGAGAGAGAGAGAGAGAGAGAGAGAGAGAGAGAGAGAGAGAGAGAGAGAGAGAGAGAGAGAGAGAGAGAGAGAGCATATAAACCTAAACTCCCAATCTGCAAATCATACCTAGGCGAAAAACGGGTCACAAGAAATAACAGTATTATAATAATATTAGCAATGAGAGCGAAGAAGAAAAAAAAGAAAGGATGCGAAAAGAGAAGAGTGAAAGAGAAAACGGGATAATGAAGATAGAAATGGCAGAAATGTGGCGATAAATAAGCAGGATTACTGTGCACATCATGACAGTGTAGTGAAAAAATGGGAAGGATGGGGGTGGGGGGAGGGAGGGATGAGACGGTTATAGTGTAGGAAGAGCAGGGAGGAGAGAGAGGGGGGGGGGAAGAGGGAGGGAGTGTGGAAGGAGGACGAGGAGTGCCGGACATAAAGGAAGGAGGGAACGAGGCGCTGGGAAGGCTCACTCCGTATACCACACGGAACAAAGACCCTGTTTAAAAATGGCTACACCACCGAGATGACTAAAAAAAAAAATCAACGTTAGAAATAATGGTTAAAAAAAGAGGAGATGGGGGAGACGATGCGAAAGTGGAAGCTGAGTGAGGAAGGCTGCTAAGCATCACCCTAATCAGCCGCAACAGCTTCAACGGGAACAATAAGACCAGCAACAGTAACTGGCTGTAATATATGTATCCTTTCACACTTCCCTTTTCTGGCTCTCTGTACTCCAGATGCACACAAGTTCCTCCACTTCCTCTGCATGACCTGAAGGCCATCCGTTCCTACACGTCTCTCCTCGTCACCAACAACCACAAGAACCATCGCAAGAATACCGGATGAAGCCCTTGAGGCTAGACACTGATGAGCCCTTCCAAGGGGTACGGAGATGAGCCCTTCCAAGGGGTACGGAGATGAGCCCTTCCAAGGGGTACGGAGATGAGCCCTTCCGAGGGGTACGGAGATGAGCCCTTCCGAGGGGTACGGAGATGAGCCCTTCCGAGGGGTACGGAGATGAGCCCTTCCGAGGGGTACGGAGATGAGCCCTTCCAAGGGGTACGGAGATGAGCCCTTCCGAGGGGTACGGAGATGAGCCCTTCCGAGGGGTACGGAGATGAGCCCTTCCGAGGGGTACGGAGATGAGCCCTTCCAAGGGGTACGGAGATGAGCCCTTCCGAGGGGTACGGAGATGAGCCCTTCCGAGGGGTACGGAGATGAGCCCTTCCAAGGGGTACGGAGATGAGCCCTTCCGAGGGGTACGGAGATGAGCCCTTCCAAGGGGTACGGAGCGGCGTGTGCGGGGCTGGTGCTCAGTCTTGCATAGGCGGCCACCAGTAAATATTTGGTTGATCGGGAACCCCGCGGGAGAGCTCGCGACCCCACTAAGCGGCAGGGACAGATATGGGCGCCTTCAACCTGTTAGCAAATTTAACACAAGCCTAAGGATATAATCGAGGAAACTCGCCTAGTGAAGATGTTGTTACACTCTCAGCCACTTTATCCCAGGTTACTTAATACTCTACAGGTTATCTGCCTTAAGTATATATGCATGTATATATATGTATATAATATAGATACATAAGACAGCGTGCACTGCAATAACAGTTACCTGGGATAGAGTGGCCGAGAGACTAACAATATTATCACAGCCATTTCATAAAACGTGAGAGAAGCGGACAATTTGGGCTGATATTTGCTGGCGGGAGCTGCTTGAGAGACGATAAAATCAGGAGATCTCATCAACGCTCTCCTTCCAGAGAAAGAACTTATTAGCCAAGTAAATTAGGCGGGCAGCGTCAGTCATCACAGTGTGCGTATTCACCTATTTTTATCAGCGGGACCGAGCTTCAGCTCTTGGATCCCCGCCTTTGAAGCTGCGAATCATCTAATGCAGTGACGAGCAGTTTACATGTCTCTTACATTGTCAAATTATGAATGAAGAGGCTTCTACTATCTTCTCGTCCAGGTTACTTCATTTTCCAAGGAGAGATTTTACCACATCTAAATTTAGCTTCGGTGTCTCTAGCTTCCAATCATTCATCTCCTTCTAATAATATCCAGTATATACATTTCCTAGCATTTCCATTTGACCATTTTTGATCAAAAGAAAACTTGATATCTTCAAAGGGTGCCTTATATAGTCGAAATGGCTTGGCGCTATCTTATGATAGTTCCCTTCCCTTCCAAAGGGTATCTAGTTAACTAGGTTGTGATTGATACGTTAGACTGCGTGCAGCGGCGTCGAATAGCCTGGTTGATCAGCCGTCTGCCAGGAGGCCTGGTCACGGACCTTGACTCGGGGACAATGAACCTGGAACAACATCAAAGTAACATTAGGGTAAGTTACTTTCCCAGCTCCTTGTATACTTCTGGGGTGCTTCCTTACAACCTTCCGTCACATAACTGCCATCCTTTACATACCTGACAAAGTTATCCTTCACATACCTCAGTGTCATCCTTCACATAACTGACAGTGTCATCCTTCACATAACTGTCATCCTTCACATAACTGTGTCATCCATCACATAACTGTGACATCTTTCACATAACTGTGTCATCCTTCACATAACTGTGTCATCCTTCACATAACTGTGTCATCCTTCACATAACTGTGTCATCCTTCACATAACTGTGTCATCCTTCACATAACTGTGTCATCCTTCACATAACTGTGTCATCCTTCACATAACTGACTGCGCCTTGATATACATTACGACAAAACATCGTAAATCTCAAATAAAAATTCGCGAAAGCATTATATGTCTTTTTAATAGCTTATTAATGTCCGTTTGGGATTATTTTTCAAACGAAGAGAATTATACACCAGAATGCCCCAAAAATGCACACACACACACTTTAAATGCTTATAAAGCTAGTTAGTGTTCATTAAAATACATTTAATTTCAAAATGAAACAGACCTCAAGAAGAAGAGGTCATAGACACAAGCTAAGGAAACAAAGTCCCGGAAAAATATTAGAAAGTTTTCTTTCGCAAAGTGGTGGGCGTTTGGAGAAAGTTAGGTGAGAAGGTGGTGGAGGCCAAAACCGTCGGTAGTTTCAAAGCGTTATACGACAAAGAGAACTGGGAAGACGGGACACCACAAGCATAACTCTCATCCTGTAACAGGATGTAACAGTTCCGGCACTTTACACTCTACCAGCAAAGCGCAGTCACTAGCCATGGCATCAACTATATAAGTGTCTATCACATCACTTTGCCAGCCACAACAGCAGCGGTCGCCACACGCCTATCACTTCCAATGTGGGAAAATATTTTTCTTCTCTGGGCGCAGTCAATTACACACACCATAATTCGGGCCGGCCCTTGGGAATAACTGTTATTGGTGAAGGTCATTAGCGGGAGTGATCATTTTTTACTCAGCCCAATATCGGAAATTTTCACTACCAGGCAGAGGGGAGAAGTGTGTGTACAAGGGTGTGTGTGTGTGTGTGTGTGTGTGTGTGTGTGTGTGTGTGTGGCCCACAACGTTACTACGCGGCGAACAAGGAATATTAAAGAATCTTTGTGGCCAGTTACTCGGACTGAAGAATGGAAGCTCCCACTTGCAGACTCTCCATAATACTTGCAGGATCCTCCTAATCCCAACCCGATCCTCACACTCCTTACCAGGCCTTCACAATCAATGCAGGATCTTCACAATCCTCCTCACAGTGTTGCCAATTTTTCCCGTGCACCTTTGGTACAGCCGACACCAACACACAGCTGGCAACACTGCACACAGGAAAACAGAATCAATCACTCTAAAACAATACTCTTGGAGTTGACCAGGATTGACCTGTGGTTGACTTTAGAGACGACTTTCCTCTCCCCCGCGGCCCCTTTCCTGGGCGGTCCTACACTAGTCTATTTTAAACTGTCTTTGGGTTCATCAGACTATTAGGGGAAGGCGGCTGTGCTTATTATGCACTTAAGTGGAAAGTGGATTTGGTGATTCTTTAGGAGCGAGGTTGACAGGCTTCAAGTGTGTGTTTGAACTCCACTAGTTGGGCTTGCGGGGGCGTGAAGGGGGGGAGGGGGAGGTTGAGCTTCGGCTCTTTGGTCCCGCCTCTCAACCGTGTGTAAGTGCGTGCGTGTGTGTGTGTGTGTGTGTGCGTGTGTGTGTGTGTGTGTGTGTGTGTGTGTGTGTGTGTGTGTGTGTGTGTGTGTGTGTGTGTGTGTGTGTGTGTGTGGCAATATAGACGGACAGAACTCGCATCTCTGGCCTCCTCAGACGCACGCACTAACCACTTAACCATGATGAGCTCAAATGTATCACAACCAGAAATTCTACTGAACTTACATGGAATCAAGAAAGGTTATTTTAAAATTAGTCTTAATTTCATCAGTAACTATTAAGTTTAAATGTTTATAATAATATTTCACTGGTGATTGAATATACCTCCAAAATATTTCTACGTATGGGGAATATATATTATATATGAGGTGCCCAACACGATAAACCCTTAAATCCTATTTATTTTAGCTTAGCCATTAAAGAGGCTACTAATAGTTTATCAAGTGAGCTCACTACATACCCGCCAAACACACACCGAAACTACGACGTTGGTACAACGTTCGAACAAGTTTTAACACCTCCTAACCAGTTATAACAACCAATATAGCAAGTTGTACCAACGTTCTAATACGTCATAAACACGTTAAGCCAAGATGTAACAACTTTATTACAAGTTGTAACAAGCGGAAAATAGAGACAGTTTCGGTTTGTGTTTCCAGGGTAGTTCCCGGATGATGGAGTTCTCGCAAGTCCCTTAGATTCTTTCTTGGTGGGAGATTAACAAAATTCAAGAACAAGGAATCAATCTAGATCGCATGCTTAACTCATCAAGGTGTGAAATAATTTCCACAAGTCACACATTACTGAAGAAGTAAAAGATATCCTGCCAGACATTCACACAACTAATCCTGTGAATTGCACCAGCCTGTGTGATCCTCTTGGAGATCCTGTTTACACACGACCAGACAAAGAAGAAACCATTGACAAAATATATGTACACTAGTACTTGATGCTTTCTACCTCCTGTCAACTTGCTTATCACTTACTAAGGTGCCTTGTGGTGGGTTCTGCATCCCAGTGGTACAAGTAGCACCAGTGGAACCATCACACAGTGGAACAAGTGGCACCAGTGGAACCATCACACAGTGGAACAAGTGGCACCAGTGGAACCATCACACAGTGGAACAAGTGGCACCAGTGGAACCATCACACAGTGGAACAAGTGGCACCAGTGGAACCATCACACAGTGGAACAAGTGGCACCAGTGGAACCATCACACAGTGGAACAAGTGGCACCAGTGGAACCATCCCACAGTGGAACAAGTAGCACCAGTGGAACCATCCAACAGTGGAACAAGTGGCACCAGTGGAACCAAATTGTATACTAAAACCCACGATAAAAATAAGTCTTCATCCTTCCAGTTGGCGACTGAAAAGACTGGAATTATAGCCATAGAGCCGAAAGAACTATAGGCGGTTTCTAGAACCACACAGCTGCTATAATCCGTAAAAAGTATATTGGATCCAATGGAAGGGAAGGTAACTATCAAGAGAGAGCGCCAAGCCATTACGACTATATAGCACTTGGAAGGGGTCAGAATAAGGATTTGGAATGGGACGGGGGAAAGGAATGGTGCCCAACCACTTGGACGGTCGGGGATTGAATACCGACCTGCATAGAGCGAGACCGTCGCTCTACCGTCTAGCCCAAGTGACTGGGTCAATGGAAAGGAAATACAAGAGCAATATCCAGGCATATATTAACTCTTTGATATATTATATCGTGGAAAACACAGGTACAAAAAGGGCGTCCTCGTTAGCAGCCGCAGCGACATTCAACCAGTGCCACATGTAAATAATTTACGGGCCAGGGATGGGCAAACACGTTCTTTTCACCGAGAGATAGGGGAAGGGGAGGGGAAGAGAGAGAAGGAGGAGTGAGGGAATGGGGGTAGGAAGTGGGGGGAGAAAAGGATTTGAGTTTAAAAGGCCTTTACCGGCAATATTTCTGGCCGGCCTAATGAAACTGCTCTCGTCAACACTCTCAATTAACGATGCAGTTTTCTCTCCAACGACATATTTCAAATTCTGCTTCCCCACTATACCGGAAATTAATGAAAACAAAATATCTCCCCCTGGCGGCGAGCCGGGTACACTATAAAATATAAACAAAGCAGAGATAATCGACGGAAAATGTGCAGGATGATGAAGACACGTGTCGCCCTGAAGGACAGTGATGAGCACCCATCATCACACGCCACAGGTGCCTCACCATCACAGTCCAGGGTACACAGTAGATGATGAGGCGCTTCACCACCACAGTCCAGGGTACACAGTAGATGATGAGGCGCTTCACCACCACAGTCCAGGGTACACAGTAGATGATGAAGTGCTTCACCACCACAGTCCAGGGTACACAGTAGATGATGAAGTGCTTCACCACCACAGTCCGGGGTACACAGTAGATGATGAGGTGCTTCACCACCACAGTCCAGGGTACACAGTAGATGATGAAGTGCTTCACCACCACAGTCCAGGGTACACAGTAGATGATGAGGTGCTTCACCACCACAGTCCGGGGTACACAGTAGATGATGAGGTGCTTCACCACCACAGTCCGGGGTACACAGTAGATGATGAGGTGCTTCACCACCACAGTCCAGGGTACACGGTAGATGATGAGGCGCTTCACCACCACAGTGACACCCTCTGGGCGACACGATGCCAGGAAAGAATTCTTGTGCAATACTGGACACGGAAATATATTGCATTCATCATGTTATTGCACGTTTGCCTTGTCATGCAAGTGCTACCACACAATGATTCAAAATAATATACGGACACTAGTTCTTACGGCAGATATATAAAATAATGGGAATTGCAGAAGGCCTATTGTCCAATACGAGACAGCACCCTTTTATATCCACCCCAAACTCATTCATATGTCTAACCTACGCTTGAAACAACCCAGTGATTCCCCGACTATTATGTTAACTGGTAATTTGTTCCATCACGCCACACCGCCCACCTACACAGCCACACCACCCACCTACACAGCCACACCACCCACCTACACAGCCACACCACCCACCTACACAGCCTCATCGCCCACCTACACAGCCACACCACCCACCTACACAGCCTCACCGCCCACCTACACAGCCTCACCGCCCACCTACACAGCCTCATCACCCACCTACACAGCCACACCACCCACCTACACAGCCACACCACCCACCTACACAGCCTCACCGCCCACCTACACAGCCTCACCGCCCACCTACACAGCCTCACCACCCACCTACACAGCCACACCACCCACCTACACAGCCGCACCACCCACCTACACAGCCACACCACCCACCTACACAGCCACACCACCCACCTACACAGCCACACCACCCACCTACACAGCCTCACCGCCCACCTACACAGCCTCACCACCCACCTACACAGCCACACCACCCACCTACACAGCCTCACCGCCCACCTACACAGCCACACCACCCACCTAAACAGCCACACCACCCACCTACACAGCCACACCACCCACCTACACAGCCACACCACCCACCTACACAGCCACACCACCCACCTACACAGCCACACCACCCACCTACACAGCCACACCGCCCACCTACACAGCCTCACCGCCCACCTACACAGCCACACCACCCACCTACACAGCCACACCGCCCACCTACACAGCCTCACCGCCCACCTACACAGCCTCACCGCCCACCTACACAGCCACACCACCCACCTACACAGCCACACCACCCACCTACACAGCCACACCACCCACCTACACAGCCACACCACCCACCTACACAGCGTCACCACCCACCTACACAGCCACACCACCCACCTACACAGCCTCACCACCCACCTACACAGCCACACCACCCACCTACACAGCCACACCACCCACCTACACAGCCTCACCACCCACCTACACAGCCACACCACCCACCTACACAGCCACACCACCCACCTACACAGCCTCACCACCCACCTACACAGCCACACCACCCACCTACACAGCCACACCACCCACCTACACAGCCACACCACCCACCTACACAGCCTCACCACCCACCTACACAGCGTCACCACCCACCTACACAGCCACAAGGACCACACGGGCAGACTGGACGGTGCTAAACATAAGCGGAAGGAGACAAGTGTTTCATATTAAATCTTGAGAATCCCTGACAATCTCGCAGTGTTTATTTCTCATAAATTCCGCACCTCAACGAGGCACAAAGGACGAGTGGTGGAGGACGAGGGACGAGTGGTGGAGGACGAGGGACGAGTGGTGGAGGACGAGGGACTAGTAACTAGCGACATAAGACCAAATAAGACAATAACAAGATGCGCTCATAACAAGTGGCAGGAAAGCCTGGCCTTCACCCTGTCGTCTCGTCGTGCAATAAAAGCCACATTCTCCAGACACACGACCACTTGTGACACCTTCACCAGCCTCTAGGATGGACGTTCCTTGGCGTCCTCTTGCCATGCCTCCAGGAACCTCCCGTTCCTCAGGGACGTTCCAGCGAGCAGGAAGACAGGACACGCCGTGCCCCAGTGACCAGGAAGAGGGTCACAGGAGGCTATATAGCAATTACCGGCTGCGAGCCAGCTTGTATCAATGTACATTGTCACCGCTAAGAAGCCACGTTTAGGAGCTGCCAGCTGTTGTCACCGTTAGCGTGAATCTAAACAAAATGAAAAAATGAATATAATCATCTAACAGACGGTAGCAGATGCGTCGTTAGAACGGGATATTCATCAAGCAGCAACACCAACAGGCTCTCGTGTGCCATTTATCCCTCAGGCCCAGTTTTTAACCTGCTCTCACCTGCTCTGGTGAGGACAAGGGGTACAAACTGTAGTTCTGTATCATCATTTACAGATGACACTAGGATTTTCATGCGAGTTGACAATATAGAAGATACTGCAAATTTCCAATCTGATATTAATCGGATCTTTCAATGGGCCACAGATAATAATCTGATGTTTCATAAAGATACGTTCCAGCTCCTGTGCCATGGGAAAAAATACACAATATAAACTCGGAGACCACATATAAAGCGCAGTCAAATCACACTATAGAACGAAAAAGCAATGTAAAGGATCTAGGAGTAATCATGTCGGAAGTCCTTACCTTTAAAGAGCACAATAACGTAGCCGTCACGACTGCAAGAAAAATGACAGGTTGGATAACAAGGACCTTCCAAACAACAGATGCCATATTAATGATGATACTTTTGAAGACACCTGCTGCATGGGTAACAGCTTCTACTTATGAATCTACCCTGGCTTTGCGCCTTGGAGAGGCCACTCCAGACCGACAACCAGAGCGCAACTCTATAGTCTCCCGAGACTGATGGATGCCTACTACCACTACTACTACTACTACTAGTGCTCTCTAGGGTGGAATATTATTACACACTAACCGCCCTATCCAAGGCCGGAGAAATTGCTAACGTAGAGAGCGTTCAAAGATTCTTTACTGCATTTAAATTATTGTGACCGATAAAAAGTTCTAAATCTGTATTCTCTAGAGCGCAGGTGGGAGAGATGAGTAATAATTTACAGGTGGAAAATATTAAAGGTACTAGTTCCGAATCTGCACACGGAAATAACACCACGTGAGACCAGGAGGCATGGCAGGATGTGCAGAATACCCGCACTGAAAAGCAGAGGTACAATAGGTACGCTGAGAGAGAACTCTCAGAGCCCGAGACTGTTCAATACTCCCTAAACACATAAGGGACATAACTGGCCGTCCTCTCGCAGTGTCCAAGAGAAAACGCTTGATCAACCAGGTTGTTATTCATATGTGTGGCTGCGAGTAGCCGCGACCAACAGCCTAGTTGACCATACGATAAACCTGGAGACGTGGTCAGAGACCGGGCCGCGGGGATTATGATAGCTCCGAGGATGGGATCCTCGGAGCCATCATAAGGTAACCGCAAGGTAGAAAGGTATGCGGCGATCCTGAGGCATAATGGGTCGTGAAGAGGGGGAGAGGTTTTCTTGAGGTTATCTTGAGATGGTTTCGGGGCTTAGCGTCCCCGCGGCCCGGTCCTCGATCAGGGCCGAGAGGTCGGCCACGGCAGGACGGTCCCCGGGGAGTGCAGGAGTGCGTGGAGCATGGGTCGTTGAGTAGCACAGGACCAGTGAGTGAGGCGGGACTGAGCACACAGGACCAGTGAGGCAGGACTGAGCATACAGGACCAGTGAGTGAGGCAGGACTGAGCACACAGGACCAGTGAGTGAGGCAGGACTGAGCACACAGGACCAGTGAGGCAGGACTGAGCATACAGGACCAGTGAGTGAGGCAGGACTGAGCACACAGGACCAGTGAGTGAGGCAGGACTGAGCACACACTACCAAGGAGTGAGGCAGGACTGAGCACACAGGAGCAGTGAGTGAGCAGGTGACACAGCCGACAATACCATCCATGGGACAGTGTCGGTGGCTGCCTTTGTCTCTGGCTATTGTGGCAGGTCCTCCGGCCTCTCACTCCGTCGCCTCTCTCAACATCTCCGCGGTAATTGTCTCTCACTCTCGCCCCTCACAAAGGTCCAGCACACATGATAATGGATCCTATAGACAAAAAAATTCAATAGAATTCGAAAGTGATCAAGCCGTACCCTTATGAAATTTAGGGATCCTTATAGATCGGTTTAATAGTAAAGTTAGTTTGTCCCATCTTGTGTTTCCGAAGATAGACTGAAGTAATGTATGGAGGTTCCAATATTGTTGTTGTTTAAGATTCGGTACCTGGAACAAAGTTCCAAGTAGCACGGGCTATGGTGAGCCCGTAGTGCCTTGTAAGAAGGTACCAGTTCGCGCCCCGCCAGGAGAGTGTTGGTGGCTCCTTTGAGGATGCTAATCGCTCAGCCCCGGCCTCTCTAGGATTCACAACGTCAATAATCTGACATTCTAAGTTGCCTGAACCTAACCTAACCGAGGGCTCACCAATAGAAACCGGGACATCACATTAATTCTGCGAGCCGCTACTGTTTTTTTATACATCTTATTTTGACGATGGGAGATTTTTACATCAAAATACGATGGGATACGCGAGAGGCAGGAAACTGGTCCAGCACACAGGCGGCAGACTCACCAAGTATCACACAACCAGTCACGTTATGTTCTTCAGAGGACACTGTGAAGTACTGTGGCTCAGCTTAGCCAGAAAATGAGTTGTTTATTCCTGTGTTCAGCATATAACAACCAATATTAATGGAATAGGTCTGCTCAATTTGGTTCTAATGCTTAGGGTTACGTGCTATTAATTCATCAATGTTCTTCATAAACAAATAGGAATAATTAGTTTGAATTCCTGATGAAGAAAAATTAGTTTGAATTCCTGATGAAGGATGTGAGATGTTTTATTGACACTACAATAATAATTACCTCATCTACACGCCTACATATCTAAGGAGATTACTACTATGAACAGTTATTTTCTTCTTTTCTGACTGGAATACTTGTCTTCATCTCATTATGTATTCCAACTCACACTTCATCAGTGTATAACTGTATTACCTTGCACTAAACCTTACAATAATACACCTGTATTACCTTGCACTAAACCTTACAATAATACACCTGTATTACCTTGCACTTAAATTTCAGTCAAGAAACCATTTTTCCATCCGGTGCTTTAGTTGCAGCATCTGGATGGTTCTGCAACTGTTATCTATTCTTGTTCTTAGATCATCCATTAGTCGGTGGCTGAGCCGACAGAACACTGGACGCGTAATCTTGTGGTCCCAGGTTCGATCACGGGCGCCGTCGAGAAACGATGGGCAGAGTTTCTTTCACCCTGATGCCCCTGTTACCTAGCAGTAAATAGGTACCGGGGAGTTAGTCAGCTGTCACGGGCTGCTTCCTGGGGGTGGAGGCCTGGTCGAGGACCGGGCCGCGGGGACACTAAAGCTCCGAAATCATCTCAAGATAACCTCAAGATAACCTAGATCCACACACACTGCTGGTGAACCATAGATCAGAACAAATGATCAGATCACTCTCACACTGTTGGGAATGCAGACGAGGAGTCACAATAACGTGGCTGAAATATGTTGACCAAACCACACACTAGAAAGTGAAGGGACGACGACGTATCGGTCCGTCCTGGACCATTCTCTAGTCGATTGTGAGAGGTGTCCGACTCACACAATCGACTGTTGGTAATCTAAGGCGTCTCACAGAACGTTCTCACAAGTGTAACAGTTAGTTTAGTTCATTTATTATGCCCCCCATACCCATCGTGTGGGTGGTAGTGGAAAGGGTTACAGAGGCACATAATGGGCTCAGGGACTGAACCCCACAATTCATTTAGCTAAGCAAGTTACAATCTTGATGAGCTAGTTACAAAATTCACCAGTGTAACAACACTGTTATTGCCGTCGTATTTACCCGCATAAGAAATCCAACAATATATTTCACCATAAGCCAAGAGTAAAGCACGACAATACTCCAACAATTCCATATTATCTCGATTGTTACTAATCACCGCGAGACACACCATTGAGTATCTACGACGCACAGTATTATCCTAATCTTTGTGTACGTTCAATACACAATACAACAATTTAGCATTGTGAATTATTAGGTTATAATATTAAATGATGATGTTGCTCAATTCACTATGTACCAAGTGTCATGTAATATATATAATTCCGTTAAACATTACCATGTACCAATAGTTATAATCTGCAAGGTACTGGAGACCTCCTACGTAGAAGTTTGACAGCCCTATCCTACGTAGAAGTTTGACAGCCCTATCCTACGTAGAAGTTTGATAGTCCTATCCTACACAGATGTTTCACAGTCCTATCCTACACAGATGTTTGACAGTCCTATCCTACACAGATGTTTGACAGTCCTATCCTACACAGATGTTTGACAGTCCTATCTTACACAGATGTTTGACATGAATCCATCCCTGCCCTCGTGTGGCAGTGAACAATAGAAAGTTGCCTTTACAAATTCGTAAACTGAAACCTGTATAATATCTGGTGTAGAAGACTGTAACCATGAAATGTGTCTGTGCGTCAGTCGACCACCTCACTCTCCCCACACCTGCCTCAATTACACATATCTGGAAAAATTGTATATTTCGCCACTAAAGATATTTATAATAACACGACACTAACAAGCTCCATGCCTGCTAACAGGAGTTGAAAGTCATCTATTTAAACAAGCACTTACGAAACCTGTACATCTTTCAAATATTATCTTTGGTCGTGAGATCCAATGCTTCTGTTTGGCTGATGTATATTGGCTAACCAGACGAGGTCACGTGTCAATGGAAGATTCTAGAAAGTTTTTTTCCTAATTAGAAATGCAGTAGGTCGCCACAGACGTCAAAAACGTCAAATATATAATGGTTTTGCCTAACGAGAAACGTCGGAACTAGTCAACTAATCTGGCCAATCCTGACCGATACTTTGTCCGAAGAGGCGCAACTGTCGCGGCACTTTTAATTTCACAAAAGCATGGTAACCTTTACGAAGTAGTAAATACCGTTAAAATTGCGGTGCATTAAGTGAGAACCGTTGCTGTGGTTCCAAAAGTTACCGCCAACAGAAAACGAGAAGATTGACAGGGAAAACACGGCTATTCTCTACATTCTTCCCTCTACGCCGCGGTAATACTGCCGTCAGCAGGAGGGTCCAAAATCTGTACTATTTCCCTTATGCCGTCACACACCACATGCACAAACCATTCATAAAACGTAACATTTCAACTTTTTATCAAAGATTAAGGTTAGTTTGGTTAGGCTTATCTTGGCTAGGTTAGGCTACTCTAGGATAGATTACAATGGGTTAGACTGGGTTGGGTTGGATTAGGTTTATTATAAAAATAACGATGAAGGCGATGAGTCACAATAACGTGGCTGAAGTATGTTGACCAGACCACACACTAGAAGTTGAAGGGACGACGACGTTTCGGTCCGTCCTGGACCATTCTCAAGTCGATTGTCTGATTGACAATCGACTTGAGAATGGGTCCAGGACGGACCGAAACGTCGTCGTTCCTTCAACTTCTAGTGTGTGGTCTGGTCAACAAATAACGATGACTTCTCGCTAGCCAGAGACCTTACTCCGAGAGAGGGCCTTGGACCAGCCACCAGAGTTTTCACACAATAAAAACCCATCGAGAGGAAAAAGGTACCGGGTGAGACTATGCAACATATTACCAACCAGCGATATACTCCACTCAACCCCAGACACTAATTACCAACCTACGACATTAAAGACATTACATTCTGATGAGTATTTCTGAAACAGGTCCTGCCTGATTGCGCGTGAATGTTAACTTTGTCGAGGCATTTAAGAGCGGAACTTCAGTGCTGTAGACTGAATAATTAAATAATATGTGAGATTGAAATTGCTTGTGGATTATATGTCGAAATTAAAGTCTTCGCTGAAATTCTATATTCCCAAGTGAGAGACAGAATGTTCTGCACATATATGGTGGTAAATTCTTGGAATAGTTTCAAAATAGGTAATCTCAATGGGAAGTAAGGAATTATCAGGGGAAAGCGCCAAGCCATTAAGACTATATAGCACTGGGAAGTGGACAGGATAAGGATTTGGGATGGGACGGGGGGGGGGGGGAAGGAATGGTGCCCAACCACTTTGACGGTCGGGGATTGAACGCCGATCTCCATGAAGCGAGATTTTTCGAGTTAGATAATTCTCTCTCTCTCTCTCTTCTCTCTCTCTCTCTCTCTCTCTCTCTCTCTCTCTCTCTCTCTCTCTCTCTCTCCCTCACACACACACACACACACACACTATATCCTGGGTCTTGGCAAGATTATCGAGGCTGGAGCCCTAATCTGGACCACTTAGGTGTCTCATTAACCCTGGCTACAATGGTGAGTGTCGGCTCCCTCATATTCCTCCGTCACCCTCACTCACTCATATTACCCCATCCCACACAGCTTGACTCACCCTTACTCCTTCTACCCCTCCCCCTCCCCCCTCACCCTGAGTCACCGTGACTCACTCCAATTACACCGTCCCCCTCACCCTGAGTCACCCTCATGAACATACATTAACCTAACCCATTATGTGCCTCTGTAACTGTGTATAACAACTGTGCCATATCAAAATAATACCATTAACAATATCACGTACTATCAATATTAGTAGCGAGTTGTACTGACCAGATCTCAAAATGGATTTGTCAATAATATGCCACATTATTAAGGAGGGAATTATTGGGGAAAGCGCCAAGCCATTACGACTATATAGCACTGGGAAGGGATCAGGGTAAGGATTTGGGACGGGGTGGGGGGGAAGGAATGGTGCCCAACCACTTGGACGGTCGGGAATTGAACGCCGACCTGCATGAAGCGAGACCGACATTATTAAGAAGATCTCTGTTACGCTTGATGTACTGATCAACACATCCCATGTCAACAGTTTACTTATTACAAAATTCAGGAAAGACCTGGGTAAATACTGGTTTGGAAAGAGTGTTGTTGATTTATGGAAACAATAACCTGGTAACATAATAGACGTGGGATCGCTGGGGTTGTTACAAGCGTAGGTGAGACATTGATATAAATGAGTTTGTGTGAATATAAATAGTTGCTGCCTCGTATGGGCCAATAGACCTCCTGCAATGGCCTTTATTTTTGTAAACCTGTGAATTTTATTCTTGCCCTTTATGTGAATGAACGCCTATCACTTAAAAATAAATGCCTCCAAGCGAATCCCTTCAGGTTACCATTCACTAACCTACATACATAAGCACCAGTTCATCTGTATTTATTTACAGGAAATATGATATGTTCTTTAATTAACTTCTTTCATGTATAGGAATTCAAGATTTGTTTGTTTTTACAATTTGAGTTATTTTTTTTTTTTAGTAATTGTCACCGCTCAAGTTCAAAGTCTTGTTGAGATCGACTAGAGGAAACATGTCCACCAATCACAGAAGAGAACGTGCAAGTCTTTAAACACAAGCATTACATTCAAGTAAGTGATCTTTAATTAGAGGGTAAGCCTTGCCTAGCCACAAAGATAAGAAGGTAAGCCATGCCTAGTCAGAAAGATAAGGTAATCCTTGCCTAGCCACAAAGATAAGGTAATCTTGCTTAGCCACAAAGATAAGAAGGTAATCCTTGCCTAGGCAGACACAGGACGAACAAGTAAATCTGACTTTTAGTCACTTAAAAACTAAAGGTCTTAAAACTAAAGGTCTTAAAATAAAGGTCTAACTGCTACGTGATTTAATCCCCGGATGTCTTAGTGCGTGGTTTAATCACAGTCTTTGGGTGAGGTTTAGCCCCAAAATAGTCTTTTCATGTGGATTAAATTCTTAAAGAGTGTATCTTAATCCCTGATTAAAGCCTTGTTGTTGTTTTATCCCCCGCATCATAATGTCTTACTATGTGCCTTAATCCCAGATAATTTAGTCCTACTGGGTGTTTTTGATCCGTAAATAAAGTCTTATACAGTAGTATAATTACCAAATAAAGCCTTACTGCTTGATTTAAACCCTGGATAAAATCTTACTGTATGGTTTAATCCCTGGATGATATTTTACAGAGTGGTTTCATCCTGGGATAAAGTCGTACTGCGTGGTTTCATCCCGGGAACCCGAAATAGATCAGCTTCATCTCTCTGGCGGGAGAAGGGACGATGATTACTGTGGGAGCTACCACGAGATATTTTTACCTTTGCCAAGACATTTGCGCATAAAATATATATATATATACATTTTTTTTCGATATTGGACAACTGGCAGTGGTTCCGACCGGCCAATTTCCTCTGAGTTCGTCGTCCAACGAGGCGTATCTGGAACGACCTTCCTGGGGACAACGATGTACCGGACGAAGATATCAAGGAATTCGTCAGTATAGCAAGCAATTTAGCTCAGTATATCTTACTAATGACAAACATTACAAACATGCAGAGGGTATGTTATCTTGAGGTTATCTTGAGATGATTTTGGGGCTTAGCGTCCCCGCGGCCCGGTCCTCGACCAGGCCTACTTTTTGTTACGAATATGCCACAGTAGCAATATAGTTGATGTATCATCTTTAAAACCTAGAATCTGATGTTATAAATTAAAACAGTAAGGTGATATAATTATCTCTACTACACCTCCACTGGTTACATCTACCTTAGGGCTATTATAATGATAAATTATGACTTTAGGTTTGCAAGTTATGAAACCTGGGGATAGTTGTCCGTAGAGTTGCGACATGTGTCTGGTGACCCACTACCGTTACCTGTGGCAGGTGGCTGCAGGTGACGGGTCTCCCAATCCTGAGCACTCCAGGTGCAAACTCTGTGAGCAGGAACTACGGCATGATCTCCCGCACTATATCACTGAATGCCCAGTTATTAGACCTTTCAGACCAGTTGGCATGAGGTACCTGGAGCTTTGCAATTAATTTATACACTCTCGTGTTCTTGAAGATATCCTCACAGTGTACCCAAAATTTGCCAGTGCAGGCTACTGAACATACGGCCCTGTATGACTAACCATCCTGCGAGATGGGGACTTTCAGTATCACTGCTACCTTATTCACTCTCGTGTTGATGATATCCTCATAATGCACCCGGAGTCTGCCAGTGCAGACTACTCATCACATGCCTCTGTATGACTAACCATCCTGTGTGATGGGGATTTTATCATCACGTAGCTAGTTCTTGACACACAATGTACTCACCTTCATATAGTCTAGAATAGCTGCACAGTGCAGATACACCTAAATGTGTTAATAAAAAAACATATCCACATAGGCCACTGATCACATGGCCTGTATCGGTAACCAATAATGTTGATATTTTTGTTCTATCCCATAAGTCCAACCAGTACAGGACTTGTCGGTACAGCGACGGCTTGTCGTTCAATCCCAGCTCTAAGTCCTCCTATCCCTTCCAAGTACTACCATACAGCTGGCTCATGACACTACAACAGCGGCATAAATGCACATGTATCTATATATGTTAATCTTTTGTTTTTCTAGTCACTCTTGATTCTATTATTCCATCCCTCAAACAAGTCGTCCTTCCCACCCGGGTAGACCGCTCGAGGAAGACCTCCGAGAGCTGGACACTGAAGCGTTCACGAGTCCAATTAACAATGATGCAGCTAGTCAAGAGCGTTGATCTGATTTAGTGATGAATTCACTTCACCGATGGTCATCACAGAGGCCGTGAGCATCACCCCACCACACCCTCAAGCGTCACCTCATTCTCTCTACACCAGCCGGGGACTGGAACCACTCTCTCTACACCAGCCGGGGACTGGAACCACTCTCTCTACACCAGCCGGGGACTGGAACCACTCTCTCTACACCAGCCGGGGACTGGAACCACTCTCTCTACACCAGTCGGGGCTGGAACCACTCTCTCTACACCAGTCGGGGACTGGAACCACTCTCTCTACACCAGCCGGGGACTGGAACCACTCTCTCTACACCAGCCGGGGACTGGAACCACTCTCTCTACACCAGCCGGGGACTGGAACCACTCTCTCTACACCAGCCGGGGACTGGAACCAATATCTCTACACCAGCCGGGGACTGGAACCACTCTCTCTACACCAGCCGGGGACTGGAACCAATCCATCCATACCAACCAGATATACAGGAATCCCCTCGCTCATACATTGGGTGATAGAGTCCCTCGATGTCTGTACTCGACGCGTTCACCTTCAAGCCACAGAGGTGATTCATTTGTAATTGCTTTCTACGCATGAGTCGGCTAATCGTCCATGGAAACGATATTATATAGATATTATGGGTTTAGTGTTAAGGCAGATTTTAATAGTTTCATGTGATTGCTTAAGACCTGTGGAGAAAAACGCCATTCAGGAACGAGTATCTACGTTTAAACGTGTCGTTCAGCGCGAGGTTCATTAACGAGAGGATGAATAACACGGGTCCTTCCAGTGGGTGGCCGTTGGCCAAATACTAAAGGCAAATCATCGTTTTAGGTCCTCGCTCATCAAGAAAACAGTGTGTCTCATTTGATGTTATGCATGGTTTCAGCTTTCTGTTGGTGGTGCTGAAGGGCTTATCTAGATATAAGCTGGATGTTGATAGTTGGATGGGTGTGTTTGATGTGAAGTGCTTCTGCTATGTCCGGTATCTTATTGTCACTAAATTTGTCATATTTCGGTGCTGTTGGTCAGGTTCTGTCTGGTGATGTTCATGACAAGGGTTTATATGAATTATGGAAAGCCATCACAACACTGAAGCTACATTCTCTCCTACACTCGGACACGGAATATGGCTCCAACCTGCGCTACTCACTCTTGGGTCTACAACATGATCTTCAGAATAACGTGCAGCAAATAATTAAAATCAAGGGTACTATTAGGATCCAAATTTGGGTCTCAAGGTACCCCAATCCTGCGTGCTTGCCACACACACACACACACACACACACACACACACACACACACACACACACACACACACACACATACACACACACACACACACACACACACACACACACACACACACACACACACACACACACACACATACACACACACACACACACACACACACACACACACACACACACACACACACACACACACACACACACAGGATCTAGGCGTAGATATCACACCAAACCTGTTTCCTGAAGCCCACATAAAAATAATTACATGTGCGGCTTACGCGAGGCTGTGACAGTGATGCAACCTTCATGTAACATGTAACATCACAACAGCCTTCAGGAACCTGTGTAAGGAATCATTCAGAACTTTGTATACCACATATGTAAGACCAATCCTGGAGTATGCGGCCCCAGCATGGAGCCCGTACCTTGTCAAGCACAAGACGAAGCTGGAAAAAGTTCAGAGGTATGCCACTAGGCTAGTCCCAGAACTAAGAGGCATGAGTTACGAGGAAAGGCTGCGGGAAATGTACCTTACGGCACTGGAAGACAGAAGAGTAAGAGGAGACATGATCACTACCTACAAAATTCTCAAGAGGAAATGACAGGGTAGATAAGGATAAACTTTTTAACACGGGTGGTACGCGAACAAGGGGACACAGGCGGAGACTGAGTACCCAAATGAGCCACAGGGACGTTAGAAAGAACTTTTTTCAGTGTCAGTGTAGTTAACAAGTGGAATGCATTAGGCAGTGATGTGGTGGAGGCAGGCTCCATGCACAGTTTCAAATGTAGATATGATAGAGCCCAGTAGGCTCAGGAATCTGTACATCAGTTGATTGACAGTTGAGAGGCGGGACCAAAGAGCCAGAGCTTAACCTCCGCAAGTACAACTAGGTCAGTACAACTTGGTGAGTACACAGGTCACATATACACACACATCAGAACATGTGGGTGTGTCGGCACACACACATCAGAACATGTGGGTGTGCCGGCACACACACATCAGAACATGTGGGTGTGCCGGCACACAAATCAGCGATGGTAATCGTTCACCCACCTCTTCCCCATTTTTCAAAGCTATGAATTCGAGAAAATAAAAGCGGAGCCGAAGGGAAGAGAAGTAAATCAAACAGCCCCGGGTTTTTTCCTCTTCTGTGACGCCAAACGTACGATGCCGCATTTTTCTTCCATCTTTTATTTTCTCTCTTGTTTTAAAGCATTTGTCAGGCTCAGGCTCTGAAAACCCGCTTCTATCAAATCTTACTTTAGCAATATTTTGGTGTTGTGACTTTGTGTCGTGACTGAGTATATGTCGCAAGCTTCAACAGTTACATCACCATTGGTTTCAGTTACCTGGCGGATAGTAATATTCTGACTATTTACCTTTTAAAGTAAATCTATCAAGTTCATATTGTGTTATCTATCTAAACTTTAAAGCTAGTCTGCCATCAAGACCAATATTGTCCAAGACCTGCCATCAGTATTGTCTTCTGATTCAGAAACTTTAAAGTCGACTATTTACGCTCAAACACGTTACCCTTAATGAAGCGATCAGAAAATCAGACCAGGTCCCCCGTCCTCCTCTCTCTCTCTATCTTCCTTTGATTTATGAATAATTTGAATATTCCCACACCAATTGCCTGCCATTTGTCCTGGAGTACAGTGTAAGGCCACCTGGGTGACCATCATAATATTACAAGGCATTATAGAGATCACAGTTATGACGGACCAGTGGCGAGGCTCTTGATGCGGCGTCGTGATTGATTGATTGTTGCCGAGGAAGGCGGCTAGTTTATTGTGCACCCCATACTCATCCTGTGAGCGGTAGCCCAAAAGCATTACAGAGTGCACAAAAGGTCTTTATCAGACCTCATCTTAGATTATTACATAAACAATTTCATCTATCCTTCACACCGTACTTTGTGCCATTTCCTGGAATTCATCATCAGCCTTGCTACATATATACTTGTATGCAATGTGGCTTGAGGCAGCGAGGTGGAGAGCAATATGTAAGTGCTGCAAGTTAAGATACACACACACACACATGCCTCTTACAGGCATGGTAACCATCTCATGAAAATCAACTGAGTGGGGAGAAGCCACTGCTGTAAGGCAGGTGTAGCCACAGGCCGCTGCCTCTGCTTATCTATAAGATAGCTCTTCCAGCTAGATTGTTGGCTTTTGATGGGGTCTACTGGGTGCTGAGTGCAGCACTTTAAGGTATCATTCTCTGAAGATAGGATCATGTACCCTCACTAAAGCCCCTTGATTTTGCAGATAATAATCGACACAAAAAGGGAATTTGAAAAGCTAACACAACTAGCTGGGTATTTTAATTGTTTAACGAGTCGGAGCCCTTTATTTCATTTTCTTCGATCTGTCTTCTTTAACCTCTTCTAATTTGCATTACCTTTCAATTGTTTTTAACTTTAATATCTATTTTTCAAACCAGTTCAGGAGCTTATTCACGTCCTCTTGCAGCTTTCAGTTGTACTTAATATACTCTGTTTACCATTTCCCATCATCTGCGAGCAGGAGGTATACGACACACTACTATGTAGGCCTGGCTTACAGCCTACGCCTACTGAAGAGAACTAATCTGAACTGGAATAAGTTAAAACATACGGAATGAGGCAGGTTATGGAGGAAATTATCAGGGGGAAGCGCCAAGCCTTTATGACTATATAGCACTTGGAAGGGACGGAGGCTGGTTATGGAACTGAGGAGACTAACCTATGAGGAATCACTGAAGGAGGTATTCAGTGCCATACTCGAGGAGAGACGTAATGTGAGCAACATGAGCACAACATACAAGATACTCTGAATAAAATACAAAATGGACAGAGAAATGCTCAGAGAGAGTAACGCTAGAACACGGAGGATGAAAACATAAGCTACACAAGAATCAAAATGATGCTAAGAAGAACTTCTTAACATAATAGTGAACAAATAAAATAACTCTGAATGAATAGCAGACAAACCAATTAACATTTTTCCAAACTCTCTCAGGAACAGGAGAGACGACAACAACGGCCCTAGACACTCCACAGCTGACAACACACGACCCAAGAGCTAGCTCTCGACCCCGCAAGTACATTCAGGTAAAAGCAAGCACATAGTCCCCCCCCCTTCCCTTCCCTTCCCCTCCCCCCTTCCCTTCCCCTCCCCCCTTCCCTTCCCCTCCCCCCTTCCCTTCCCTTCCCTTCCATGATCAACTTCCAAAAACATCCAATGTTGGGATTCACTTAGCAAACATTCTTCCAACATCCCGGAGACCTCGACGAGGCTTCTTCCTCTGGCATTTTAGGCTTGAGGTCCATGAATATATTTACTATATATATATATATATATATATCATTCTTCAGCCATATATGCTGATACCGGCAGTAAGTAGGTAGAGCCACGAAGACTAGATAGGTGGTCCCAGGAAGAAACTAGGTTGGTAATCCCCAGGAAGAGACTAGGTAGGTAATCCCCAGGAAGAGACTAGGTAGGTAATCCCCAGGAAGAGACTAGGTAGGTAATCCCCAGGAAGAGACTAGGTAGGTAATCCCCAGGAAGAGACTAGGTAGGTAATCCCCAGGAAGAAACTAGTTAGGTAATCCCCAGGGTAGACCAGGCAGGTCTATCTAGGAGATGAAGAGTTCCGATTGATTTACATAAGACTACTGAATCTAACCAAAGTGTAAATATCTACCACATGTTAATAGATGATACAGGTGCTGCCACATGTAAACAGGTAATACAGGTGCTGCCACATGTAAACAGGTGATACAGGTGCTGCCACATGTAAACAGGTGATACAGGTGCTGCCACATGTAAACAGGTGATACAGGTGCTGCCACATGTAAACAGGTAATACAGGTGCTGCCACATGTAAACAGGTGATACAGATGCTGCCACATGTAAACAGGTGATACAGGTGCTGCCACATGTAAACAGGTAATACAGGTGCTGCCACATGTAAACAGGTAATACAGGTGCTGCCACATGTAAACAGGTAATACAGGTGCTGCCACATGTAAACAGGTGATACAGATGCTGCCACATGTAAACAGGTGATACAGGTGCTGCCACATGTAAACAAAAAAAATATATATCACCTCTTCTTCACTACACAGTGTGGAAGTCTCACAGTGTGGTACTCAAAGTGTAACTAACTTGCCGTGCAGGGGCTGTTCAGATAACATACAGGTACTTATTAATGTACTTACAGAGGATGTTAGCTTGACTTACAGCGGGTGTTAATCTGATTTACAGCAGCTGTTAATTTAACATACAAGTGATGTTAACCTGTCCCGCATCCGCCAATTGTCCGCACATTTTCAAAATCTGTTTAACTTTACGTCCCCAACAAACGCAAACATGTCAAACAAACAAACAGCTTTGAAAATCAAAAGCATAATATTTTTCAAGACGGTATACATAACCTACGTCAGACCAGTTTGAGAATACGCAGCACCATCCTGGTTCTCGAGAAGCGTGAGAAGATCAATTTAAGTTATATATAAGAAGCTGGTCTTTGAAATACGAAATTAAGCTAAGAAGTCAGACCATCTTAACTCTAGAGGAGAGAACGATCTATGGAGACATAGCAACAATATACAAAATACTAAGAGAAACATACAAACAGGAACAGCCTTTTGAAAATGAGGGATAACAGTAGGCGAGGAGAGACGTGGATGATATAGGCACAGAAATACGAGTCACGGACATGAGACAACAGAGGTCACCAGCAGCGTCACTCACCGGTGGTCACTCACCAGCATGCACCAGGGGGCCACTCACCAGTAGCCAGGCACCAGCATGCACCAGGGGGTCACTCACCAGTAGCCAGGCACCAGCATGCACCAGGGGGTCACTCACCAGTAGCCAGGCACCAGCATGCACCAGGGGGGTCACTCACCAATATGCACCAGGGGGTCACTCACCAGTAGCCAGGCACCAGCATGCACCAGGGGGTCACTCACCAGTAGCCAGGCACCAGCATGCACCAGGGGGTCACTCACCAGTAGCCAGGCACCAGCATGCACCAGGGGGGTCACTCACCAATATGCACCAGGGGGTCACTCACCAGTAGCCAGGCACCAGCATGCACCAGGGGGGTCACTCACAACAATCACTCCCCCACAACCAACACGCCAGAAGCCAAACCGGTTTACCGCTAAACCAGTTCCCGCTCCAATTTCACAAACTTCTGAACATTTTTGCGGAGAGCGCGGCCTATTTTCAACAAAAATGGTTCCAAACACTGTAAAAAATTTCAGTTCCAACTACTTTTGCTATAAAAGTTGTTTAAAGAGTGGACAAGTTTGGCGTAGTGGTGTCAGGTGAAGGGGGATCGAACTCTTATTGATGGGTGGAGAACACCCACCCCAGCAACCACTGACTGTTCTTTTGTGTAGACTAATTTATATTTTCTTCAGACTCTACGACATAAGGATTCCTGCAGAGTAGTCTTGGTCGAGATTCGTGCTGCTTCGTTTGTCTGGTCGAGACGCCTACTTACCAATGGTGCGGTGCACTATCACTTGGGCTGGACGGTAGAGCGACGGTCACGCTTCATGTAAGTTGGCGTTCAATCCCCGACCGTCCAAGTGGTTGGGCACCATTTCTTCCCCCCGTCCCATCCCAAATCCTTATCCTGACCCCTTCCAAGTGCTATATAGTCGAAATGGCTTTCTCCTCATAGTTTCCTTCCCTTCCTACTTACAAGACTAGCTGTGCCTGTTGTGTTATAATTAATTATTCTTTAGCTATAATTCTTTGTCGAATTTGGCCTTTAAGTAGTAGATGGAGGTGACTTCCATAACCCCTCCCTGCGGTGCGTTCCACTTATAGACCAGCCGTCAGCGCTACGAGAACTTCCTTATATTCATTCGGCTTATTTGCGTTTCCAGCTTCAAAATGATGTCCTCTCGTTCTACTTTCTCTCACTGTAAAGAGGCTGTACTTGTCCACCTTCTCAATTCCTCCTCAGTATCTTGAATGATGCGATCAAGCCCCTAATGTTTCTTCCCTCGTCCAGCGTTGTGAAAGATTTTTTTCCTTAACTTACCTTCATAGCTCAGCCCTCTCAGTTCTGGTACTAGTCTTGTTGAAAACTATTGTACTTTTCAGTTTTGGTTTTGTGCTTCACAAGATGTGGATTCCAGGCCGGTTCGGGAGATTCCAATATTGGTCTAAAAAAAAAAGGGCTTTGTAGATGCCAAAGGAAACATGCCCAAAACGTTTGGGCATGTTTCCCTTCATCTGGTACCGCTATTCAACCGGAGATAAATAGGTCCCCGGGAGTTAGGCAGCTGTTGTGGGGTTGCTGGGGTAAGGTGAGTAATTGGGCAAGGTCATAGTGGGATGTCGGTAAGCCTAATAGGCTTATCGAGATGCCCTATTCGCAGGTGTGGTAAACCACAACACGTGATCCTTGTCTGGCGGCCGTCAATAACAGTCCACAGTTTTTTGTATTATTATTTTCTACCACAGACGTGGCCACACATTTACAATGCTAACCAGCATATAAACAATTTCTTCTGTCCTCCATGGACAGGGTGAGAGATCTGTTAAACATATAGCTCAGGGATTTATTGAACAATGTTGTGATTTTAAAATGCTAACCTAACCTACATACATAAATACATAGTTACACAGACTTACGTCCGCCTTACATAAACAGTGTTCGAGGTGTCTTTTTACATTCAATTCTGACCAGTGTCCACATACCCTGTATACACATACATACATTTGTGTGTAAATCACGAAAATTAACACGTGATGAAAAATGTGACAGTGTCAGACCACGGAGGAAGAATTGAAACAGGAATTTCCTTAAGTACTTTCGTATATTAATAATACATCTTCAGAAGGAATGTGTTCGAGGTGGAATGTGGAATGTTCATCCAC